>NC_057862.1:224918259-225226657 GCF_019393635.1 Dromiciops gliroides | reverse complement strand
CCTTACTATTTCCCTACTACCATAAACATGTCTGTATCTCCCCTCTCATCAACAAATCCTCACTTGATCCACTATTCCCAACTACTATTAACCCATATCTATTCTGTCCTTTATGGCTAATTACCTTAAGAAGATTATCTATAATGCATGTCACAACTTTATCTCCTCTCACACTCTTCTTAACTCTACTGTCTGACTTTTCATCTCATTTAACTGAAATTGCTCTCTCCAGTAAATCCATTGCCAATTCCAGTGGACTATTCTCAATCTTTCCCCCCTAGGCTGTCTGTAGCCTTTGCTATTTTTGATATAAAATTTGATAAGATATCAAGAACCTTCATCTCCTGGATACATTTTTTCTCCCTCTAAACTTTTGGTACATCACTTGGTCTTGTCTATTCTACTTGCCTGATTGTTCCTTTCCAGCTTCCTTTGATGGATCTTCTATGGATCTCTCAGTTATTGTGGGTATCCCATATACCCATGTGCTGGGCCCTTTTCTAGCTCTATACTTCTTCACTTGGTCGTCCCACTGGCTCCCACAGATTTAATTACCTTCACGGTGTTGTTGATTCTGAATTATTCTTATCAATCCCCAATTTCTCTGCTGACCTCTTAGACTCACAACCTCAAGCGCTATCTAGAACATCATAAGGAGAATTGCAGTAGACATGTCCAAAACTGAAACCAGTATATTTCTTCCTAAATTTTCTTTCTTTGAAACTTTCCTATTATGGTTTATGGAAGCAGCATACTCTTAGCCCTATAGGTTCATCTATCTATCTATCTATCTATCTATCTATCTATCTATCTATCTATCTATCTATCTATCTATCTATCTATCCCTCTATCTCTCTCTCTATCTATCTGTTTGTTCATTAATTAACTCATTCATTTACCTATTGAATCATTTATTTGTCTGCTTGCTTATTGCAAATAGTATTTTTCCAAATAAATGTGAAAATAGTTTTCAATATTAATTTTTAATAAGATTTTGATTTTCAAATTTTGTCTCCTCCCATCATTACTAACCACCCTCCCCAAAATGGCAAGCAATCCGATATAGGTTATACATGTTCAATCATGTAAACATATTTCCACATTAGTCATGTTGTGAAAGAATAAAAAGAACAAAAGAAAAAAATACAAAACATTCAAAAAGGATCAAAAGAATATGTTTTGATCTGCATTCAGACATCATAGTTCATTCTCTGAATGTGGATAGCATTTTCTGTCATGAGTCTCTTAGAAATAGTCTTGGATCATTATATTACTGAGAAGAGCTGTCTATAATACACAATCATCATATAATGTGGATGTTATTGGTTCTGCTTATTTCAATCAGCAATACTGATCTAAGACCAAGCAAAGGCAAAAAGAGATCTAATTAAAAGCAAAGGAAGGAAACTATATGTTGCTAAAAGGTTCCCTAGACAATGAATTAATAACAATACTAAACATATATGTACAAAGTGATATAGTATCCAAATTCTCAGAGAAGGTATGTGAATTAAAGGAATAAATAGATGGCAAAAGTATACTAGTGGAGGACCACAAAAAATACAAGAAAGTAGTTAACGAGGTGAATAGCAATTTAGAAAATTTAGATATGATAGACCTTTGGAGGAACTTGAGTGGGAATAGAAAGGAATATTTTTTTTCTCAGTGCTACAAGACACCTTCACAAAAATTAACGATGCATTGGGGGCATAAAGACCTCACAATCAAATTCAGAAACGTAGAAATAATAAATTAATTCTTTTCATATCATGATGCAATAAAAATTATATGTAATAATCATTCATGGAAAGATAGATTAAAATTTAGTTGAAATCTAAATAATCTCATCTTAAAGAATGAGTGGATATGAGCATCTAGGTGGCAAAGTGGATAAAGCACTGGCCCTGGATTCAGGAGGACCTGAATTCAAATCTAGCCTCAGACACTTTACACTTACTAGCTGTGTGACCCTGGCCAAGTCGCTTAACCCTCATTGCCCCACCTCATTAGTGGATAAAACAACAAATCAGAATAAAAAATAATTTCATTAAAGAAAGTGACCAGCTTGGATTTACACCAGTAATGTAGGGTTGGTTCATTATTAGGAAAACATTCAGAATAATTCATCATATCAAAAATAAAATCAAAAGAAATAATTTGATTATCTCAATAAATGCAAAAAAGGTATTTTTTTTAGAAAATACAGCATATTTGCATATTAAAAATACTAGAGAACATAGGAATAAATGGAGCTTCCCTTAAAATTATGAGTAATAACTCTCTAAAACTGTCAGAAGCATTATCTGTAATGGGGATAAGTTAGAAGCCTTCCCAATAAGATCCCGAGTGAGTGGCAGCTAGGTGGCACAGTGGATGAAGCACTGGCCCTGAATTTAGGAGTACCTGAGTTCAAATCCAGTCTCAGACACTTGACACTTACTAGCTGTGTGACCCTGGGCAAGAAGTCACTTAACCCTCATTGCTCCACAATAAAAAAAAAAATAATAAAGATCACAAGTGAAGGAAGGATGACCCTTATTATCACTATTATTCAGTGTTGTACTAGAATGTTAGCTTTGGCAATAAGAGAAGAAAAAGAAATTGAAGAAATTAGAATAGGCAATGAGGCAACAAAACTGTAACTCTTTGAAGATGATATGATGATATACTCAGAGAATCCTACATAATCAACTATAAACTTCATAATTAACAACTTTAATAAAGTTGCAGGATATGCAATAAACCTTCATAAATCATCAGAATTTCTACATAGTACCAAAAAGGCTCAGCAGCAAGAGATAGAAGGAGAAATTCCATTCAAAATAATTGTTGACAATATAAAATATTTTGGAGTCTACCTCCCAAGACAAGCCCAGAAACTGTATGAACACAATTACAAAACACTTCACACAAATAAAATCAGATCTAAACAGTTATAAAAATATCAATTACTCATGGGTAGGCTCATTGGTACCTAACATAATAAAAAGGACAATTCTACCTAAATTAATTTACTTATTCAATGGCATATCAATCAAAGCACAAAAATTATTTGGTAGAGCTAGAAAATTAATTTAAAAAAGTCACCTCTAAGATCAAAAGGTCAGGACTACCAAGGGTATTAATGGAAAAAAATTCAAAAGAGGTGGTACAGCTATTCCAGATCTAAAACTGTATTATACAAAATCAATAATCAAAACTCTGGTACCAGCTTAGAAATAGAGTGTTGAATAAATAAGTGGCATCGATTAGGTACACAAGACACAATAAATCAGTATAGTAATGTATTGTTTGATAAACCAAAAGGACCCCAGACTTTGTGCTAAGAACTCCCTATTTCATAAAAACTTCTGGGAAAATTGGAAAATATTATGGCAGAAATTAGGCATAGACCAAGATCTCAGACCATATACCAAGAGAAGGTCAAAATGGGTATATGATTTAGACATAAAGGGTGATACCTTAAGAAAATTAGGAGAGAATATTTTACCTGTCATATCTATGGAGAAGGGAAGCATTTATGACCAAGCAAGAGATAGTATACACTATGAAATCAAAATGGATAATTTTGATTACAGTAAATTAAAATGTTTTTGCACAAATAAAACCAATGCAACCAAGATGTGAAAGAAATCAGAAAACTGGGAAAGAATTTTCACAACCAGTTTTTTTCTGATAAAGGCCTAATTTCTCAATATAGAGAGAATTGAATAAAATTTCTAAGAATATACGTCATTCCCCAATTGAGGAATGATCAAAAGATATGAACAGGCATTTTTCAGATGAAGAAACTAAAGTCATCTATAGTCATATGAAAAAATGTTCCAAATCACTTTCGATTAGGGAAATGCACATTAAAAGAACTGTGAGGTACCAGCACCTCATACTTATCAGATTGATTAATATGACAGAAAAGGAAAATGATAAATCTTGGAGAAGATATAGGAAAATTGGGACATTAATGCATTATTGGTGAAGTTGTGTGAACTAATCCAACCATTCTGGAGAGCGATTTGGAATCATGTTCAAAGAGCAATAAAAGTATGCATACCCTTTGACCCAGCAATATCACTACAAGTTCTGTATCCCAAAGAGATTATTAGAAGGGGAAAATGGCCTATGTGTACAAAAATATTCATTGTAGTTTTTCTGTGGTGGCATAAAATCAGAAAATGAGGGAATGTTCTTTAGTTGGGAAATGGCTGAAGAAATCGTGTTATATGCTTTTTTTTTTTAAATTTAAGATGAAGAATAATATATTTTACCCCAGCCTTTTACCTTTATTATGTGTGTCTCTTTACTTTAAATTTGTTTTGTTGTTGTTTTTTTGTTTATTTTTCTTTTCTTTATTTATTTAGAATTTCCCCCATTACATGTATAAATTTTCACATCAACTTTTAAAACTTTGTTTCAACTTCTCTTCTTCCCTTCTTCCCCATTCCCCTTAATAACTCAAGCAATGAAATATAAGTTATACATGTGCAGTCATGCAAAAAATTTCCACATTAGTCAAGTTGTGAAAGAAAACAAACAAAATACTTTAGAGAGAGGAACTAACAAAATAAAATTATACTTCAATCTGTAGTCATAAAACATTATTTGTTTCTCTGTAGATGGACTGCATTTTTCATAAGTTCTTCTATCTCATCCTGCTCATCATTTCCCACAACACAATAGTGTTCCATCCCAATCTCATCTCACAATTTGTTCAGCCATTCCCCAATTTATGGGCACCATGCCAATTTAAAATTCAATTTATTGAAATATCTTGTAGGATACCAACCTAGTAGTGGTATTGCTAGGTTGAAAAGTATACAGGGTTTTATAGCCCTTTGACCACAGTTCCAAATTGCTCTATAGAATGTTTGAATCAGTTTAAAACTTTACCAAGAGTGTATTAATGTCTCATCTTCTACATATACCCCACATTTGTAATTTCCTCTGCTGTCCTATTATCCAATTCAATAGGTAGGAGGTAGTACCTAGAATTGTTTTGACCTGAAACTTTCCAATCAATAGTGAGTTAGAGCATTATTTTATCACATGACTAGAGTAGCCTTTGACTATATCATCTGAAAACTTCATGTCTTTGATCGTCTTTCAATTGGGGAATGGCTCTCATTTTTTTTACTGAAAGGTCTCTAGATTATTGTAAATCTCCCAGAATTTATAGGAAGACATGGAGAAGAAATGCACAGAATGAGTAAGTATGCCTAGTTTGCAATCTAAGTTGGGAGGAGCATGATATAATGAAATCATAGATTTCTGCTCTAATGTTGAAGCATAAATATATGTTGGACATGAAGCTCAACGATGGACATCCAGAATGATAGTGTGCAAAATCAAGCAAATGTTAATTATCAAAATTCATTTGACAGAAATGCAGAGGAAGCCTAGTCCAATCAAAGAATTCTGGACTTCAATTCAGAGAGCACAAGTTTGAATCCATTTCTATCACTTCCTACTGTATGACTTTAACCAATCACTCTACTTCTCTGCACTTCAGTTTCCTCATCTTAAAATATGTTTAATTCTACTTGATAAACTCTGAAATCTCTTTCTTTTAATTTTTTTGTTTTTGATCTTATTAGAATCAGAGCAATGGTCAAATTTATGCACTCAGAACCTCCCCTAGTCAACTGTTCATATTACATACTGAAGGAGCAGAGACCAAGTCTATTCCCTGTGATGCCAATTCTGGCTCAACTCAGGAAATGAAAAAGTTGCTTAATTTATGAAAATATTCACTGAGAAATATTTAAAATATGCATATACCATTACTTTAATAAGGCCTCCCATGGCAGTGTTTAATTTCCTGTGCTTAAGCTATAACTGTCAGAAATTAAATCAAGTCATGTATAGCATGGGCATGTTTAGATAGATGCTCCACTCAATGTCTCCTAGGGAGAGTGATTTCCACCTTTGGGCTGAGAATGCCTGGACATATTCTCTTTTAATTTCTTGCCTTCATAGAGGGTATTGGGCTAAAAATCTATCTATCTATCTATGTATCTATCTATGTATCTATGTGTCTATCTATCTATCACATATCTGCAGTCAAGGGGAATTGATAGTCTTTTGTGGACTTAGAATAAAACTACTCTCTCTGGTCACTTCAAGTGGGAAAAAGTCCATATCAGACTGGGAAAGTAATAATTAGCTTACCCTTGACCAGCTTAACTCACTTCCACCAAACAATACAATCATAGATAGCAAACATTTATCTAAGTTAGCAGTAAAGCCAAAATAAAAAATATCCAGATTAAAACACAACAGAAAATTAACCCTTTGATTCAGGAGTGAAAGAAAATCTCAATCCAACCAAGTAGAGAAGGATGAATTAATTGTTACCCATCTCTGAGGCATAGATACTGGGAATTGAGGGACATGTTTGGGGAAGAGGTATTGGGGGATGGCTTTCCCCATAGGTCTGCATCTTAAAGGATTCCGAACAGCTATCCCAAAGTTCATGCTTTCTTTTTCAAGCCATTCTCTTTTTTTTTCCCTCTCTCCCTTTCCTCCTCCCTCCACAATACCACAACCAGGTTATATATGTACAGTCCACAAGTGCTCTTTTTTTTATCATTTCTTTCTATGGGGGTGGACAGTAAGCTTCATCATTAGACCCTTGGGATTGTCATGGATCATTGCATTGCTGAAGGTAGTTAAGTCATTCACAATTGCTCATCGAACAATGCTGCTATCACTATGCACAATGGCCTCCCAGCTCTGCTCACTTCACTATACACCAGTTCCTGAGTTGTTCCAGGTTTTTCTGGGAACATCCTGTTTATATTTTCCTATAGCACAAGACCATTCCACCACAATCATATAGCACAGCTTCTTCCATCATTCCACAATTGATGGGCATTCCATTGATTCACAATTCTTAGCCACCACAAAGAGTTGCTATAAATATATTTTGTGCAATTTCCTCCCCTTTTCTCTTTTTCATGATTACTATTGTTAACTATTTCCCTTCCATCCTACTCCCTTCCCCGTGATATTCTATTATCCATCTTCTTTCATCCTATCCCTCTTCAAAAGGGATTTGCTTCTGTCTGTCCCATCCCCCAATCTGCCCTTCCTCCTTTTACCCCTCTCTCTTTATCCCCTTTCCCTCCTATTTTCCTGCTGGGTTAGAGAGATTACTCCACCCAACTGAGTGTGTTGGTTATTCCCTCCTTGAGCCAGTTCTGATGAGCTAATTCTGATGAGTGTTAGGCTCATTTACTGCCCAGATTAAATAGATTACTCCAACCTGTTGGGTGTGTATGTTAAGTGCTCCCTGAGGCAATTCTGATGAGTTTAAGGTCATTGAGCCTTTTCTGATGAGTATAAAATTCCTTTACTGCCCTGCTCCTCTCCTATCTCTTATCCCACTCCATAAGCCTTTTCCTTCTTTTTTCATGTAGTGTTTCACCTCTGCCCTTCCCCCTTCCCCAGTGCATTCCCCTCAACCCTCAATTTAACCCTACAGACATCATTATGGGGCAGCTAGGTGACACAGTGGACAAAGCATCCCACCCTGGACCCAGGGCAATCCCAGCCAAAACCCAGCCTCAGACACTAGACAGTCACCCACTGCATGACCCCACGGATGTCCCCCAAATCCAATTTTTTATGGTTCTCAAGGGTCTTGTATTTGAAAGTCAAATTTGCCATTCAGTTCAGGTCTTCTCATCATGAATACCTGAAAGTCAGCTTTTTCATTAAAATCCCATTTTTTCTTCTGAAAGATTTTACAAAGTTTTGATGGATACATGATTATTGGTTGTAATCCCAATTCCTTTGCCCTCTGGAATATCATATTCCATGCTCTCTGGTCCTTTAATGTAGAAACTGCTAGATCTTGTGCTATCCTGACTGGGGCTCCACAGTACTTGAATTCTATTTTTTGGCAGCTTGCAATATTTTCTCCTTGACTTGAAATCTCTGGAATTTGGCTATAATATTCCTAAGAGTTTTCCTTTTGGGATCTCTTTCTGTAGGTGATTGGTGGATTTTTTCAATTTCTATTTTAGCTTCTTCTTCTAGAATTTCAGGGCAATTTTCCCTGAGAATATCTTGGAAGATGATGTCTAAGCTTCTTCCTTGCTCATGGTTTTCAGGTAGACCAATAATTTTCAAATTATCTCTCCTGGACCTATTTTCCAGGTCAGCAGTTTTTCCCAGAAGATATTTCAAATTGCCCTCTATTTTTTTTTTAATTCATTTGGATTTGCATTATTGTGTCTTGGTTTCTCATAGTCCCTAGCTTCCATTTGTTCAATCCTAATTCTTAGGCAATTATTTTCTTCAGAGAGCTTTTTCATTTGGCTTTTCAAACTGTTGACATTTTTCTCATGTCTTTCCTGCATCACCCTCATTTCTCTTTCCATTTTTTCCCTCTACCTCATCAACTTTATCTTCAAAGTCCTTTTTGAGGGCCTCTATGGCCTGAGACCAATTCATATTTTTCTTGGAAGCTTTAGATATAGGGGTCCTGACATTGACATCTACCTATGAGGGTGCACCTTGATCTTCCTTGTCACTGAAGAAACTTTCTATGGTCCTCTCCTTTATCTGTCTGTTCATCTTGTCTTTCTTTTACTTGACTTTTAGCTCCTTATATTGGGACACTGTTTCCAGAATGCACTATTCCAAGCTTCAGAAGGTACCAGGTGGTATAATTTAAGGAGGAGCAGGTTCTTCACTTGCCAGGCCTGTTCCCTGGTCCATTCATGACCCCAGACCAACTTGCTAATCAACCAGCTTTGTGTGTTGTGGTTGTCAGCTCCAATGAGCCTGTGTCCCTCTACAACCTGGGCCACTGCTACTCAAGCCTACCTCCTGGTTCCAAGAAAGGGTGTAAAATCCAAGTTCTGCCTTAGCACCAGCATAGATCCCTGTAGTCTCCTCGCTGCCCAGGGCTCAGCCCTCTCACCAGACTTTGAGCTTAGTTCCAGAGGACACTGGTTCTTCAGCTGATTCTGAGGCTCTGGGGGTCTCCTTCTCTGGTGAGGCCTTCCTGGGACTGGATCTGTGTCAGGGTGACTGTGGGGTTGGACTCCACTCCTGTATCAGCACAGCAACTCCCTCCTTCTGACCTTCCAAGCCATTCTTACTTAGAAGATAATTTCAGCACTTTCTTCTATGGGCTTTACTGCTCCAGGCATTGTCCTATGGCATTATTTGGATGTTTTTTGGAGGGATTGTTGGGATGTCTCTCATTTTAACAAATTTCACTCAGTTCTCTATGCTTTTGAGAACTGAGGCCTATCAGGCAAACTTGCTTCAAATTTTTTTACAGTTACTATTGCTATCTCTATTACCCTCCATCCTATTCCCTCCCCTTGATATTTACTTATTTTCTATCTTCTTTCACTCTATCCCTCCTCAAAAGTGTTTTGCTTCTGACTGCCTGCTCCCACAATCTGCCATCCCTTCCTTCACTCCTCCCCTCTTATCTCCTTCCTCTCCCACATTCCTACAGGGCAAGATATGTTACTATATCCAATTGTATGTGTATGTTATTCCCTTTTTGAGCCAATTCTGATGAGAGTAAGGCTAACTCACTCCCCAGCTACTTCCCCAATTCCCCTCCAATCCATAAGCTTTTTCTTGCTTCTTTTATGTGAGATACTTTACCCCATTCTGGAGACAGAATCCACAAAAACACAGGATGAAGAAATTTTCCAGCCCAAGGAACATAACTTAGAAGGATTTCAGAAAAGGAGATCAGAACACAGTGAAGGTGATGTCTGGACAAGCCAGGAGGAAGCTCTTAGGCACAACACAGATTGATACTATGGTCCTGGCTCCATAAGCCAGTGGCAAAGTAGGCAAACTATGAGGCTTCCAGCTCCAGCTCAACAGGCAAACTGCCAGCCCCAGAAGCCAGGGCACAATAGACACAACTAAGATGAGCCACCCTAGTGCAGTAGGAAAGCCACCAAATCCAGAGGCTCCAGTGCAGATAGCCAGTGACCAGGCCCATGGCCCCTGAGTTCAAAAAGCTCTGAACAGTGCTACCAGTACCCAAGTTGCAGAACTTAACATTAAAACGTGAACAAAATAAAAAAGATCCCTGATTATAGAAAGCTACTATGGTGAAAGGTTTGATCAAAACACAAACTCAGAAAAAGAAAACAATGTCAAAATGCCTATGTGTGGAGTCTCAAATTTGAATACTAATTGGTCTCAAGTCCAGAAAGTATTTTTTTTTAATTTTAAAATTTTTATTTTTTTAGTGAGGCAATTGGGGTTAAGTGACTTGCCCAGGGTCACACAGCTAGTACGGTTAAGTGTCTGAGGCCAGATTTGAACTCAGGTTCTCCTGACTCCGAGGCCAGAAAGTATTTTAAGAATCATGTAAGGGGCAGCTAGATGGCACAGTGGATAGAACACCGGCCCTGGAGTCAGGAGTACCTGAGTTCAAATCCAGCCTCAGATACTTAACACTTACTAGCTGTGTGACCCTGGGCCAGTCGCTTAACCCCAATTGCTTCACTAAAAAAAAAACACAAAAAAAAAACAAAAAAACAAAAAAAAGAATCATGTAAGAAAAGGTAGAAGAAATATTGGGGGGGGGATAGAGGAGAATTATTGGGAAAAGAGTCAATATTTTGGAAAAGGAAGCACAAAAAATGACTGAAGAAAAGAACTCTTTAAAAAACTGAATTAGTCAAATGGGGGGAAAGTCTGCTGAAGAAAATAACTTCTTTAAAAGTAGAATTGTCCAAATCAAAAATGATGTACAAAAGCTAACTGAAGAAAATAAATCCTTAAAAATTAGAATTGGACAGGTTGGAGGCTAAAGATTTCATGATACATCAAGACTCAAACAAAATCAAAAGAATGAAAAAAAAATAGAAGAAAATGTAAAATAGCTCATTGGCAAATCAACTGAGCTGGAAAGTAGACCCAGGAGAGAAAATGTAAGAATCACTGGACTACCTGAAAGTCATGATAAAAAAAAAAAAGAGCCTGGATAACATATTTCAAAAAAATTATCAAGGAAAACTGCCCTGATAACATAGAAACAGAGGGTAAAACAGTCATTGAAAGAATCCACCAATCACCTCCTGTTTTCAGAGATACTTCTAGGAATGTGTAAGTTTTTAGTTCTTCCAAGGTGGTATGATTTAAGGAGAGTTATGTTTAGTACTCTACTGGCTTGTGCTCTGGTCTACAAGCAACCACAGGCCTGCTTTTCTGCCCTGGAACTATGAACAGAGTCCCACTCAATTGTGGCTCTAAGCTCTTCTTTACTTGTGCTCCTTCCCTGTCTGGGACTACCACTCAATATTGTGACCTAGATTCTCTCTGCCATCTTGGCTTCCAGTTCTGCAGATTTGAAAACCTAGGTATTATCCTTGCCTGCTCATTATTCCCTCCTCTGCTCCATTTTTAATATGTTTCCAATGCCTGTATTTTCTACCTTTGTAATATCTTGAATATTCCAATATTCCTCCTTCTATTCTGGAGATGATTTTTTTTTTCAGGGCAATAAGGGTTGTGACTGTCCCAGGGTCACACAGCTAGTAAGTGCCAAGTGTCTAAGGCTGGATTTGAACTCAGGTCCTCCTGAATCCAAGACTGATGCTTTATCCACTGCTCCACCTAGCTGCTCAAAGTATTTTGCACACATTAGCTCATTTAGGTCTGGAGATTATTGTCTTTTATTTTGTTTGTTTTTGTTTGTTTGTGTTTTTATTTTGTGGGGCAATGAGGGTTAAATGACTTGCCCAGGGTCACACAGCTAGTAAGTGTCAAGTGTCTGAGGCCCAATTTGAACTCAGGGCCTCCTGAATCCAGGGCTGGTGCTTTATCCACTGTGCCACCCAGCTGCCCTCCCCTTCTCTTCTCTGACACTGCCACCACCCACCACCCTGGTGAAGACATTCAACTCCTTATGCCTGAGTTATTTCATTCACCTGCTGGTTGGTCTGCCTACCCCAAGTCTTTCCCTACTTTAGTACATTTAGACATCAAACTCATTTTCCTAACATCCAAATCTGACCATGTCATGCCCATATTCACTAAATTCTGGTGACTTCTCACATCCAGGATCAAATACAAAAACCCCTTCTTAGTATTCAAACACTCCATAACCTATTCCTACCCAACTTTACAGGCTTCTTATACCTTACATTTCACTACCACTACCCAACTGCTCTTCAAACCAGTAACACTGGTATCCTGGCTTTTCCTCAAACAAGACATTTGATGTTTCCACAATGGGAATTTTCTCTTTTTCTTATGACTAGAATGCTCTTGTTCCTTATCTCTGCCTCCAATTTTTCCAAAATTCCTTTAAGTCCTAGATATAATTCCACCTTCTGGGAGCATTTCCCAATTTCTTTTAATCCTAGTGCCTTTTGTATTATTTCCTTTTTTATTATTTTATAGTTTGTTTATACATATGTGTTTGTATGTTGTCTCACCTATTTCATTGTGAGCTCTTTGAGAACAAAGACTACTTACTGTATTTTGCCTTTCTTTGCATTCTTAGTGCATAGCACAGCATGTGTTATATAGCTGACAATAAACACTTATTTCCTGACTTTCTTACTACAAATTTTGGTTACATAATCTCAGCTGGGCCCTCCCTGTAATCTTTTTTTGAACAACCTAATAAATTCTCTATCCCACATATTGCAGTGGTTTTCCAAAAATTTTCAGCCTTCCTCCACCCCTCCATAGCTCTTCTCTCATACTCTTAGCTCATATGTCTTACTTCATATTTTACTGAAAATATTGAGGCTTTTCACTGGCAACTTCCTCTTTCCCCTCCTCTTTGTCTTACCTCAACTAAATGTCTTGTTACATTCTACTCCTTCACCCATCTCACATAATAAGGTAGTCCTTCACCTTGCCAAAGTAGACATTTTACAGGCACAAATGATCTCATTACATCTTGTCCTCTCCAGAAAATTGTCCTATCTAGCATTATTAATTTCACACTAATCTTCAATCTTTTACTATTTACTGGCTGTTCCCTACTGCCTACAATTATGAACATGTCTCTCCCATCCTCAAAAAACCCTAATTTCATCCTTCTAATCCCTCCTGCTATCATTTGCTATCTATCCTCCATTTCATGGATAAACTCCTTGAGAAAGTTTTCTACAAAAGATTTCTCCACTTTTTCTCTCACATTTATATTAACTCTCTGCATTCTGGTTCCCTACCTCATTGTTCAATTGAAACTGCTCCTTCCAAAGTTAGTAGTAATTTATTATTTGGCAAAGCTAATGGCCTTTTCTCAATTCTCATCCTTCTTGACCTTTCTACAGTCTTTGACAACTTCTTCTTGATAGTATCTAAGCTCTTTCTCTTTTCCCACAAATTCTCCCCTCTTCCAACTTTCCCTATTACCCACTTACCCAAGCTTGCAATCTAGGCCTCATATTCAATAAATTGCAGTGGCATCCTTTTACTTATATGATCAGATATAAAATTCTCTGTCTTTCAATGCCTTTCATAACCTGCCCTTTCCATTTTTCTTCTTCTTCTTCTTCTTTTTTTTTTTGGTGGGGCAATTGGGGTTAAATGACTTGCCCAGGGTCACACAGCTAGTAAGTGTCAAGTGTCTGAGGCCCAATTTGAACTCAGGTCCTCCTGAATCCAAGGCCGGTGCTCTATCCACTGTGCCACCTAGCTGCCCCCTTTCCATTCTTCTTACACCTTACTCTTTTCCATTAATTCTGTGATTCAATGACATTGACATCTTTCTTTACCTCAGATAGGAAATTATATCTGACTGAGCATTTTCACTGACTCCCCTATATCTGGTAGCCTTTCATTCTATATCTCCAACTTCTGATTTCCCTTCTTTTAAGTTTCAGTAAAGTTTCAAATTCTGGAAAAAGCCTTTGTTACTCCTCCTTAATCTTAATACCTTCCCTTTGACATTGCGCCTATTTTTTTTTTCTATATACAACTTTTTTGTACATAGCTGCTTGTATGCTGTATCCCTCACTAGACTGTGAAATCCTTGAGAATAGGGCCATTTTTTCTTTTTCCTTTCTTTATGTTCCCAGGTCTTAGAAATAAAAAACAAAAAGACGAATAAGGAGGTGGGAGTAGGGGAGAGAATGCTAATTGTTCTTTTGCATCACTAAACAGTAATTTTTCATCTACCACTATTGACAAAAAAGTTGAATTTCCATGACATTGACCAGTATTCCATCTTCTAGAAGAGGAGGATCAAATGCCAAAAAAATATACATGCCTTCTTGAATAGCTGGAAGGAGCAATGAATGTGCCAAGTTGAATACTATTTTAAAGTACAGACTACTTCTAGCCTAATGAAGTGTGATCCCTGTCAGGTTCATTCTTGTTAGAATCTAAATCTTCTCAGTTAACTTTTTTCAGAATTTGAAAAACCCCACATAATTTTCATTTCAAAATCTTTAATCATTTCCATTTCAAACTCTTCAAGGCTCAGCTCAGTTGCCATTTATTTTGTAAAGATTGTTATGAGTGTCCACCTTCCTCCAGGTATTAACAATCTTTTTCACCTACAATTGCTTAAATTATTTTCTTATTTGTGTACAGATTGTAACAACCTTCATATCACACCTTTCCTCTTGAGGAGAGGGAGCTCCTTGGGAACAGGAAATATTTCTCTCTTTTTTTTTTTTTTGGCTTAGTATGGAAGCTTGTAAATAATAGGTCCTTAAGAAATATTGATGAAATAAATAAAACTGCAAATCCTCATTAGAAGTCTTTAAATACCAATTCTTTTGGATTTCATAATTCAGACATCATCTCTAATTTCAATTAAGAAGAGCCGGTAAATTACAAAGATATGTTCTTCCTGGATTATGGATAATTGTGAAGTCTGAAGTTTATAATGATTGCAAAAAGCTAATTAAACAGGAATATCACACACACAAACATAATGCAATATGTACAAGCAGATACATGTATAGTGTATCTGGGTATAGTGAATGATGTACATATCAACATTTATGCAAAATTAAAACTCCAAATGGGCCCATAAAGAGTATATGTGTGTATGTTTATGATGTATATATTCATATGTGTATACAGGTATATATGTATAGATGCTTGTACATGTGTATATGTTATACTCTTAATTCTTGGGTTAATATATTTTTTTTATTTTTTATTTTTTTGCAGGGCAATGAGGGTTAAGTGACTTTCCCAGGGTCACACAGATAGCAAGTGTCAAGTGTCTGAGACCGGATTTGAACTCAGGTCCTCCTGAATCCAGGGCCAGTGCTTTTACCCACTGTGCCCCCTAGCTGCCCCCTTGGGTTTATATTAAATAATTTTTCCAGGTAGATTATTTCACCTGAAAGGAGTATTCTTGCCCTTCAAAAACAATTTCGTTGCTGCCATGGAAAAAAAACAAAAACATAAATTGTTGTACAGACCAGCCTTGCAGTCAAAGGTGCTATCTAGATATAGTCTGGACTACATTTGTAGATGGCTAAGGGCACATTGTGAAAATAATAGGAAAACTCCTTTGTTCTGGCCATGTATTTGGGTATGTGTGACTTGGAAGAGAATCCTAGCTGAGGAAGTTTGAAAGGGGAGACAGATGTTCAGTATAAAACTAGACTGAGCTTTCAACCACTATATAGTAACCTGGAATTTTTTTTTTTCCCTTGAGCCGCAGCTTCTTATTTTTAATGAAAAACGGCTTGAGCTACTGGGAATGCTCAACAGTGACTGCTGGTTTTAATCCACCAGAGAGGCTAAGAAAGAAGCAACAGAAAGACTTAGCAGAATGCCTATTTCCCTAGAGAATGTCAAGACGCAAAGAGTCAAGAACAGGGTGTTCATCAGGATAACTGACCCCTTTTAGGGAAAGGATCATCAGCATCAATTTAAATTTTCTAAGGTTTTTCTTGTTTTATTTGCTAATGTCTTTCTTTGTCTTTCTTTTATTCCATCTTCTTAAACAGATGTTGGGATCCCATCCTTTTCTGCTTCCTTTTTTCTTTCTTCAGCTCCTTTCCTAGGTACTCACTTGATTTAACCTTTTATAGAACCATAACATGTTATAGTTGGATTGGCGCATCAGATCCATAGACCTTTTCTACATATGGGGAAATAGGCCAAGAGAGTTTAAGTGACCTGTCAAATTTCACACAAGTGGTGTAAGAATCAATAGTAAAACACAGGTTTCCCAAAGTTGGTTGCACAGTTCTTTCCAGTCATTTCACTACCAATTCTATTTCTCTGAAACTGTGTTAATGTGTTTCCCTTCCTTGATCCTAGTTAAAAGACTTGCAACACATTGAATGCATATTGCCAAAAGAATCACAGAGATATTAGAAAGGGAGAGTATTTAGACATCAACTAATTGAAACTTTTTAAAAATTATTTTATAGATGAGAAACTGAGACTCAGTTTCAGGAGTGGCATAACTTAGATAATACAACTTAGTGGTAGAACAAGTACTAGAACCCCATTCTCCTGACTTTCATGCTTTGGTTTTCTGTACTTTCCTGAAACTAGTAATAGTAATAAAAACAAGATTAGCCAAGGTGATAGATTGTTCCCTCAGGATTTTGCTATGAGAAACTGTTTCATAGGGATTGTATAAATTATGACTACTGACCTGGGAAAAAGTAGTTGGAAGCATATAAGACAATTGGCTTCTATAGAAAAAAATTGGCCACTGGTAAACCTTTATGCTATATCATGTATTTTAAAGTGAGTCATATCAGCTAAATATATTCACTTTAATTATGAGACAAAAATAATTTGTTCAAAAATGACATTTGTTTTAGAGAGAATAAAATGAATAAAATGTAATAAACTGGGGTAGCTAGGTGGTGCAGTGGATAGAGCACCAGCCCTGGAGGCAGGAGTACCTGAGTTCAAATCTGGCCTCAGACACTTAACACTTACTAGCTGTGTGACCCTGGGCAAGTCACTTAACCCCAATTGCCTCACTAAAAAAAAATGTAATAAACCACAACAATAGATGTTTAAAAGTTGCTTTTATGTGGCCTTGAAGGGCTGTTATAGATTATCTTCAGAAAACAATTATCCTGATTCATTAAATATGTTTTTGATAATTACTATTTAGCTAACAACTACTGCAATAAGATATGGCACTTGGGTAATGCTTTTATTTTAAGAGTGTGTTTTGGGGCCAAATGATCTTGTAAGAAGGCACTGGCCTCTTAAATTTAAATAAAGAGATCCATAACAATCAGTTAGTACTTATTTAATAAGCAATAATCTTGCCAGAAAACTTATATTGTATAAGTAAAAAATTCAAAAAAACTTTATGAACAATACCTTAGCTGTGAAAGTATTCCAAATCTGAAGAGCCTTTTAAATTGCCAGTCCTTTTTAGCTGACAGGATCATAAATCAAGAATTAATATAGACATCAGAGGCCATTGAATATAACCACATTATTTTCTAGATGAGAAAACTGAAGCTCAAGGTAATTAAGTGACAACTAAAAACTTGCAGATAATAAGTTCCCTAGATGGTCTAACTTCGGAATCAGTACTTGTACCACCATATGATCTTATACTACATTTTAAAAATTTAGTTTTAGTCAAGATGTCTTGGGATATCCCAAACTGAATTGATCGTTACAAGTAATCTTCAAGATAAAAATGTTCAAGATAAATTCTAAGTAGAACCATGAGGACTTTGAGGTTTAATATTCTTGATTCCTGAGAGTTTTGTCCTTTAGTCTCTTTTTCTTCAAATCCTTATTTAATTGGGTTAATTAAGGTAGGGCATTAGTTCTCAAACATTTTTTCCTTTTTTTTCCCTTAGCAAAGTATTTTTGGGAATGACTGAGTTAAGGTAATGGGGCCCTATAAAGAAGTTTTTAGAAAACATCACCTAGCCAATGCTCTGCTTAGACTTTTATTACTCATAAATTATATTACTCTGAGGTTCTATTTACCAACTAGCCAGCATGTTGCTGGCTAAAGAAGTGACAATGGAAAATCCAGGTGAAGATGTCTAGCAGAGAGTTTGAAATTTAGAAATAGTATTACTGAGAGAGATTATGATCCAGGGAGTATAGAATATATATTATACATACATAATTTTATTAGGAACTCCAATTCTGCATTAAGGTATGGGGGGAAAATTAGATTTGCAGTCAGTATAACTTATTAGAATCTTCATAATATTTATCACATGTGTAGCTTTGAAGTTGCACTTTTAAAAGTTTTACTCATATAATACAAATATCAGTGTATTTTAAAATATATTTATATTTACATATCCATATTTATATCTATAACAATATCTATCTCACTAACCCTCTCTTTTCTATACCCATATCTATTAGTCTGTTTCACATATACCTATTTCTATCCATCTTTTTATCTATCTAGCATCTATCGAAACGTGTTTCTTCTTCTGACTCTCAAGGCCCTCCATCATATAGCATGCTCCATATTATCACCTATAATTCCAAAATATGTTCCAGTTGGGGTTGGGGAATCATTTCTATCTCTAGTAGATGTCATTCTTATTCCTGCCATCATACCTTTAATCACCAGAATTTAAGGGATAGAAGATACAATGGCTCAAGGTAGTTCTTTAATAAGTGTTTGGTGACATGTTGACCTTAGTAGTCATTTACTCTAATCCATTCAACTCATGAATAATGATGATGATGATAATGATATCTAGTATTTATATAGGATCTACAATTTGTCAGGAAATGCTCTAAATATCTCATTTGGTTCACATACCAAACCTGGGAGGCAAGTGATGAGTAAACTAAGGGAAACAGAGATTACATGACTTCCCAGGGTCACATAGCTAACAACTGTCTGAGGCTAGATTTGAACTTAGATTTTCCTGACTCCAAGTTGTAACGATTAGAATGATGCCACCTGCTGGAGACTTACTGTAGAAGAGTTCCGCCCATGAAGCGGAGGTCTTTGAGGGCAAGACCAGGAGTCTTTTCTTTGGCATCAGGAAGTGACGCGGGCTAGTGGGAGGAGGAAGGAAGAGACTGGCGCTTGGGCTCACGGTCTTTCCTTTGGACTCTGATGGAGAGCAGAGCTAGAAATGCGCTCTCCCTTTAATAGATAGGAATCTAGGCCTTTCTCTCTCTCTTTACCAAATTCTTATTCTCCTTAATAAATGCTTAAAAGTCTAACTCTTGCTAAAGCTTATAATTTATTGGCGACTACTCATTGGATATTTTAGACAGACTAGCTAGAATTTTAGCCCTTAACAAAGTCCAGTGTTTTATCTATTGTGCCACCTAACATATCTGAAGCATAATTATTATCACAAAATATCCAACAGGTCATCAGTCAACTTCTTTTTGAAGATCTCCAATAATAATTGAACTTTTGAATAGCTCTGATTGTTGAAATCTTTAAAAAAATAAATAAAACGACCTCTTGCTAAAAACAAGCCTAACTTTGGCTCTACAACATCCAACTGTTAATTCTAGCTCTTTCTCCTGGAGCCAAAAGGTCTAAGCCTAACAGTACTTCAAATCCTTAAGAACATATGATAATTAAATTTAGATTTATAAAAAGACTTTAGAGGCCATCAGCTTCAACCTTATGAGTTTAGAGATAAGTTGAAAGTAACAGAAAAGAAGTTCAGGAAAATTCCTAGGGTGGCACAGCTAATAGCTTTTTTTTTTTTTTTTAGTAAGGCAATTGGGGTTAAGTGACTTGCCCAGGGTCACACAGCTAGTAAATGTCAGGGGTCTGAGGCTGGATTTGAACTCAGATCCTCCTGAATCCAGGGCCAGTGCTCTATCCACTGTACCACCTAGCTGCCCCAGGAATACCCTAAACTTTTTTTTGCAGGCCAATGTAGGTTAAGTGACTTGCCCAGAGTCACACAGCTAGTAAGTGTCAAGTGTCTGAGGCTGGATTTTAACTCAGGTCCTCCTGAATCCAGAGCCGGTGCTTTACCATCCTTCATTTTCAATGACCAATGACATCATGGATTGATGTCTTGACTTACATGTGAATGGAATTTAAGCAAGCCAGAGTTATTCGATGGAGAAATAAATGGTAAACCACACCAGTATCTTTATCATGAAAACCCCAAATGGGGTCACAAAAAGTTGAACATGACTGAAAAGTGACTGAACAATAATAGTTATATAAAATTGATAGCCTCACTCAAGAGTCATTGAAGTACAGTGGGAAAACAAGTCAGGCTAACTGGGGATGGCCTGGAATGAAGTGGGTGACATTGACATCTTTGATATCTGACTAAGGTCTAACAATTCCACAGCACCTATTTCACCCTTTATGGCCTTTGGAATGAATTGCACTCATCTATCTCCCATTCTGGGTATGGAAAGTGGGGGGTTGAACATTTTAACATGCTTGGGGTAGATATCCCCTACCTACCGAATGGGTATAAGGTCTGGTGGTTACCCTCAAACTGGGTTAGCCTGTCTTCAGAGGCAGTTTTTCCAGGATGTGGCCACTGTTCATGCTACAGCTTATTGGAGATGTAGGTTAGAGCTGGGTGACAAGCGTCCACTGAGCAGCCTTGCAAAAGGCATGGAAAGCTTTTCTGGTCCTCCCTGAACACCCCATATACCCTTGGAACATAGCATTTTCTATACAAACCATGACCATTTAACAACAACAATGCTACTATTTTTTTTTCCAGACTCCAATTCCAGTATCCTATTCACCATAACATTTGAAGATATTTCCCCAGAAGTTTTCCCAGATTTTTTCTTCTCCAAGCTGAACATCCCCAGTTACTTCAAGTATACCTCATATAACTTTAGCTCAAAAGCTTTCACCATTCTAATTTACTTCCTCTGGAAACTACTCAACTTATTAATATCCTTTCCAAACTATGCATCTTAGAACAGAACACAGGTGTGCAACATAATGCAATGCAATCCTTATTGAACAATTTATTGAATTAAAATTAATAGAATTGAATTCTTTCTGTGTTAAACATCCTTTTTGTCCAAGGCACAGAACCCTTTTTTTTTATTTGAGCTCACATTGTTTTCTTTCTTATGTAACCTCCAATATTACTTATAGTCAGTATCACCTAATTTAGCACCTAGTATTTTTCTACTTCCTTCAGGTTTCTTCACATAGTATCTTAACCTAATTTTAATGCTCTTTGAGAAGACAGATCATGTCTCATACTTGTGTGTATTTCCCATAGCATCTGGTACAATGTTTTACATTATGTTTTATCATTGAGCAATTACAAAATGTATCTGATATTTGTCATAATAATATGTAGGCAATGTTAGTTTAGACAGTTGTCTGAGAAACAGAGATAGTTTGATTAGCAAATGTTACAGTTTAGTGGGAGTCAAACAAAATTTTGCTTATTTTTGAATGTAAGTGAAAATATATATTTTTCATTTAATGTATTATATGTATGTATATCTATCTATCTATCTATCTATCTATCTATCTATCTATCTATACATATCTGAGCTATGTATACTTGTGTACAATTAAATTTTGTTAAATTTGTTCAGATATGAAGTAGATAGGGGAAATTTTTATTCTGGATGAAAATTTGCAGTTCTTAAAATGCCTTGAAACTTGTGGGTTTTCTGTTAATATCTAAATCAGTTTGCCATATAAGACTTAAGGATTTTGGTTTTTGTTTACTTGGTTTTGTTCTTAAAATTAGACTTAAGTCTTGGGTATCATATGTTTGAAGCTGGAAGAGACCTTGGAGGGTTAATTCAACAACTCTATTTTGTTTTATGAAAGAAGAAACTTGAACCACAAAAATAAATTGACTTGCCCCAAATCACAAATCTAGTAGCAAAACAGGGTGTTTAACCAAAGTCCTTTGAGGACAGTCACCTCCATTTCCATTGTGCCACCTTTCCTCTAATATTTAATATCCTTATGTCTCTGATATCTTTTAACTACTACTATCTCCCAAACCACTCCAACTAAACAACTCCTATCCCCTTTTCTCATTCCTCTTTTTTCTTTGAACTTTTATTTATGTCATCTCATGCCTGGAATGATCTTCTTCCTAATCTCTATCTTTTGAAATATCTGTCATTCTTCAAGGCCACATTCAGATGCCACCTCCTTCATGGATAATTTCTTCCTTTCCTTCTCTCTTCCTTACCAGGTGAAAGTGATTTTTCCCTCCTCAAATTTCTCATGACACTCCATTTGAGACTTTCATATCATCTTTCACATATGTACTCTGCTCTCCATACATATAACTACTACCCCAAATCAACCCTTCATCACCTTTCAGTTGGACTACTGGCTGCTGTATCCCTTGCTTTTAGTCTTCTTGTTGTCCAATTCATCCTTCAGAGAGCTGTCAAAATAATATTAAACTACAAGTTAGAAATTTAATTCAACTGCTCAAACACCTTTAGGGACTTCCTATGGCCTTTAGAATAAAACACAAATTCCTCAGCTTGGCATTTAGACTTTACTATACCCTTTCTGACTTGATGTATTTCCTATTCATAAACTATTTTCTAGGTACATTGAACCACTAGCCTTACCAAGGACTTAACTTTGTCTTCTGCTAATAAGGGACATGCTTCATCTCTAGAATGTGTTGTATTTTTTCCACATACTTTCAGAGTCCTTTTCTTATTTCAATAATTTTTCCCTATTTACTTGGCAATGATCTTTCCTGCTTTAACTTACCACCACCACCACCACAACACCTGCTCCTCCTCCTGCACATCCTTCTCCTCCTTCTCCTACTACTACTATTACAACCAGAAGCAACAGCAACAGCTATATGCAACAACAGAGAGCCAGGCCTAGTCTCAGGAAGACCAGAATTCAAATTGACCTAAGACATTTACTAGCTATGTGATCCTAGGCCAATCACTTAAACTGTTAGCTTGTTTCCTCATCTGTGAAACAAGGATAATAATAACACCTACCTGAGGGTTTTTATGGGAAGAAAATAAGAGAATATATGTAAAGCATTTAGCATAATAGTTGACAGATAATTGTATGCATGTGTGTGTATGTATGCATGCATGCAAGCCTGCATGTGTGTATGTGTATATGCATACACATGTTACATACACACACAGTATCTATATATGTATGTGTGGGGGATAATAATAATATCTACCTCAGAGGATTGTTATGGGGGACAAATAAGATAATATTTGTAAAACAATTTGAGTAATGGCTGGCACATAAGTGTACATATGTATGTAATACACAGGTGTATGAATGTATGTGTAGGTGTATGCATGCATGTATGTCTATGTTATTATGAAGAGGAGGAGATAGAAGAGTGTCTTCATGAAAGAAGTGGGATTTAAGTTATGTTTTAAAGGAAAATAGGAATCCAAAGAGTGAAAAGTGTGAGGAAGAACATTGCAGGAATAGAGAACAATGTGACCAGAAAAATGTAAACAGGAAAATTTGGACATTGGGTATTCCAATATTTGAGAGGGTAGGAATATGCTTTATTTAATATGTAGAAAGTCTGAAGAGATTTATAATCATAAGATAGTGAAAGAAATTAAATATCAGAAGAATGAGTTCTACATTTATTATGTAATTAGAATGTAAGAAAGGATAACCCGTTTGTTAGGAAATATTGGGAATGAGCCAAAATGATGGGCTAAAGGTTACTTAATAAAGTAGATAGAACTTTTCAGGAGGTAAGAAATATTTAAGAAAAACAAATGAGCACAGGGACTTTCAGAAAAATTTTTAGCTCAAAGAAGTATATAAATATATAAAAATAATGAATAAATGAATGAAAAATTGTTTACTAAGTACTTATTACATATTATGCACTATATTAAATAGTAGGAATACAAATAGAAAAGCAAGCCATTTCTTTTTATTTTCTTTCTTTTTCTTTTTTCTTTCTTTCTTTCTTTTTTTTTTTTTGTGGGGCAATGAGGGTTAAGTGCCTTGCCCAGGGTCACACAGCTAGCATGTAAGTGTCAAGTGTCAGAAGCCAGATTAGAAATCAAGATCTCCTGAATCCAGGGCTGGTGCTTTATTCAGTGTACCACCTAGCTTCCCTCAAGGCATTTCTCTAAAAATACATGTTTTAATAGGAGACTATATATGAGAGGTTTCACACAAGTCAAATGGTTAGACCCAGTGGTCCCTACTATGTAACCGCAAATCACATAGTAATGCATCCTCTTTAATGCTATTTCCATTGAAAAAACATATCAATTTATGTGATGAAACAATTTGACAGTCCCAAGGTTTTAGATTGTGCTAAATTTCTGTGTTTAGTAGTTCTGCCTGCTGATGAAGTGGGGACTATAGTACCTACAGAGGTAGTTCTCGGGTAGTATGTCTGAAATGATTTCTCTCCTAAACAATGGCTATGGGGGCTAGAATAGTAGCAGATTTTCTATCTGGGGAGACATTATTTCAGGAGCTTTTGGACATTCTAAGAAGTAGATGGATCTCAAATTAGCCCTTACTTCGTGGCAATAGAAAGGTGTCCTGCCAGTCCAGTTATTTGACCAATTGTGTGGTTTTGTCCATTATCTGGTTGGAGTTACAGAATTTGGTGGTAATACAATATGCCCATTTTTCTAAGAGATAAAAAGCGACATAGTTTTCAATTTATAACTAAAATATTAAGTACTTCTAAATAATGAATTGGTCATTCACATCTTTCAAGAAGCCTTTATACTCTTTTAGCAAAACACATATCCATGTAATATAAGCTATAAGATTCTAAATTCATAATATTGGAACTTATTAGCTAGTATGTATTCAGTAAAATAAATAACTAGGGCACAATCTCAGCAAAGTAATCAATAGAAAGCAAGGTCTTTGCGTCTTTAGTATAGGTTTAGCTTTATTTGTTTTTTTCTCTTGCATAGGGCTTAAGACATAGGAATAACTTAATGAATGCTTGTCAAGTGAATGAATCATAGCCAATCATCCCTAAATGTTGATTTAATTAGTTATAAAATTATTCCCCTTTGGAAATAATGATATATCATTTTTGTAATTTTTAGAATGCTAGGAATCTGTACTCTGAGAGTGATTGGGCAGATGGTGTTCGGTTAGATCTAATAGGTTTCTTTTATTTGTAAATTGTTTTATTTCTAAGGTAGTCTTAGAAAACACTTAAACACAAAGAAAATTATGTGCCAGTGCAGATAGCTACATCACTATTTTCACTTAATAATATTGTCATAGTTAAACAGTCAGAAAGAATATTTCAATCTATTTGGAAAGTAAGAATAGTAAGAACAGAATAGTTAGACAAAACATTAATGAACTTGTCCAGATTTCTAAATTCTGGTTGCTTTTCCTGGAGGTGCTATGGTTTTTGGTAAATGCTTTATTCATTTACTGAGCCTGGCCTTGGAGTCAGAAAACCATATTTGTGATGATTTTCCTATACAAATATTGCCATTCAACTTTCCTGATGGAACTAACAGGGAGGGACAAAGACCTCAGGGGAGAGAAGTATTGTGGAGAGCACTAACAGTTTAGGTAACTGGTAGTGAAAACATTTATAAAATCTATGTGCCTTGTATAGCCTGGCATTAGCTGAAAGCTTTTCTCAGAAGTAAAATCTATTCAGTTCTTTCATAGTTTTTTTTTTTAATTTTCAGAAAATCATATTGATAGGGGAGAGAAATAAACCTTAAAAATTGGTTTCTCTTTACACACATTCTGGTGAGTTACTCACCATGCTAGTTTCAACTGTATCCAACCCCTGGCCCTAATACTATCCCCAAATGGCAACTCTAGGGCTAAGCATTTTGAATTATTCATGGAACAGTCAACCTTGACATTCTCAGCACTGTATTTAAGAATATAAGAAATGAATATGAGACTTGCAATGGTCATCATTAAGATGTAATAACCATTATTCAAATGATTGCTAGCACCCAGAAGGAGCGATCAAGTCCTAAATGAAAGTACTCTGCATTTGAAAATGCTCCATACAAATGTCTTTGTGAAAAATAACTACATTAGACAGTATTTATATTTCAGCCTCTTCAATTTATTGGCCATTTAACAATAGATATTCCTTATTACACAGCAGGCAGACCTATAGTATACTATAGTCATACACATCTATTTTAGAAACTGCAGATTATATGTCTGATGTGTAAATAACAATATTTGAATGTTCTGAATCTGAATTTGTAAATCATTTCTTTAGGCATTTATTCACAGTGTTTTGTGTTAAATAGGGAAAAGTGGATGAGGGTTGTAATATGATGTAAAAGTATATTCTGAGCAAGAAAATGATAATTTGCTGAGTTAGTCACACTTCAGCAAGTTACTAAAGTCTGAGTAAAGTTAGCAACATTCACAACTTATAAATTCTGGATTCTCTGTTATGTATCTTAGCCATTGTGGCTTTGTATCTGATACGTGGAATTGTTCTATTAAAGCTTTATTCATAGTTTAAAACTGGGTCTCTTCAAGATTCAAATATTTTTGGGAAAGATAACTATATATATATGTGTGTGTGCATATGTATGTATGTATATGTGTGCATATATATGTGTATATATATATATATATATGTGTGTGTGTGTATATATTTTGGGGGGGGGTGAGGAAATTGTGGTTAAGTGACTTGCCCAGGGTCACACAGGTAGTAAGTGTTAAGTGCCTGAGGCTGGATTTGAACTCAGGTCCTCCTGAATCCAAGACTGGTGCTCTATCCACTGTGCCACCTAGCTGCCCCACAATTGATATTCTTATGAATCATTTGTACCTATTCTGATTCCTTATTATGATCTTAAAATAAATGACTTCCATAAGTCTTTCATGTTTAAACAAAATGTCTGGAGCATTTTGTTAAGATGGAAATAATTTTGATTGTGGGCCCCAAGAAAGACTTTTACTCCTATTTTCTAAGAAGTAGGCAAGCACTGTCTGAAGAATCACCAGACTAAACAGAGGGTCATGAATTTTTCAGTCATACCAAATCTGGACGAGCATCCGTTAAGTTTTAGAAGTATTTTGATTTCTTTTTATAGAAGGAAGATCCACAAGGATGAAATCATAAATCCTTGATGTAGTGAATGAATCTTTCTCCTGAGATGAGGGATATTGTGAACCTAAATGAGATAATGGATGTAAAACACTTTGTAAACCTTAAAGCATAATAAGTTATTATTACTTTTGTGATTATTATCACTATCATTCTTATTATCATTTTTGCATATTTTTATCAATAGCCTCTGGTCACTAGGCCCATAGTCTGGAGATGACTTAATTTGCCTGAGAATGTTACTTCACTCATGTTGAGTTCAAGCAAAGTTATATAGCACAATATAAGGATATTCTGGTAAAAGATGAAAAACCAGACTCTCTGGGTGAAATACACACACACATTCATCCACATACATACTGTATGCATGTATATATATATGTATGTGGATGTATATGTGTGTATACACACATACATTTTATTTATTAAGCACCCAGGCCATGGGTATCATGCAGTCCAGAGACTAAGCTCTGTCCTTGAAGAGTTTTTTGAGAACCATAGGACCTCCCCTCCAACCCCCTGCAAGGTCCCTCCATCCCAGAGTGGGATGGAGCTACAGCTCTAGTCTAGGCTCTCTCTATATTTCCATAGTCCACTTAACCCCAGGAGGGGAAACCTCTTTTCCTAGAGGTAGGCATCTCACCTTAGGACAGACATTCTTCCTTCTTCAGTTAAGGACATGCCTATGAGAACTGAATTTCCTTCCAAGCCCTGCTTGCTCTGTGTGTGTGTGTGTGGGGGGGTGGGGTAGTAAAGGAGGTGGGGGGAGAGGGTTCCCTTTCCCAGTGGAGGCCCTGCCAAGAGGGGACAGAAGGAGCCAGGAGTCCAGTTGCCATAGAGGATAGACTTTATTGGACTCAGACCAATATATATGTGTGTGTGTGTGTGTGTGTGACAAATATTATTCAATATTGTATTGGAAAGCCTAACAGCAATAACAATAAGAAAATAAAAAGAAATAGGACAAATAAAAAAGGAAAATGAGGTAACAAATCTCTCTCCTTTTTCAGACAATATGATGATATACTTGGATAATTTCAAAGACTCAATTAAAATTTATTTGAAACAATGAACAATTTACTGAGTTAGAAAAAATAATAACAAAAGGTCAAGAATATGAAACAAAATTTTAAAAATTAAGGAAAACAAAGATTTAACAGTACCATATCTTAAACCATATCATAAGACAGTAATTATCAAGACTACTTGGTACTGGCTAAAAAATAGAAAGGTAAATCAGTGGGAGAGTAGATGTACAATTTACATCAGCAAATGATTATAGTTACCTTGCATATGACAAGTGGAAAGAATTAAGTTTGGGGGATAAGAATTTATTATTTTGTAAAATTTATTTGGAAAGCAGAAAGGCAACTGAGCAGAAATTGGGCAAAGACCAATATCTTACACTAATTTACCAAGATAAGGCCAAAATAGATACATGACCTAGATATAAAGAGAAATGTTACAAGAAAATTTGAAGAACATGGAACATATTAACTATCAGACATAGATATGTGAATAATTTATGAATAAACAAAATATAAAGAATTTTGTGAGGTATAAAATACCATAAATTACATTAAAATAAAAGGTTTTTGTACAAATAAAGCAAATGTGGCCAAGATCAGAAGGAAAACAGAAAATTCGGGGAAATTTTATGGGTTGCTTCTCAAATAAAGGTCTCATATCACAAATATATAAAGAACTTCATCAAATCTATAAGAATAGGGAGCGGCTAGGTGGCTCAGTGGATAGAGCACCAGCCCTGGAGTCAGGAGTGCCTGAGTTCAAATCCAGCCTCAGACACTTAACACTTACTAGCTATGTGACCTTGGGCAAGTCACTTAACCCCAATTGCCTCACTTAAAAATAAATTTAAAAAAATCTATAAGAATACAAGTCATTCATCAAATGATACATGGTCAAAGGATCTGAACAGTAAGATTTTCAAAGAAGAAATCAAATCAATTTATAGTTACAAGAAATGCTCTAAATCATTATTGATTAGAGGAATGCAAATTAAAGAGACCTTTAGATATAATTTTATACCTATCAGATTGACTAAAATGGTGGGAGTGGAAAGCATTAAATGTTTGAGGGGATGTGGAAAAATTGGGACACTAAATCATTCAGTGTAACTGTGAAATAATCCAACCATTTTGGAGAGTAATCTGAAATCATGCTGAAAGCATTATCAAATTGCCTATATCCTTTGACCCAGCAATACCATTATAAGGTCTGTTTCCAAAGATGATCATGGGAAAAGGAAAAGTAGCAATAAATTCTAACATATTTATAGAGGCTCTCTTTGTGGTGGCAAAGAATTGGAAATTGTGGGGATGCCTGTCAGTTGGGGAATGGTTGAACAAGTTATGGTATATGATTGAGCTGTGCTATAAGAAATGCTGAGATCAATGATTTTTAGAAAAAAAAAACATGGGTAGACTTGCAGGAAAAAAATGATATGAAATGAGCAGAACCAAGAGAATGCTGTATACTGTAAGAACAATATTGTTTTAAGAGCAACTTCAAGAGACTATGTCATTTTGTTCATTATAAATACCAAAATTAACTACAAAGGATCTATGGAGGAAGATTCTATCTGCAAAGAAAGAACTGAAGAACTGATAAATAAAAGTATGTATAGAATGATTTTACATGCATGTGTGTATATACATGTACATATTCATATACACATATAAAGTGAAAGTAATGGCAGCCATATCTAGGGTAGGGGGAGGAAAGTTAAAAAAAGGAAAAATATATATATATATATATATTTACATGATAATTTTCTTTTATACTTTAAAAAATTATTGTTAGGGCACTGGCCCTGGATTCAAGAGTACCTGAGTTCAGGTCTGGCCTCAGACACTTGACACATACTGGTTGTGTGACCCTGGGCAAGGCACTTAACTCCCATTGCCTGCAAAAAAAAAAATTATCAAGTTGTACACAACTGATTTGCATTTTCATGTTGTCTTCATTTTTCTCAATTCTACTGTTATAGAAATGCTTGTTTTATTTCTTAAGTTCAGAATAAAACAAAAGAAACCAAAAAGAAATAAATGTAACAATATTTCATGAAAACTGGGAATAGTTAGGGGGCGGCTAGGTGGCGCAGTGAATAAAGCACCGGCCCTGGATTCAGGAGTACCTGAGTTCAAATCCGGCCTCAGACACTTGACACTTACTAGCTGTGTGACCCTGGGCAAGTCACTTAACCCCCATTGCCCTGCCCCCCCAAAAAAACAAAAAAAACCTGGAAATAGTTAATTCTTTAAAAGACTTGCTTTGTAGCAATGGTGATTTCTAAGGTGTAAATATTCACTACAAAGATTTAACAATTTAACAAAGTCTTTGAAGCCACTTTCAACTGCCTCCAGCACATCCTTTCCTGAGAGTAAATTTTGTTATGTTAAATATAGGGGGAAACATGGACACTTAATTAAGGAAGCAACATAGAGAAGAACATGGCATAGAATAAGGAAGTTAATGGTTCAAAAGATAACTTTTATTTTCTTCAACATATATAAATGCCTGGCAATACATGTAAGGAAGGAGAACATTCACCTTAAATTGAAAAATGCTAATAGAGAATGAGGGCAGCTACATGGCACACTGGAAAGGGTACTGGGCCTGAAGTCAGGAAGACGACTTCAAATTGTTCTTCAAAAACTTGTTAGATGTGTCTCCCTGAGAAAATCATTTAACCCTGTTTGCCTCAGTTATTTTTTTCCATATGTAAAATGAGCTGGAGAGGAAAATGGCAAACCACTTCAGTATCTTTGCCATGAAAACACCAAAGAGGGTCACAGAAAGTCAGACATAACTGAAATGACTGAATAACAACAGTAGAGAAGGAAGATTCCTGTATTAGAAGGCAAGAGTCCAGGGATCTAATGTATATGCCATCACTTATCAGCTCTGCAAGCTTATTCTAATCATTTGACCTCTGGGCATCCATCATTTCAAAATAGATATAATAATACTTTACCTGTTTGAAGGCATGTATCTGTGGGAAACTTCCAAATCCTATGACTCTATGGTTGAACTTTGGTGAGGAGGTGGGAGTGAGAGAGAAGATAAAAATGAAAGCAAGACAAGTTTTAGGTACATTTAGAATTATTTTATGTTACAGCAGCTTGTTCATGTAGATCTATTTATGTACTGCTAAAAATGCTTAATCATGTAGCTACAGCTCAATGAATCTCTAGTAGGCATGCTGAGTGCTTAGCAGCAAATATTTTACAATCCAGTCTTGCTCGTCTTTAACTAAAACATCCACTTATTTGTTTCCAAATTTAGGGATGTCAGGTTGGACAGTGACTGTCTTATAATAGCTCCTCATTAGAAGGGTGTCCTTTATTCATTAAGCAAAAGTAATGAAGGAATAGTTTTGTAACCAATGGGAAACTGATTCTTCCATTGTTGCTCCTTTGCTAATGCTGAAGAGAACTGGAAACAGACTTCGAGGTGGTTTTAATCAATGAAACTTTTATTTGATTTTACCCACAGGAAGGCCACCAGCCCTTCCTGCTTCATCAAAACCACTGATAGATGAAGTGGTTGCCATGGGAACTTTATCTATAGTAGACCTGCAAATGAATGCAGAACTTTTATGGAATTGAGTTCAGAAATTGAATTTCTTCAGACAGGTCATGATGAAGAATAGTTTGCTGCTGAGATTATCAGGGTCTTCCCAGAAAGCACAGCAGAACATGACCACATGGCAATATAATGGCAGGTTGATGTTGATTCTTTGCCTCTGATATGCATCCCTAACTTCCTTTGTGTAGAGATCTCATTAACTTAGTGATCCCTGTCTGAGAAAGGAACAGAGACTTGTCAATAGGTTAAGTAATTCTTTCACCAGCTCTCCACACATTTTCTCCAGTACAACACAGGTATATAGGCCCATCCCTAGTGACATCTGGCAAAATAAAATACATTTTCATGGAATATTTAACTCAAAGATATAAAGAAAAGTTGGTTTCTATGTTTGCTGATTTCTTTGAATTTCAGGCTGATTTTTTTATATAGATCTTTGGTCCATAAGCTCCTGCTACTTAATACCATAGTATAATTGCTTTAAATCTTCAAAGAACCTTGGAGATCAATTAGTCCAAATCCATTTTACACATGAGGAAAGTAAGATCCATAGAGGTTAATTGCCTTGCACAAACTTATATAAATTGTTATTGTCAGAGGCAGGATCTGAAGCCAAGTTCTCTCACTCTGGATGTTATTATTATTATTATTATTAAAAAGAATAATAATAGCATTTATATGGTGTTTGAGGTTTTCAAAATACTTCACAAATATTATCTATTTTATCTTCACAAAACCCTAGGAGATAAATGCTATTATTATCATCATTTCACAGATGAAGAAACTGAGAGGTAAGCAAGGTTTCATTGAATTGCCCAGGATAATACAGCCAGTAAATATATGGGATGCAATTTGAACACTCATCTTCCTGACTCCAGGCCCAGTTCTTTATTCACTGAGCCACATAGCTGCTGATGGAAATAAGTAGAAATCCATTTACTCTCTGAAATTTACAAGCTCCTCTCTGTCAGTAGGGAGAAAAGATGCTAAAATCAGCCTAAGGACTAGGCTCTTCTCTTCCAATCCCCAAAATGAGGATTATAGGGTGTGTTAAGGGAAGACTAATACCTCTTGTGTAAGGACTGCTGCAACCTTTTCTAGACTGTTTTCAATCTGTGGTGTCTACTTGATCAACCCAACTTTCACCTGTGGTTCCAAGAAGCTGTGGCATGAGCTGTGTCCAGAACCTAGTAAATCATTTGGCAGATAGGCTAAATCAGGTTAAGGGTAACCAAAGGGTCTCAAATTCTTCAGTGAATGGGGGGTTACCCTAAGCTTGTGAAGACTTTTCCCAGTGGAATGGGTGGATGAGAAAGTGTAGGAAAGATAAGTTATTATACTGCCTACTCAACCAAAGTTCTGTAGAGGTGTTGTGCTGACCTCTTTGTTGTATGCCTGTGAAATGTGGCATACAACAGTATGCCAGCCATAACAGGATACCAAATTGCTTCCATTTGAATTGTCTTAGGAAGATTCTGGAGATCACCTGGCTAGATAAGGTATTGGACATAAAGTACTTAAGGTCCTTTCTGAGCTAAACTTCTAGTTGCTCCATTTCTATGGGAGAGAGTACAACTCTGTTAGGCTTGCCATGTTCATTTGCCAAAAGTTTTTTTTTTTTTTGCCTAAAAGACTATTTTATGGAGAACTCATGCAAGGAAGGCATATGGTAATCAGAAAAAGTAATACTAAAACACTCTCCATGTCTCTCTGATGAACTTTGGATTCGAAGTTGTGACGTGGGAGACACTGGCACAGGACCACACAGCATTGTGATCCTGCATCAAAGAACTCACTGTAGTCTATAAGTGAAGCAGAATTTCAGTAGCTCGAAAGAGATGTGAGATGGGAAAATTTAGAGATATCTCCATTCCAAATGTTCAAAGTAGTAGAGCTCATATTGGTCTGATCAAGCTGTACCTTGACTTAAAGTAGTGATGTCACTTTGGTCCTCTGAGAATGAAGGCCAACAACCAACCTAACTGCAAATGAAATTCAGGGACTTTTTTCAGTCTGTTTCCTTTCCAACATCAGTCACTATAATTTCTAGATAACAATTGCAACGTCTAGATTGCAGTATTATACAAACTGCAGAGGGAAGGTTAAAGTCTCTTTCACTAAGCCAAATATGCTTTCTATGCAATCTTACTCTAGCTCATCCAGTGGCTTTTGAAGGCTTCTGATTGATTAAGTTTCTTTTTTTTTAACTTAATCTAGAACTTTTGGTTTATATTGTTTTAATTCAGCAAAGGATTTGTTACACAGTTCCCATTTCTGTTTAACTGGTTGTCTGAAAAGAGGTATTCTTAATTGACAAAACCAAAATTCAAACTTATATAGACAATATTTATATAGCTTTTCAACACATCTTAAGTGTCTTATCTACATCAACCCTGTGAGCTGACATTGTAATTGTTTTTCCACTGTCTTATGGATAAGTAAACAATACATTAGAGAGGCTAAGTGACATCTCTAATTAAAGGTCTAGTCTTTGTCAAGGACTAGATTTATTCTCAGGTCTCTTGTCTCCAAAGCCAGAGTTGTTTTCACAAAACTAAACTTCATCTTTTACTTAGGTCTTGTACTCTCACCTATGGGCATAGGTTAGCCCCGTTACTGCTAGATGGTGAAGAGGACTGTAATTAAGCCTTGAGTGAGAAAGACTTGAGTCCAGATCCAGCCTCAGTCCCACACTAGCTATGTGATACTAGGGAAGTCATTTAACCTCTTTCTGTTTCTGTTTCCTCATTGTTTTTGTCATTGAGTCATTTCAATCATGTCTGACTTTTCATGACACAGTGGGGTTTTCTTGTCAAAGATATTGTCATGGTTTGCATTTTCTTCTCCAGCTCATTTTACAGATAAGGAAACTGGGGTAAACAGGGTTAAGGGACTTGCACAGGATCACACTGCTAGTAACTGTCTGAGGCCAGATTTAAATTTAGGTTTTCCTGACTTTAGGTCAAGTGTTCTGTCTACCACCCTATCTAGATGTCCCACTATTACCTTTACTAATTTTAAAATCTTTCTAATTATTAGTGATTACAGATGTGGACTATTTTAATATGCTTATTGATGACTTGAATGCCTTCTTTTGAGAAGTGTCTATTCATAGCTTTGAGCATAGGTCTATTGAGGAATGCTTATTTTTATAAATCTGTATGCATTCTTTAACTACCTTGTAAATGAAACCTTTATGAGAAAAACTTGCTAGAAATCATTTCTATGTTTAATTGCTTCCCTTTTGCATTTTTAGATACATTGGTTCCTCCATGTGATAAAAATTTGCCATTTTATTTTGTATGATTTTTTTTTGTATGACCATCCTCTTTTTGTTGACACATTTTGGAAACTTTGTTGAACACAAGGTTACTGTACTTATTTTCTTTGGGATATTTTACATGTAATCTGTTGTACAAACTGTAGTTTTCAGTAGTACAAGAGAGTTTGGAGGACTATCACTTTTAGCTATAGTTTCAGATTTGGTCTTACTAGGTTTCCATCCTAGAATACTGGAAGAAGCTTTAGAAAGATATATATGAATGTACTTTTGATCAGGACAAAGATTTAGAGTTGGAAGGGACCATAGAGGCCACTGAGTCCAATCTTCATTTTAGAGTTGAGTAAATTGAGGCACAGAGAGTTTGTTGCTCTTCCAGAGGAACACAGATAGAAAGCATCTGAGAAAGGATTTGAACTCATCTTCCCAACTTTTAATCCGGTTTCCTATATATTACAATATATTATTTTTATCTATATTGTGTTAAATATCAATTTGAATAAAAATAATATTGACTAAACTATTCATACCTTTTAGTTTACTCACTGACTTGGCTCAAAAAAACCAGATCAAAAATAGCTTCTACCTTCCAGAGATATTGTGAGGATCAAGTAAGATAATATTTGTAAAACCCAAGACTCAATGACAGGCAAATAGACATTGTGTGTTTCCTCCCTTTCCTTGCTACTGGGTAATTTAAAATTCTAAATGTGGGTTCTAATCTGTTCCCCCAGTTTTGGGGGAAACTGACTAAAATCACTGATAAAACAAGTTTAGATTTTTAAGGGTTTATTGAAATATAGAAAGAGAAAGATTTAGAACAGAATTCTTACAACCTTGCAATCCTATCTTTCCTCAGCTCCTGTCTATCTTTTCCTGCCATCACCACCAAGTCAGGAAGCCCAAAACACACAGAGCTCTCCGCGTAGGCCCTCCTTCCTGCTTCCTGTCCCCTCCCAGAAAATAGGAGGCTCCTCAATTTGATTGGCTGGTAGCCTTTATAGCACCCATGAGCAAACGTCACTTCCTGATGCCAAGGAAAAGCCACATGGCCTTGCCCTCTGAAACATTCTCCTCATGGTGGAGCTTTCCTATAGTAAGTCTCCAGTAGGTGGCGTCATTCCAATCATTACAGTCGCCCCTTTTGTTTCATTTGAAAAACAAATGCCTTTGCTCAATGAAACAACCAAAAATAATATCATATGCTAACTAACAATATGTAAATAACAATACAGAAAAGGGAGAGAGGAAAGTTTTGTCCAGAGGGGCAGTCCCTCACGAAACGCACTTTGACATAGGTCTTGCAAAGGGAGGACCTCTGCAGAGAGTACATGTTACAGATGGTATATATTATAACAGAAACAGAAAACAAAATCAACAAAACAAAACTATTCATATAAAGTCTCTGAGTTCTCTTGTCTTCTTGGAGTGGTAAGATGTCATCAGGAGGAAACTGTACTCTGGTCTGGAAAACTGGGCTCTGGACTCTGGACTCTTCTTTAACTGTTTGAATTGCTGGATTTTTACTAAACCTTAGCATAGCGTTGTCAATGATAAAATTAATACATTCAATTACATGAGGTAGTTATGCAATCTATAACACTTCTTACCACCATGTGTCTGGATCAAAGCCAAATTTAGTATGTGTTCATGACACCTGAAAAATGTTATGGAAAGATTATCATACCATATCTCATGGTTTGAGTCAGCCAGTGATTGTGCTAGGCCACAGGTGATTAGACTGAGTGAGACAAAAAGAAAACAAGTTCAGTTAAATTGGATTTTTTTAGGAGGGAGAGAGGAAGGAACTGGACTGCTCTACATAGTCGCCATCATAAGCAAACCATGGACTTACTTGTACCCGTCTCTCCTCTTGTTGCACACATATTCCCTCCAAGGCCTGCATCAAGTTTACTGTAAGAGTCAGTTATGTCTCTGAAATGATGTTTCCATACTTCATAAATCTCATATTAATTTCACCAAAGACATGATGATGGTAAAAATGCATGTTATGCTGCATAACTGAGGATATACTAGTAATCTATACAATAATTCTAAACCATACCCAGAGTATAATGAAATATAAATGATAAATGAATGTAAATAGCTAATTATATTAGACATTATTACATTTTCTTCTTTTAGCAAGTTAACCACATCATCTTATACATGAAATCTCTAGTATAACAGTAACAGATACTTAAAGTGTTGATCAATTTATCAAAAAGAAATAAGGCTTCAATTAGCAAGATTCAATATTCAATATGTTCATTGATAGATCAAGAAATAGGGTTTGATAACCCTCTTTTTAAAACAGAATCCCATAAAAGAGAAAAAAAAACTCATTAGAACTCATGGTTCTCTCAAAAAGAAAGAGTAAAAAAAAGAATTCTGGTAGCTTCTGAGGCCCAATGGCCCCACCCACAGCATATACTTAAAATATCTTTGAAGAGTCACTTAGTTTACAAAATTGAGTTTACAGAAAAGGCAAAAGAAACAAAAGTTAAAAAAACAAAACAAAGAAAAGCCCAAAACAAAAAACAAAAAGCAAGAGATTTGCTAAGCACTGTTTTGTGCTCTTAAAGAACTTAAAGGTGTGGTGAATTCCAGGCCTTTTCAGTGCCTTTCAAAAGCCAAAACAAAAAGCAAAAAGGATTAAAGAATAGGTACAGGTAGGGGAAAGGGTGGGGGAGATTGAGGTGGGCCAGAAAACCAGGCCATGGGCTTCAGTGGTTTGCCTGTAGAAGGAAATGCTTATTAAATTTTAAGGTATTTAAGCTGCTAGACTACCTTCCCTCCTACACACACACACACACACACACACACACACACACACACACACACACACACTCACACACAAATCAGTGCTAAAGTGCTGACCTCTATTTTTGGATGTCAATTTGTTTCAATTTTCATGAATCAAGGCTAACCATAGGTGTCCATTGTAAAATAATTCATCCATAATCTCAATTCCATTCTCTAAAGAAGCAAATTTACTTCTTCCTAGGAAACCTAACACTATTCAATACAGCTCTACCTTCTACACAGAAGAACATAAAGAATAATAGTTGACTTAAACTGGACACTCTTTTGAGTGATGCACTCACGCTAAGGTTGTCTTTAATTACTTTTCATGGCCATGATTCAGAGATTTAAAATAGAGCAGGGAGGGGCCAGCTAGGTGGCGCAGTGGATAGAGCATAGGCCCCGGAGTCAGGAGTACCTGAGTTCAAATCCGGCCTCAGACACTTAACACTTACTAGCTGTGTGACCCTGGGCAAGTCACTTAACCCCAATTGCCTCACTAAAAAAAAAAAAAAGAGCAAGGGTTTTTCACTTGGTATCTATGGACTTAAAGAAATGTATTTAAGTATAATTGGATTCTCTAGCGTTACAATTTAGTTTATTTTATATTGTTGAAAACATTTTTCTGAGAAGGGGTTTGTAGGGTTTATAAGTCAGTCTAAAGTGTCTATAACACAAAAAATTTAACCACTCCTACAATACAAGAATTGCTTAGAGGGATTGAAAATTATTTTTTTTTTAATCATATCATTCCTCAATGTCCACTCAGAGTGCTGCCATCACTCTTTGTTGAAAATTAGCACATTCACTAAAATGAAGTGATATTTTAACCTCACCATAATTTTTCATTTAAAAGAAACTAAATAGCAAAATAAAATGTAAAAGTACACACAGAGATGCACAAACACACACTTCACCTTAGTTTTCCTGATTCCTACATTTTAATTAATGGAGTGGTCTAGACCTATTGTACCCCTATCACCTCACAACCATAAATGCATGTCATATGAGGACTATTTGATAGTCAAATGTTTACCTTGAGAAAAGAAGAAACTGAGAGGTAAGATAAGTTATTTTCAAGTATTTTAAAGCCTTCTTGAATAAAACAATTTGTACTTCTAGGCCCCAGAGCATAGCATTGAGCAGTGGAAAGCAGTATGGTAGAGAAAACAGTATCTGAAGTCAGAGGACCTGAGTTCAAATCACTCTTCTAGCACTACCTGTTTTATCTTTGGCAAATCACACTACCACTCTGGGTCTCAGTTTTTTCCTCTGCAAAATAAGGGATAGATGACATCTGAAGTATCCTTTAGCTCGAGACTTATAATTCTAGGATACTCTAAACTTTAAGGAGGCAAATTTAGATATGATGCAAGAAGTGATATATTTTTAATTTTTTATAGATCATAAAAGTATTTTTATTATTTTTCATTTATATGTAAAGTTTTCAACATTTGCTTTTTATAAAATTTTATGTTCCAATTTTTTTCCCCTCTCTCCTTTCCCTCCCTTCCCTTGCCCTTTCCCAAGACAAAAAGCAATCTGATAATAGGTTATATATGTACAATCACATTAAACATATTTCTGCATTAGTCATGTTGTAAAAGGAGAATCAGAATAAAAGTAAAAAACCTCAAAAAAGAATTTTTTAAAAAGTAGGAATAGTATGGTTCAATCTGCATTCAGATTTCATTTCTTTTCTAGAAGTGGAGAGCATTTTCCATCATGAGTACTTTGGAATTGTCTTGGATCATTGTACTGCTGAGAAGAGCTAAGTCTATCAGACTTGATCATCACATAATGTTGTTGTTACTATGTATGGTGTTCTCCTGGTTCTTCTCACTTCACTCAGCATCAGTTCACTTAAGTCTTTCCAGGTTTTTCTGAAATCTGTCTGCTCATCATTTCTTATAGCACAATAGTATTCCATTACATTCATATACCACAACTTGTTTAGCCATTCTTCAATTGATGGTCATCCCCTTGATTTCCAATGTTTTGCTACCACAAAGAGAACTGCTATAAATATTTTTGCATATTTGGGTACTTTTCCCTTTTCTTTGGTATCTTTGTGATACAGATCTAGTAATGGTATTACTGTGTCAAAGGGTATGCACAACCCCAATGCATTTTGGGCATAGTTCCAAATTGCTTTCCAGAGGGGTTGGATAAGTTCACAATTCCACCAACAATGCATTATTGTTCCAATTTTTCCATAGCTTCTCCAACATTTATTATTTCATTTTTTGTCATATTAGCCTATCAGATAGGTATGAAGTGCTACCTCAGAGGTGTTTTAATTTGTATTTCTCTAATCAATAGTGATTTAGAGTATTTTTTTATATGGCAATAGATAACTTTGATTTCTTCATTAGAAAACTGCCTGTTCATATCCTTTGACCATTTCTCAACTGGGGAATGACTTGAATTCTTATAAATTTGATTTAGTTACTGATATATTTTAGAAATTATGCCTTTATCAGAAACATTAGCGGTAAAAATTGTTTCCCAGCTATGAAATGATATTTTAATAAATGGAACATTATCATAATTGACAGTTATACCTTGAAAAGTGTTTTTTTTTTCTTCTTAAAAGTCTTTAAATGAAGTCTGGATGACTAACTACAAGGTAAATATTCTATATAGAGTAATTTTGTTCAGCTGCAAGACTGATTGTGTCAGCATGAAAAATCCTCTTAAAAAGTATTTCCTGGGGCAGCTAGGTGGCACAGTAGATAAAGCACCAGCTCTGGATTCAGGAGGACCTGAGACTTGACAGGAGGACCTGAGACTTGACCTGAGACAGACTTGAGGCCTCAGACACTTGACACTTACTAGATATGTGATCCTGGGCAAGTCACTTAACCCCCATTGCCCCACCAAAAACAAAAAAACAAAAAACAAAAAACAAAAACAAAAACAAGTATTTCCTTTTTTCACCAACAAAGGAAAGCACTTTTTGGCATTCCTTATATTTTTACTGTTCCTAGAATATCTTCTCAATGGAATAAATATTAGCTCCTTAGCGTAGTCTTTAAAAAAGAATGCAGATCTTTCCTTTCTCCTTTATTATGTTCTACAGTATGTCATACAAAGAAATTGCCCAAATTATACTGATGATGTAGATACTGCTTCTCTTTTAAGGGCTTTAATCACCAGGCTGTTGATTACATTTTTTAAGTCATAAAATAATGACTAATATTATTGCTGTTAATAATGTCTTCATTGTTTCCACAGATTTTTCAAATTTATTATATAGGTGAAGTAGAGGTAGTGAAAAAATATATTATGGCAAAAATGGCATCTGTAGACTGTTAAGAGTATAACATACTACTGTTTAGAGACCTCTGCTTTGTTTGCCACAAGGTAGAGGAAAAACTTTTCAGCATATGAATATCAGGAAACAGGCTTGTTAATGCTAAATTCTTGAATTTGTCCCTAAGCACTTGTTTTAAGCATATTGTTTTAGATTCCATGGTAGAAGCCATATTCAGTGCTGATCAACAATATCAGATAATTAACTAAACTTTGTAGTATTATTTAGATATTTGTCTTGATATCATTGTATGTGTTTCAGAACAATTCCATTTATCTGTCTATAAAAGCTCATTACATAGATGCAAAATAGACAAAATATAAATCAGATTTTAATATGATAAGCTATCCTTGTTCCTTTATTTCCTTGTAACAAGGAACTATTCTGGACTGAGTCCACAATTGATTATCACAGCATATAAACAATTGAGAATCACAGTGATCATTTCACAAACTAATATTGCATCCTAAAATCTAATATGCATAACAATAATTGTTTCAGATATATAAAGGTATATTTTAGGGAGATTTCAAAAAGCCCATTTTTTTTCAGTTCCATACTTTTCTTTAACTTCTTTTAATATGTTTTCTTGTAATAGAAAAATCTCTCTGACATTTTAACTGCAAATGAGCTACCTAAGGACAAATATCATGGTCTTAATTTCCTGCAAATGATTGCAGGATGCCTAAGGTAATTTCTGATGATTAGGTCTTTAAAATTTCAATTTGCTCAGCTCTTGTCTTATTTTGATTTTAAATTCCTACTTTGGGGGTATTTTGTATCTTGCTACATCTAGTATGAGGAACATTAAACACTCACTGCATTTTTGCATTTTAAATGAGAAGGAACTTGCTATCAAAAAAGTAAGGAACAATGTAACAGTGAGCAGAGCATAAAAAAATCAAAGGTAATAATTTCAGAAATCTGAAAAAAAAATATATATATACAGACATTTGTATATGCATATACATATTTGTGTGTATGTGTCTCTCTCTATATATACATGTATACTCATATACCTGTACATACATACCATGTCATTCATCTCTCCCTGAATAAACAAACATTTTTTACATTTTTTTTGCCTCCCCACTAATAAAATCTTGATTATAACCCTTTAATGGATATATAATAGAAGGAAAGTTCATATGTGATTTTTTGTTCACTGATGATTATCATGAATTAATACCAAGAAAACAAAGATTCTCTACCAGCCTGCATTACACCATCCATACATGGATCCATCAGTTAGAGCAAATGGAGAACTTTTGAGTGCTGTGGATAATTACACTTATGTTTCTCATGTATTTTCCAGGTATATTCACATAGATGATGAAGCTGACACAAACATTGCCAGAGCTAGCTAAATGTTTGGAAGAGACTGGAGGAGAGTGTGGGAGAGAAGAGGAATTAGAGTCCCTAGCAGACTGAAGTTCTATGGAACCACTGTTCTGACCTTATTGTTGTATGCCTGTGAAATCTGGACAGTATAACAACACCATGCCAAGAAGCTGAATCATTTCAATTTGAATTGCCTTAAGTAAATTCTGATCACCTAAGAAGATAAGATACTAAGGCAAGAGACACTGAGGGCCTTTCATAGCTGTATTGACAAGCATTCCAACACTACTTTAGTGAGTGCAATTCTGATAATCTGGTCATGATGTTCCAATGCCAAGCATACATTTGACTAAAGTACTATTTCATGGAGAACTTCACACAAGACAAGGCTTACTTGGAGGTCAGAAGAAGAGATACAAGAACACTCTCAAGGTCTTTCTGAAGAACGTGGGAATTGATAGTGAGAAAAATGGCAGACATTTTCACAGTACCACCCACCATAGCATGTCCACATCTAAGAAGGTGCTCTATGAGCAAAGTAGAATTTCAGTGGCTCAAAAGAAAGGTGAGATAGTCAAATTTAAAGACATATCCACTTTAAATGTTCATATGGACTATTTGTGCTGGACCTGTGGTAGAGCCTTCTGAGCTCACATTGGTCTGATCAGTCATACTCATATACACTGTACCTTGACCCCAACATAGTGATGTCATTCTCATCCTATTTGAAAATGAAGGACAACAATCAACCAACCAATGTATGTATGTATGTATGTATGTGTGTGTGTGTATATATATATATATATATATACACACACATATATATATGCACACTATATATATATACACACTCTCTCTCTATATATATACGTATATATATATATATATATATATATATATATATATATATATATATATATATATATATATATATTACACTGAAAAGCTAAAGCCTGAATAGTGAATATTGAGAGAACTTATGATTATGTCTAATGGTGCCCAACAAACCCCTCTCCACTATAAATATTACACCTTAAAGTAGTCAAGAATGCAATGTGGTATTCTTAGTAGACAAGGAAATGAACTTGGACTCTGGAAAACCTAGGTTCAAATCCCATTTCTTATATTTACTAGTTATATAGCCTTGGGAAAGGACTTATTTCTCTCTGCCTCATATAATTAAGGGGTTGGCATCAATGAGCTTTATTAGTCTTTCTAGTTCTAGAACCAAGCTGCTTTAAGTTCATGGAAATCTAAAGTTTATCATTTTTCATGAAATTAGTGTTCTAGAAAATTTGAATCCTACAAATTATTTAATTATTGGATCAAACTGAACTATATATCAATTTATTTTATTAAATGGTGTAATTATAAATTAAATAGAAGAGAATCTCACCTCCATTTATTTTTTTTCTTTTTACATACTCAGTAAAAAAGGTCTTTAAGAACTTTGAATTGAGATTTAGGAGATATGAGTTTATGTCTTGACTGTGCCCTTTATTATTAGTGTGGGGTTTTCAAAATAATTTAACTTCTCTAAGTTCAGTTTCTTCATTCATAAAACAGGTATAATGTTTCTAATACATTAATGTATCACAACTGATTTCATTATTCCCTAAAAAGCAGAAACCACATAAGTATTGAATTTTGGGTTGCCATTAAAATTTTCTATAAAAGTGTATTTCTGCATGTACATATATAATACATATATTTAAATATGCTTGTACGTAAATATATAAATATATACATACATATGTGTGTGTGTGTATCTTTGACTTAGAGGCCTGCAAATGGTATAGCTGGATCAAAGGGTATGCATAGTTTGGTAATTTTCTGGATATTATTTATATTGTTTTCCCCAGAATGGTTAGATCGATTTACAGCTCCAGTAACATTATGCAAACTTTCTTTTTTTCCACACCTCCTCCATTGTTTGCCATTTTCTTCTTTGCCAGTTTGATTGATGTGAGATAAAACATCAGACTTGGTTTAATTCAAATTTCCTCATTTTTATCTTTAATAGTCACTTAGCAAAGCAACCTCAAAGCAATGTTATTTATTAAAAGACCTTGTGAGAACAATAATTATACATAAACTCTAAGAGTAGAGATATACATTTAGGGAGCACATTTGAGCAAGGTGATTCACATTGCTGATACTACAAGTTCTTTTTTTTTTTTTTTTTTCCTCTAATCATGGAAGTCTTTCCTCTCAATGGGCAGAAGTTCTCTGCAGGGCATGTACTTCTAAAGGGCTTGGTGGGTTGGTTCCACTAGTATTTTCTACTGGACAAGTATCTCTGCTGCAACATATCATGACTGATGCTTGTGATTGGGGAAAGAAACCTCCTCCCATCTGAAGAGATAAGAAGTGATTCCTTACTGAGGGTAGTTTTTTCCTCACTAAAAGGTCTTCTCAAGTACCAGACAGAGGTCACACTCACTCATTAGAGCTGTCTCTTACCACAACTCAGCACCTGGAGACTGTCTAAATGGGGCAAAAGAGTTAATTGTCCCGGTTTTTTTAAGTCATAGAATAAATAAGTAGGGAAAATAAAAAAAAAATCTAGCTGATAAACCCTGAGATATCTTGTGAGATTTCAGCTATTGAAATTTGTTTTCCTTTGGGTATTGCATCCACAGGTAAGGGTGTGATTCCCTATGTGGCCAGAGGGAGAGGAGGGATAGGAGGGAGGGAAGATGAGGAAAGAAGGAAGGAAGGAAGGAGGGAAGGAAGGAAGGAAAAAGGGAGCAACATTACCCAACTGGAACTGGCCAGTTTAATCCCCAGTGGGGCAGCTACTACTACTCACAGAGTGTTGTTTTTCCTTCATTCTCAAAAAGGACCAAGAACAACATGTAGGTTATGTCTTTATTTGCATGTGAATTGGATTTAAGTGAGGCAGGACTGTGCTTCACAGTCACCAGTCTCTCTCTCTCTCTCTCTCTCTCTCTCTCTCTCTCTCTCTCTCTCTCTCTCTCTCTCTCTCTCTCTCTCTCTCTCTCTCTGTCTCTCTCTCTCTCTCATCCAGGGCCATATGCGTACAGTAGCCAGTAGCAAGATATAGATCACCATGACTTGAAATGGCTCCAAGCTGATCATACAAATAGTGAGAGGGAGAATTCAGTGCCTTTGCTGATATTAAGCGCAGAACTCTGTTGTATTGCCTATACCTGGATCTTGGTCAAAATCCTTGTTCTTAGTCCCAGGGCGAGGAGAATGACTAGCAAGCCAGAGCTTGTGGCTTCAGGGGAGTAGGGACCTTCATCACAAGTCCAGGGTAGAAAATAATGCTTGTAATTAATTGCTGATGCACTAAAACACAAAACGAGAGTAGTAAACACACCTCTCCTTAGATCATACCATTTTAGAAGTACCAAAAACATAAGTAGTCAGAATTATCTGTGAAAACATCTGCACAAAATACCTGAAGTTTAGGACAGTGTCTCCTCTGTTCTGGAAGCAGAGCCCCTATTTACTATAGAGTTAAAAATCAAGAAATAGGCTAGAAAAATGAACAAACAGCAGAAAAAGTTCTTAACTATATAAAATTACTATGGTGACAAGGAAGCTCAAAACACAATGAAAAACTGTTTTATCCAAAGCCTCAAAGAAGAATATGAATTAGACCCAGACTATGGAAGAACTCAAAAAGAATTTTAAAAATCAAGTAAGAAAAGTAGAGGAAAAATGGGAAAAAATGAGAACTATTATGAAAATCATGAAAAAAAGTTAACAGCTTGGTAAGGAAGGTGAAAAAGAAAAACTGAAGAAAAAACAACAATATCTTGATTAAAACACAATAGGCCAAACATAAAAGAGACACAAAAAATAAAAATAAAATAAAAATAAAAGACACAAAAATTACATGAACAGAAGAATATCTTTCAAAGCAGAATTGACCAAATTGGGGAAAAAAAAGATATAGAAATATTCACTGAAGAAAAGAACTTCAAAAGGAGAAATGAACAAATGGAAAAAAGGCATTAAAATTGAATTAAGAAAAGAATACTTTAAAATATAGAATTGGTCAAATGGAAAAGAAGGCAGAAAAATTCAGTAGTGAAAATAATTCCACAAAAATTAGACTTGGGGAAGTGGAAGTTAATGATTTTATGAAATTAAAAACAACAAAACAAAATCAAAATAAGAAAAAGTGAAATATGTAGGGAAATGTGGAACAAACAACTATACTGAAAAATTGATCCAGCAGAAATAATTTAAGAACTATTGGCAAACATTAAAGCCATGATAAAAAAAAAGGAGACTGGAAATCATTTTTGAAAAAAGAAAATCAAGGAAAAAATACATCAAGGAAACTTCCCTCATGTTCTTGAACCAGAGTCTAAAATATAAATGGAAAGTATACAACAAGCACTTCCTGAAAGAGGTCCCAAAATGAAAACTCCCTGGAATATTAAGCCAAATGCCAGAGCTCCCCAGTCAAAGAGAAAATACCTCAAGTAACAAGAAAGAAACCATTCAAATATCATGGAGCCAAAGTCAGGATAATGCTAGATTTAGCATCTTTTTTTATTGGATCATTGGAGGGCTTGGAATATAATATTCTAGGGAGCAAAAGAGCTATGATTACAACCAAGGATCACCTAATCAGCAAAGTTGAGTATAATCCTTAAGGGATAAAAATTGATATTCAATGAAATAGATGACTTTGAAGCAATATTTATGAAGAGATGAGAGCTGAATAGAAAATTTGACTTTCAAATTCAATACTCAAAAGATTCATAAAAAGGTAAACATAAAAGAGAAATCATAAGGGATTTAATAAGGTTAATTTGTTACATTCCTATATGGGAAAGTAATACTTGTAACTCCTTAAAACTTTCTTGTTATTAGGGTAGTTACAAGGATTTTATATAAAGGGCATGGGTGTGGTTTGAATAAAACAGGATGATTGTTTAAAAATAAAATAAAATAAAGGAGTGAGAAATAGGAATGCACAGGGAGAAGGGGAAAGGGAGAGGCAGAATTGAGTAAATTATCTGCCATAGATGAAGCACAAAAGAGCTGTTACAGCAGAGGGAAAAATGGGTAATGTGGGTCAGGAGCATGTAAACCTTACTCTCAGTGATATTGTCTCAAAGAGGCAATAGCATACATACTCATTTGGGTGTAGAAATCTATCTTAACATAAAGGAAATTAGGAGAAAAAGTAAATAAGGAAAAGGAACATAACTTTTTACTTTTTTTGCAGCTCTATGAAATAATTATTTGGTGCTTTAATTGGTATAGAATTGAATAAATGAACTATGTTATTTTTATTGTATTGGCTTGGCCTATTCATGAGCAATTCATATTTCACCAGTTTTTTAGATCTATCTACTTCTGTGTAAAAAGTCCTTTGCATTTGTGTTCATATCTTGACTCTTGGCTCTATCTTGACAGGTAAACATAATTTTTATTTATTTTTGACATGGTTTTTCACCTAGATTTTAGTAAAATATTTAATGGAGTAAATAATTTAATTATTTTAAGTGGAAAAACTGATATAGCAAGGTAAAATACAATGCAATGGATTTGGAAATGGTTGGAGTACAGGATTTAAGCAATGGACAATAATAGTTCAAATTTCAATGTGGCAGGTATTCTACAATAGAATGCCTTAGGATTCTTTGCTTGGCTACTTGATGTTTAACTTTTCTATCAATAACTCAGATAAGTCCATAGCTGATCAAAGTTGCAAGGGTTAAAATGATGGAGGGATGGACAAATTCACTCATTGACATAGTTAGGAACCATCAGCATCTTTATAATTTTAATTTTTAATTTTTGTCAGTCACATGTAAAGATAATTTTTTCCCCTTCCCCTCCCTCCCCTGTTACAAGGCTAGCCAGCAATTTGATATAGGTTATACATTAAAATCATTTTAAACATATTTCCACATTAATCAGAACAAAAGGAAAAAATACAAGAAATAATAAACAAGAGCAATAACAAAAGAGCAACAACGAAAGTGAAAATAGTATGCTTCATTCTCCATTCAGACTCCATAGTTCTTTTTCTGAACGTGGAGAGCATTTTCCACCAGAAGTCGTTTGGCATTGTCTTGGATCATTGTATTGCTGAGAAAAGTAAGTCTATCACAATTGATCATCACAAAGTGTTTATACTATGTATAAAGTTCTCTTTGTTTTGTGCATTTCACTCAACTTCAATTCATGTAAGTCTTTCCAGGTTTTTTTTTTTCTGAAATAAATCTGCTCATCATTTCTTACAGCACAACAGTATTCCATTACATTCATATACCACAACTTGTTTAGCCATTCCCCAATTGATAGGCAGCCTCTCAATTTCCAATTTTTTGCCACCACAAAAAGAGCAGTTAAGAATATTTTTGTTCATGTGGGTACTTTTCCCTTTTTAATGATCTCTTTGGGATATAGACCTAGTAGTTGTATTGTTTGTTCAAAGGGTATGCACATAGGCAGCTAGGTGGTGCAGTGGATAAAGCACCGGCCCTGGATTCAGGAGGACCTGAGTTCAAATCCGGCCTCAGACACTTGACACTTACTAGCTGTGTGACCCTGGGCAAGTCACTTAACTCCAATTGCCTCACCAAAAAAAAAAAAAAAAAACAACACCAAAAGGTATACACAGTTTTAAAGCCTTTTGAGCATGGGAACCATTAGTATCTTGATAGCCTATGTCATTAGCTAGGAATAAACATCGAGTCTTACATGTGGATTAAAAAAAAATCACAAGCACAGATATACTATGAAAGAGGCATCATTAAGGAGATGTTTAAAAAAAAACAGATATGAAGGTGTTCATATAAAGCTAGTTCAGTAGTTTCAATAATGTAAGCAAGAATTTCAGAACCAGTATGTATCAGTAGTATAATTCTACAGCTAAAACATAATACAATTGTGTTCTCACTCTATTAAAAGAATTTTAGCTTCCTGGAATAAGGAGGTGATAGTTCTACTATTTATTCTTATGTTGCTGTTTTTCAGTCTTTCAGTTGTGTCTGTGTATGACTTTTCATGACTTGATCCCATAGATTAAACTGTCCATGGAGTTTTCTTGGCAAAGATACTAGAGTGGTTTGCCATTTCCTTCTCCAGTGGATTAAGTCAAACAGAAGTTAAGTTACTTGCCCAGAGTCACACAGCTAGTAAGTGTCTGAGGCTGGATTTGAAATCAGGGCTTCCAGACTCTGGGTCCAGAGCTCTATCAATTGAGCTATCTAGCTGCCAAGTCCTATTACATTTTTTTTTGTTTGTTTTTTGTTTTTTGCAGGGCAATGAGGGTTAAGTGACTTGCCTAGTGTCACACAGCTAGTTAAGTGTCAAGTGTCTGAGGCTGGATTTGAACTCAGGTCCTCCTGAATCCAAGGTCAGTGCTTTATCCATTGCACCACCTAGCTGCCCCTACATTTTTTTCTGATCAGAATGTATCTATAATATTGTGGACAGGTTAGGGGCTGCAGTTTAGAAAGAAACTGGATAAGAATTACTTTTTTCTTAGGAAGGAAAGTAGGATGGATAGTTGCCTAGAATGCCAATTCTGTGAAGATCAGTTGAAAGAAGTAGGGACTTTCATTCTGTAGAACAGAAGCTACAAGGAAGAGATAGGATAATTGTATTTAAATATTATAAGGATTGTCACATGATAGAAGACTCCAAATTGTTCTGTTTGACTTCTAAAGGTAAAATCAAGAAGAATGAGGCAGACATTATGGAGATACATATTGGGATTTCATGTTGAAAAATAAAAATTCTACTAATTAGAGTTTTCCAAAAGGGTAATGGGCTATTTAATGAAGTGGTTAGTTTTCTCTCATTAAGGGCCTTCAAATATTGCCTGAATGAGCATATTGAGGAGTCTAAAGTGTTTGTCGGTTGCATTAGGTTAGGGAAACTGAAGTAAGGTTCTATGAACATCTAAAATATTGAATAACTACATTTCAATATAATTTTGGTCCTATGCACTATCTAGCTTGCCTCCCTAGAGACTTCAGGTAATTCCCCTGAATTCCACTAATCTCAAAAATGAGATCAGTGAATCTGTATTGATTGAGATATTGTTCCCTGGGGAAGACCCCGTTTATGAAACACATAGGCTGGTATATGCTAACTTGTATATTTTTCTGTTTTCTGTTGTAATTTGCTTGGATACATTAAAAAAATTGTTCACTATTTGTTAGGGCATTTTGTATAACTAAGATTTAGTTTGAGGGAATCAGGAATATGTTAAAGTCAAATTTGTTTAATTTAATATTTATTATTTATTTTATTATTTATTATTATTCAATTAATTAGCTTGATGAGTTAATTAAGTAGTTTGAATTTTCAGTGTGAGCTTTTATAACTCAGAAATCAGAAATTATTACTTGATTTAATACCATTGTAAATAGATTATGGTCTAATATAAAAATGGTCATTTTTGGAGAAAAATAATATTTAATTGACAATGTTGAAATCAAAATAAAGGATCAGATATAATTTAGTTGTTTTATATAAAATAAATAATTAAACTTTTTTTGGTTTTGAAAGCAATATTTTTTCTTACTATTTAGACTTGATAAAATGTTAGTAATAAAACTTTAATAAGTGTGTAGTGCATTCATTTTAAGATATCTGCCTGTTAAACATTTAACCCAGGAAGATATTAATCTTTGGGGGTGGGGGAAAGTTGCATTATTTTCCTAAAAGGAGAAGTGAAGAAAATAATTTTAACTTAAAAACAAATTTATGTCCACAATCTAGGGTCAGATATAATTCTAATCTAATATCTATTTCTTTGGAAAAATAGGAGCTTGCATGACCCACCTCCCTACTTTTTTCCCTCCCTTCATGTAGAAATCAGTATCCCTAGACATTTAGGCAAGATCTCAGAATCAGACATTCCTTGACTCCCTGCAAGTAACATTTACCTAAAGCCATGTGGACATAAATGTCCCTTGTTTGGTAACACACATACACACACCTTAACATCACAAAAGTTTAATCTTCTAGTATTAAAACTTTACATATTTATCCTAAAAAATGGAAATTGCAGACTGGAACAGAATATACAGGTATACTACAAATGAAATTGTAAAAGACAGGGTAAACTATGTTAACAATGTAAAAACAAACAAAAAGTTTTTGTACAAATAAAACATTGCTGCTAGTATAAAAAGAAAAGACAAGGAATTTAGGACAATAAATTAAAAGCAACAAAATTTATTGTAGTACTTGTTAGCAAAACAACTGTAAAAGGCAGTCAAGAGATACAAAGTTTAGATAAGTCTGCTTTCAAGGAACAAATTATTTTATTATGAGATAATAAATGAAACAGATAATGATAGTATATAATTTCATATGGTAGATGTATGACAAGTGTAAATTGTTCTTTGTGACATAGAAAGAAAAAAAAGTTAAGTTCACAATATTTAAAAAAAATTTTTTTCAAGTTTCTACAAATCAGTCATGAAATCTGGGTTTTAATCCTGATTATATTATCAAAATGTGACCTCGGTCAAGGGAAGGAAAATTCAAATTCACTTTACCTTTTGATGTCTCAATTTGCTAATCTCTAAAAGGAAGAGATTAAGCAATTAATCTTTAAATCTCCTAAATCTCCAATTCTAGAATGAATTGAGACAGGCAGCTTTGCACATAATGTGTTTCTATTTACTGTATTTATTGCACAAAATAAAGATGATGATTCATTTTTATGCTCAGATTTATTATATTTGAATTTTTTTCAGCCATTGGGAGAACTAATCACTGTGATTGATATTAAAGAATACATATAGTAGTAGTAGTACTCAGTTACATTTTAGAAAGCAAATATTAAATTTGCATTTGGATAAGTTATCAATAAATATCCTTATGTTGTACTGTAGATGGATCAATTTTTTTCACTTTTTATAAAATTGTGCTCTACTCTTGAACCATTTAGATAATGTCTTACTATTCATATTCTACAATATGAGACAAATTTATGGCTTTGGATGCATAAAGTAGGGTAGAGTCATTTTGTTCTATTTAAGCTTCTGAGAGTTTATTCATTTATTTTTTCAATGCAGCTATGTCCACCACGGACAGCTTTTTATCTTAATTAAAGTTTAAGAGGGGGGCAGTTAGGTGGCACAGTAGATAAAGCACCGGCCCTGGATTCAGGAGTACCTGAGTTCAAATCTGGCCTTGGACACTTGACACTTACTAGCTGTGTGACCCTGGGCAAGTCACTTAACCCCAATTGCCTCACTAAAAAAAAAAATTATCTAGTGTCTAAGCAGTTGTCTCTACTATGTGAGGATTTTTTATTTAGAGGTCAATCATTCAAATTATATATTTGGTACAAGCTGCAGAAAACATTCACAGTTTAGTGTGATATGAATTAATAAGTAGTACAAAGACACTTATCTACTCACCTTATGGGTACCAATGAATTTAAAGTTGGAACATGGCTTAAAGTCTCTCTCCTAAACAGTCCTTTGAAAAATGTGGAAATTGAGATAAAAAGGGAAATGACTTTTCAGAGGCCATAAAGATGGCAAGTTGCAGAAAGAACACATTGCTTATTATAGTGCATCATGCTTCCTCATTGATTTTATGTGGACTGAATTTTTAGTCTTCTTATATTGTAAGACATGGCTTTTTATTTAAAAATTATAGATTCTCATCATTGGTAGAGACCATAGAGGTCATCAGGATAGAGATTTCTATTCTGAAAAAAAAAGATGAGGAAGTTAGGTTGAATTGAAATATATGAAGAGATTTTATATGGAAAAAGAATTATTATAACTGCTCTATTTGTGTTCAGAAGACAGAATTAAGAGTAATAAATTTGAAGTTTTCAAGAGGTTAAGATTCAACATAAGGAGAAAAGCAAAAATGGACAAAAAAGCAAATTCCTTAATAAAATGAGGTATACTAAATTGATTGAGAATTGGAAGGGGTTTCCTTGACTGGATGGCCACTTAAAACTATGGTTTTTTTTCAGATATGAATTTTATTAGATGTTACTTAATTCTCTTCCAATTCTGTAATTCTCCAACTCTGAAGGATCTCTGTGATTCTTCTTAACTCTTCACATCCAAAAAATATACTACTTCCTCTTAGTTCCAGTTCTGCACCCTCATCCTAGCACCATATCTTTTTCTCTACTCTAATGCCAGTAGCATAACACATCACTGTGACTCCAGTCAGGAAAACCTAAGTTCAAATCCTGATAACAGACACTTATTAGGTATATGATCCTGGGCAAGTCACTTAATCCTGTTTGCCTCAGTTTCCTCCTTTCCAAAATGAGCTGGACAAGGAAATTACAGACCACTCCAGTATTTTGTTATGAAAACCTGAAGTGGGGTTATGGAGTCAGACATGACTGATAACATAACAGATGTAGCAGGAGCAACAGGAGCAGACTATTGTAGCAGTCAATTTATAGAACTTCTCATTTTTATCCCACTAATTCATCCTTTATCTCTCTGCTAGAATAATCTTTGATGTACAATGATTTGATCATGACATTGCTCAAAAATTTAAGGGGTTCCCTGTTGCCTACTAAGCAATATTCCCTATACAACTTCTTACAGCAGACATTCATGAACCCCTGTGATCTGGCAGCAATTTTACTTTCCAGGTCTATCTAATATATTTTCCTTCCAGGCACTTGTTACTCTAACCAAAATATGCCACCATTTTCTTTTTGAATTTGACTAGTATTCTGTCACCATTGTGCCTTTGTTCACAACATTAATTATTTTTCAAGTGGACTTCTTTCCCATCTTATTTGTTGAATTACTTTTTTAAATTAAAAAAATTATTTATCACTATTTTTATTTTTATTTATGTACTTGTTTGTTTATTTATTTGGTGGGGCAATGGGGGTTAAGTGACTTGCCCAGGGTCACACAGCTAGTAAGTGTCAATTGTCTGAGGCCAGATTTGTACTCAAGTACTCCTGAATCCAGGTCTGGTGCTTTATCCACTGCACCATCTAGCTGCCCCCACTACTTTTATTTTTATTCTTTGAAAATCAAGCCCAAATTGTGAAGAAAATTCTTTGTCAGGTTTAAGGTACTATATAAATGTTATCTATTACCATTATTGTTATAACCAACATCATGGATTTATTGTAAGGAAATCCCTCTTTAAAGTACTATATAAATGTAGTTTATTATTAAAAAAATGATGAGCAGGATACTATCAGAAAAATCTGGACTTACATGAGCTGATACAAAGTGAAATGTACTGTATACAAAATAACAGCAATATTTTAAGATCTGTAAATGACTGTGATTTTGAGCAGTATAATAATCTAAGAAAACTCTGAAGGACTTATGAAAAATACAGTCCTTCTACAGAGAAAGAACTGATGGTATCTGAATACAGATTAAAGCATAATTTTGGTTAATACCTTTTTTTAAGTTTTTTATCTGTTTTCTTGAACAAACTGACTAATATGAAAATATTTTGCATGATTACAAATGTATAACTTATGTTGAATTGTTTGAGTTCTTAAGGGGTTTGGGGAGGTAGGGAGGAAGAGAATTTGGAACAAAACATTTTAAAAATTGATGTTAAAATTTGTGTTTATGTGTAATTTGTGAAAAATAAAATTCTAAATAAATTTTAAAAAGAAAATCAAGCACAAATGTTACCTTCTCCACTAAGACTTCCATATTCCACCTTGTTTGTAATTCCTTCCAAAACAAAAACTTCATATTATAAACTATTGTCAACCAAAAATATCTGATTTTTTGTCTTACCTTCCCCTTAGAGGCTATGATCATTGAAAGCAAGGACCATTCAGGCAATTTTTAAATTGTGTACCTTCCTCAGTCTATATACACACACACATATAAATATATGCTTTGTGCATAAAAAAGACAGTAGGTTGTTAATAAATGTTTTATGAGTGAATTTATTAAATCAATAAAGCTTGGTGACTTTAGGAACTCACTGTCTAATTGGGACTTATAACATTTTTAAACTGTAGGGCTATAATTGTAAAAGCTCTCCTATATTTCAGGAAATCTTGAATATAGTCCACCTATGATAGCTATGTGTTAGCATTTGCAAGGTAAAGCTTTTGGCCAAATATGTCAAACCATTTATTTTAAAGTTGAAGAACCTGAGGTCTAGAGAGAAGAAATCAGATGGCAAGGATAATAGGATTTAGAAGAAAACGAAGCAGTAAAAAATCATGTTCTCATTTGTATGCTTTCACATATAAGATCTGAAGCAGTTCAGAGGAGGGATAGATCTTCTCTGGACTCTAAATGTCAGTGATACAGAGCAATTATAATTTGCAACCATAATATACCCGAAGCCCAAAGTATATTAAAGAGATGAAGTCAAAACAACACTTTTCCATTACTAAAACCTTGGAAAATACAGAAATCTCCTCTTTCTTTCCTAGCTAGCTAAGAAATACTTGGGTGTAAGCAATGTCTATATGTTAAATGAAGATAGCAGCATTCAAGAGCAGTAAAAGCCATTTGGCACAAGTTGATGGGAGATGCCTATGCATAATTTAGAACACTGTGCAGCTAAGTAGCCTAATCGCTATTTCTTTTTTATGTGAACATTTGCATGTGTGTATTTCATGAATAGAACATCTTCATTATACTTAAAATCTGCTATACTTTTCATTTCTAATCCCTATTGTATTCTTTTTGCATAGGCCATTAGATCAATAGATGGGCCAAAAAAGAATAACAATATAACTGGTAGGAAGGTGAACAGCTCAACTGAAAAGCATTTGGAAATATAATTCATTAACTAGAATATATTTTAACAAAATATCAAAAGGAGAATGTTGACATATAAATAATGAAGAAAAGAAAGTATAGGAAAGCATGTTAACAGGAATTGTTAATCTCTTGAATTTATAATTAAAAGAGCCCCAAAGAAATGTATATAATTTCTCTTAAACTTTTGCTGCCCAGGAAGGTTTTCTACTAGTAGTGCCCCTTTCCTAAATGTCATCATTCCCTTATACTTTGCCACACTAAAAATACAAGATTTACTTTGATTTTCTGATTCACATCAGAATATATTCTACTTTTGGCTCAATAATTTTCCAAATGCCAGCATGTAGACACTCTGGTAAGCGAATATTCTTATCACAGCAAAGAAAAATAATAGCAAGAATTTATATGGAACTTTAAAGTTTGCAAACCCCTTTATACTTATGACCTGATTTGACTGTCACTATAATCCTGTAAAGTAGATACTATTATTATTCTCATTTCAGAGATGAAAATACAACTGAGGCTGAGAGATTTTAAGTTACCTGTACTTGTTTACAGATCCAGAAAGTATGAGAATCAGGATTTGAACACAGGTTTTCTTGACTCTAAGTCTGAGACACTATTTTCTGTCAGGAGAAAAAGCAATTATTTCCTTCATCTCTCCATATTGTCAGCACTATTTCAAAATTATACAGGGTCTTTTATTTAAAAAACAAAACAAAACAAAATAAGCAAACACACAAGAAAATTAAAAACAAATCTTACCTGAGATTCAAAGATTACAGATGTTGCTCTAAGTAACTATTTCTAATTTCCAGCTCTTTAGGAAAAAGTGTGAATTTGTCTCTCCCATAATTTTTGTTCTTGGATAACCATGGCTTTGCCTCCAATTTTTGGCATTTTAAAAAGCACCCATGAAAGACCTGATAACTTCAATGAATGCTGCAAAAGAAGGGTTAGTGAAAGCTGAGAGGTTTAAGAATACTTTGAATAATTTTCTATATATTGGTTGATTATGATTGAAGGCTGCTAGCTACTTTTATTTTTTAACTTTTTTCCCATTTATTTAGAATTTTATTTTTTTCCAACATTACATGTAAAAACAAATTTTAACATCAATTTTTAAAATTTTGTGTTCCAAATTCGCTTCCTCCCTCCTTCCCCACATGCCTTAAGAACTCAAGCAATTTAATAAAAGTTATACATGTGTAGTCATGTAAAACATTTGCACATTAGTCAGGTTGTGAAAGAAAACAGACAAAAAAAACCTAAGAAAAAGGAACTAAAAATATGTTTCAATCTGTACTCAGACACCATCAGTTCTTTCTATGGAGATAGACTGCATTTTTCATAAATCCTTCAGAGTTGTCTTGGATCATTGTACTGCTGAAAATAACTAAGTCATTCACAGCAGATCATCTTACAATGTTGCTGTTATTTTGTTTACAGTACATTCACTTTGCATCAGCTCATGTAGGCCTTTCCAGGTTTTTCTGATAGCATCCTGCTTATCATTTCCCACAGCACAATAATGTTCTATCATAATCTCATCCCACAATTTTTCAGCCATTGCCAAATTGATGGGTATCTCCTCAATTTCAAATTCAACTTTTTTTTTCTCTTTTTGGATGTCAACTTGGTAGGGGTTTTACTAGGGAAAAGAGCATGCATGGTCCTATAGACCTTTGACCATAGCTCCAAAGTGCTCTACAGAATGTTTGAATCAGTTTACAGCTTTACCAAGAGTGTAATAATGTCTCATTTTCCCCATATTCCTTACAACATTTGTCATTTTCCTCTGCTGTCCTATTATCCAATCTAATAGGTATGAGGTAGTAGCCCAGAATTGTTTTCACCTACATCTCTCCAATGAATAGCAAGTTAGAGAATTTTATTTTTCACATGGCTATAGGTAGCTTTGATTATTTCATCTGAAAACTTCATGTCTTTTTTTTTTTTTAGTGAGGCAATTGGGGTTAAGTGACTTGCCCAGGGTCACACAGCTAGTAAGTGTTAAGTGTCTGAGGCCGGATTTGAACTCAGGTTGTCCTGACTCCAGGGCCGGTGCTCTATCCACTGTGCAACCTAGCTGCCCCAACTTCATGTCTTTTGATCATCTATTAATTGGGAAATGGCTCTGATTTTAATAAATTTTATTTTGTTCTCTACGTGATGGAGAAATGAAGCCTGTCAGAAAAAAACTTGCTTCAATTTTTTTTAACAATTTTTATTGCTGAAAAAGGAGGTGGAAAAGCTCTCTGAAGAAAATCATTACCTAAGAATTAGCATAGAGCAGAGAGAGTTAGGTGGCACAGTCAAAAAAGCACTAGCCCTGGATTCAGGAGGACCTGAGTTCAAGTCTGGTCTCAGACACTTGAGATTTATGATGGTGTCTGAGTACAGATTGAAACATATTTTTAGTTCCTTTTTCTTAGGTTTTTTTTGTCTGTTTTCTTTCACAACCTGACTAATGTGCCTTGTAATAACTAAGTAACTAATTAACTAACTAAATAAATAGATAAATGAATGAATGAATGAATAAATAAATAAATAAATAAAAAGATTAGGATGGAGCAAATAGAAGCTAATGACTTTATGACAAATCAAGACACAATAAAGCAAATCCAAATGGATTAAAAAAAGAGGGCAATATGAAATATCTCCTTGGAAAAAACCACTGAGCTGCAAAATAGATCCAGGAGAGATAATTTGGAAATCATTGGACTACCTGAAAACCATGACCAAAAAAAGAACTTTGCCATCATCTTCCAAGAAATTGTTGGGGGGCAGAGCCTAGATGGTGGAGGAAAGACATTAAACATACAGAGCTCCTGACACAATTACTCCCCCTAACAGCAATACAACAACCCTGGAACAGCTAAATCCACAAAAAGCCAGGCCAAAGACAGATTATATGGGGCCATGGTAGGCTGCAAACAGAGTCCAACAATCATGTTGACACAGGCCCCTGAGACTCTGAATCAGCTGCAGCACCAGTGTCTTCTGGAACAACATTTATAGTCAGGTGATAGGGCTGAATGGCTGGCTGGGGTTGGGGTGAGAGATAAAGGGGTTTCTGCTGGACCTAAGTAGGAGTTCAGCTATCCCACCCAGTAGGGAACCAGGAAGAAATCATGAGTGGCAGGAGGCCCAGGTTGGGGAGGGGCACAGGCTCATTAGAGCTAAGAAACACAGCCTACAAACTTTTGCTGGCTGGTTAATTAGTAAATTGGCTTCAGGTTATCTTTGGACCAGAGAACAGGCCAAGCAAGATAAAAACCTGCCCTCCCTCAAATTTTAACACCTGGGACCCTCTGAGCCTTAGGACAGTGTAGCTTGGAAGTAGGGCCCCACTGTAAGAGGGAGATGAAAGTCAAGTAAAAGTCAGCAAGATGAACAAGAAAAGAAAGTTGCAAACTATAGAAAGTTTCTTTAACAACAAGGAAGATTGCTGTGCACAATCAGAAGAAGATAACAACCTCATGGCCCCTACATCTAAAGCTTCCAAGAAAAATATGAATTGGTCTCAGTCCATGAAAGTGCTCAAAAGGGACTCTGAAGAGAAAGTAGGAGAGATAGAAGGAAGATTTAGAGAAATGGAGGAAAGAATGGAAAGAGAAATGAGATTCAAGAGAGTCATGAGAAAAAAGTCAACAATTTGAAAAGCCAAATGGAAAAGGAGAAACAGAAATTTTCAGAAGAAAGTAATTTCCTAAGAATTAGGATTGAACAAATGGAAGCTACTGACTTTATGAGAAAGCAAGACAGAGTAAAGCAAATCCAAATTAATAAAAAGAAATAGAAACCAATATGAAATATCTCCTTGAAAAAACAACTGACTTGGAAAATAGATCCCTGAGATAGAATTTGAAAAACATTGGACAACCTAAAAAACATGACCAAAGTAAGAGTTTAGACAGCATCTTCCAAGAAATTGTCTAGGAAAATTGTCCTGATGTTCTGAAAGCAGAAGGTACAATAGAAATGGAAAGAATCCACCAAAAATCTTCCTGAAAGACATCCTAAAAGGTAAACTTCAAGGAATATTATAACCAAATTCCAGCACTCCCAGGACAAGGAGAAAATATTGCAAGCAACTAGACAAAATGGAATTCAAATGTTGTGGAGCTACAATAAGAATAAAACTAGATCCAGCAGCATCTACATTAAGGGACCCAAGGGCATGCAATATGATATTCCAGAGGGCAAAGGACCTGGGACTACAGCCAAGAATCACATATCCAGAAAAATGGGTATAAACTTTCAGGGAAAAAATTGATACTACACTGAAAGAGGGGACTTTCAGGTATTTGTGATGAAAAGACCTGAACTGAATAGAAAATTTGACTTTCTAATACAAGACCCTGGAGAAGCATAAAAAAGTGAACAGGAAAAAGAAGTCATGAGGGATATTAAAAGATTAAACTTTTTACATTCCTACATGGTAAGATAGTACTTCTAACTCGTAAGAACTTTTTCAGTATTAGGGTAGCTGAATGGAATACACTTAGACGACACAGGTCTGAACTGAATATGAATGGATGATATATGTAAACTATTTTTTGTATATCCTTTTTTTTTTTTTGTCGGGAAGGTAGGTTGGGGTGGCTTATTTCTGGGGGCTGGATTTGGTCTTGGTGTCTCCTGGGTCCAGGGCTGGTGCTTGGTCCACTGTGTCACCTAGCTGTCCCATGATGACATCTTTAAAATAAAGTTAAGGGGTAAGAGGAATGCACTAGAACAAAGGGAAAGGGAGAAGTAGAATGGGGTAAAGTAGCTCATATAAAAGAAAAAAGAAAAAGCTAATGGTGGATGATAAGATGGGGAAGGAGCTCAAAGAATAATTGGCTCAAAGAGGGAACAACATACACACTCAAGTGGCTATAGTAATATAGAATGCCCTGTGGGAATAATTCGAGGGGGAGGGGATAAGTGGGGAGAGGTGAAGGAAAGAAGGGCAGATTGGGGGAGGGGGCAGTAAAAAGCAAAACACTTTTGAGGAGGGATAAGGTGAAAGAAGATAGAAAATAGAGTAATTATCAAGGAGAGGCAATAGGATAGATGACAATACAGTTAGCAACATTATCTTTGAAAGAAATGATGAGCAGTATGCCATCACAAGGGTTTGTGAAAAATGCAATCCATCTTCAGAGAAAGCACTGATGGGGTCTGAATGCAGACTGAAGCATATATTTTTTTGGTTAATTCCTCTTTCTAAAGGTATTTTGTCTGTATTCTTTCACAACCTGACTAATGTGGAGATGTTTTCCATGACTTCACATGTATAACATATTGAATTGCTTGATTTCTTAGGGTGGGGTGGGAGGGAGAAAGAAAATTTGGAATACAATGTTTTAAAAAATAAATGTAGGAGGCAGCTAGGTGGGGCGTGAATAAAGCACTGGCCCTGGATTCAAGAGGACCTGAGTTTAAATCCCGCCCCAGACACTTGACACTTACTAGCTGTGTGACCCTGGACAAGTCACTCAACCCTCCTTGAGTGCAAAAAAAAATCAATGTGAAGAAATTTATTTTTTACATGTAACTTGGGGAAAATTCTAAATATTTTTTAAAAAATTGTTTCTATTGTTAACTGCATTTCTCTTGATCCTATTCTCTCCCCATGACAATTACTCTATTTTCTATCTTCTTTCACCCTCTCCCTCCTCAAAAATGTTTTGCTTCTGACTGTCCCCACCCCCAATCTTCCCTCCCATCTTTCACAACTCTCCGCCCTCCCATTATCCTCTTCCTGTCCTACTTTCCTTCAGGGTAAGATAGATTACTATACCCAATTGAGTGTGTATGTTATTCGCTCTTTAAGCCAATTCTTATGAGAATAAGGCTCATTTACACCCTCCTCCACACCTCTCCCACTTTCTCTCCACACCACAAGCTTTTTCTTCCTTCTTTTATGTGAGCTACTTTACCCCATTCCATCTCTCCCTTTCCCTTCTTCCCAGTGCATTCCTCATCCCTTAATTTTTTTAAAGGAATAATAAAGTACGAGTTGAATATCAACCTTATCCCTGATATAAAAGTATCTTTTTGTGCTCCTCTAGTGTCTTCTGTTTCACAGTCAAATTTTCTATTTTGCTCCGGTCTTTTCATCAAGAATGCCTGAAAGTCCTCTCTTTCATTTAATTCCATTTTCCCCCCTGAAGGATTATATTTAGTTTAGCTGGGTAGGTGATTCTTGGTTGTAATCCCAGTTCCCTTTCCCTCTCAAATGTCATATTCCAAGCCCCCCAATCCTTAAATGTGGAAGCTGCTAGATCTTTTGTTATCCTGACTGTTGGTCCACCATACTTGAATTGTTTTTTTTTTTTTTTTTTCTGGCTACTTGCAATATTTTCTCCTTAACCTGGGAGATTTGGAACTTGGCTATAATATTCCTGGAAGTTTTCTTTTTGGGATCTCTTTTAGGCAGTGTTTAGTGAATTCTTTCAATTTCTATTTTACCTTCTGTTTCTAGAATATCAGGGCACTTTTCCCTGACAATTTCGTGGAAGATGATGTCTAGGTTCTTTTTTTGATCATGGCTTTTAGGTAGTCCAATAATTTTCAAATTAACTCTCCTGGATCTATGTGATAAGTCAGTTGTTTTTCCCGATGAGATGTATCACATTGGCTTTTTTTTTTTTTTCATTCCTTTGGATTTCCTTTATTGTGTCTTGAATTCTCAAAAGTCACTATTGTCCATTTGCTCAATTCTAATTTGTAAAGAATTGTTTTCTTCAGAGATCTTTTGTCCTTCTTTTTCCATTTCAGTAATGCAGCTTTTCAAACTGTTGACTTTTTTGTTATGATTTTCTTGCATCACTCTCATTTCTCTTTCCATTTTTTTTTTTGCTCTACTTCTCTTACTTTATTTTCAAGTCATTTTTAAGTGCTTCCACAGCTGGAGACCAGTTCATATTTTTCTTGGAAGCTTTGGATGTAGCAGTTTTGACTTTATCTTCTGAGGGCGTACTTTGTTCTACTTTGTCACCCTAGAAACTTTCTATGGTCAGATTTTTTTTTCTGTTTGCTCATTTCCCAAGCCTATTTCTTGACTTTTAACTCTCTGTCAAAGTGGGGCACTGGTTCCTGGGTGGAGGGCACACAGGCTTTTAGCAGCTGTTTTCAGAGATACTTCTGGGAATTTTTAAGTCCTTAGTTCTTCTAAGTTGATATGATATAAGGAGAGGCATGTTCACCATTCTCCTGGCCCTTGCTTTGGTCTACAAGCCACCACAGGCATGCTTTTCTGCCCTGGAACACTGAACAGATTCTTGCTCCACTCTGGCTACAAGCTCTTGTGTGCTTATGCTCCTCCCCCACCTGAGACCACCACCCAAGCCTGTGAATTGGATGTGAGCATGGACAAAACAACAGAGTCCCGCCTCAGTGTCAAAAAAGAGATCTCTGTAATCTTCTCCTGGCCAACTGCTTGATGCCCTCACCATCTGTGGACTGAGTTCCAGAAGCAGCTGTTGCCACAGCTGATTCAGAGGCTCTCAGGGCCTTGATTCTCTAGGGTTGGGTCTGTGCTGGTGTAGCCTGTGCTGTGCTCCACTCCACTCTCACCCCCATACTACAGACCTTTCCCACTGTGATGGGTACAACAAAATCACCTTACTTTCCCCTAGTGTGGGGGAAGCTAGGTAGGATTACATATAAATTATAAGCTTCAGCAATAGCATAGGCATTAAGCATTTATTAAAGTATATTGCATTCAAATCCAGCCTCAGACACTTGACACTTACTAGCTGTGTGACCTTGGGCAAGTCACTTAACCCCCATTGCCCCACAGAAAAGTGTATTACAGGTTGGCAAAGAGAGAGCATGTGTTTATGAAAGAATGGAAAAGCCTAGCTAAGATCTATGTGGGAGAATGAGAGAAAAAGCCACGTCCACCTCACAGATCACACTACCAAGAGAAAGAACCTAATTCTTCTACAGCAGAAGCTCCCTGCAGGATAGGAAGAGGGGTGGTCCCCACACACAGCTCCAAGCTAATTGACTGGTAGCATTCAAGTCCATTGATTAACATGACTTGAAGGCTGTCCATGAATTGTGAGCTAACTTCTGGACACTGAATTGACTTTAGGAAAGTCAACCCATGCTCTCTCCAAAGGTGGCCCCCTGGTAATAATATTCTCATACTGCCAAATTTCTAAGCTGTATTTGACTGGAAAATTATTTCACCCTGTCCACTTGTGGGTTCTGCTACTCCAAAAATTGTCTTATGGCTTTATTTGAATGTATTTGGAGGCATCTTGGGGAGACCTCAGGCAAGTCACTGCCTTTCTTCCTCCATTTTGGCTCTGTTGCTAGCTACTTTTCTTAGTTTAGACTGAGATGATATCTATCTTAGATAATTGTTTTTATTTGCTGTCAGGGGCATAATATAAGGGGAAATAGAGAGAGGGATTGAACATCTTATTTCACTGGTATAGTTAACTCCTGGGTGATGAAATTCCCTTTTCTGATGCAGATTGATACCCCTTTCTACAATTTATACTATTAAATAATTGCTTAGAGCACTGAGAAGACAAATGATTTGGCCGGGTTGACACAAGCAATGTGTATTAGAGATGGGTTTTGACCCTAGGTCTTCCTGGATTCCAGGGTAACTCTCTATCCACATGAACTCTCAGGGAGATAAAAGGAGAAATAAGGAAATAAATAAAACTACTTACAATTAGCATCCTACACACCATTATGATTTTCCAAAAGAGTTGAGAATAAACCACCACTTTAAATGACATGCAGAAGGAATGTGAATTGCAGGAAATCTAGGGGTAGTCTGAATTTTTTTGTGTTTTTCTTCTCCCTATTGATCAATTGTGTATTATAAATGGAAACTGACTTTACTGTTTAAAACATGTGTGATATTTTCCCTCTGTGCTCCCATAGAAAGGTTAAAATAATTTCTGAAGTAGACTAAAAACAATTGAGATGAGGTGTAGATATGAACATAATTGCTGCAATCACTCCATTATGTTTTGGTCATCACAGGACTGAACACTTAAACATGTGAAAAAGAATACAAAGGAGAGAAAACATAGAAATTTGAAAAATAAATGCATCTATATAACAACAACAACAAATGCAAGAACGAGATTGGCCAAATAAAGGTAAATATGAGCTTTGTAGAATGGGGGGGGGTGGATGTATAGAATTTCGGATTTAGAAGTATTTCAGAGACCACCATTCCAATTCATGCTCATTCCAGAATCCCTTCTTAAAAAATTTTCGTGGTTATCTAGCCTTCTGGATTTTTATACAGAAGTGACAGCCTATATTCAACAGAATAGTCAGTATGATTCACATGATAAATGTTCTATACAAAGCTGTTATTAGTTCCAAGTGGTAATTTCTCTCAAATAATGTGGAGGAAATGAAGAATTATGCTAATTCTTTTCATTAAAATGGTATATGTGTGAATGAAAGTACCTAATCAGGTTGATTAATGGATAGATTTAGAATTTTAGGGAAGTCACCAAAGGTAAAGCAATGAGCTCTGTTCCTGACCTTGTCTTTTCACATTTTATTTAATGATGTACAAATAAACATAAAACATAATTATCCAATTTATAAATTGGGGCATTCAATAGATTGTTCATGTGGAAAAAAAAAACAATTGTATTTGAAATGAGAAAATATTGGTTCAAGTCCTTGTTAGCTGCATAACTGAATTTCACTTCATTGGTTATATCCAGTTCATTTCACTATTTGTGGCATCAGATTCAAAGGACATATGAAGAAAGATAATACCTAAATCCAAAAAAAAGAACTGAAAAATAGAAGTGTGTATAAAATATAGAATATATAGAATATAGAATGTGTGCATATATATATATATTTCAGTCTAATGGTAGCTATTTCTAGGGTGGGAGGAGGGAAGAAACAAAAAGAAAAATGTATTTATAAGATGTTTGTTGTATATTATAAAGGAATAGCTAGTTGTGCATAATTTGCAGTTTAATGTACAAACATTTTTGTATTGTACTGTAATGAAAATTTTTGTTTTATTCCACAAATTAAAAGTAAAATAAAAAAAAACATTATTGTATGTAAAATGAGAGAAATTGATCAAATCTTATTTTCTCTTCTTCTTAGGTGAATTTGGGTCATGCTTATTGACTATCTATAACACCTAACTGACTAACTAAATTAGACCTTTATCCAAATACATTCTATAATTTGTTTTCTGTGTTTTTCATTCACTTAGTGTAACTAGCCTAACTGGTCTCACTGAATATTTTCATCAAAGATGGTATCAATATGTGTATGAATACACACACAAAAACTTAAATGTGTATATGCACACACACTAACACGTGTGTATACACAGATAACACTCACAAAAACATAAATGTGTGTCTACACAGAGACACACATTTCCCAAAAATATTTCATACAAATAAGAAAATAAACATGAGATAGTAGTAGCTTTTTAAACTTATTTTTGGTAAAAAATATCTTTTATGATATATTGCAATCTTTAAGAATCTTCTTCCCTTTGAGACGTCTTGAAAATAAATATCTGAGTGGTTTTAAAATTGTGTCACCTCCACCTTCAGCAGTGTTCTCTTTTGTATCTATTTAGTCAGATATAATAAATCTTTCCAATTTTGTCTTCTGAAGTACAATTACTTCTTAGATACATAGTTCATTGGGAATTGAAGGAGTAAATTTGTGGTTCCACTACTATCACCAATGAGAATAGATCACTAGAATGAAGCAATCTTTTCAGTTTATTGTCCATTTGTCACTCTTTTTTCTAGTTTCTTCTATAAAATACTATCATAATAATTGGACTTAATTATTTTTCATCTTCTTTCTATAAGATTTATTCCCTCACAAACTTTTTAACATTTTTAAGATGCTGTTACTTGTCATCATCTATAATATTTCCTAATATTATTATATTGACAGAATTTTATTTTAACAAGCAAAACTCTGGAGTGTTATATGTCTCCACTTCTCAAGGAGGTCAAGGGTTTGATGCCTGAAGTTATTTCTGGCTTCTCTATTATTTTGATTGTTTTGGTTCAGGGAAACTTATTTAAGAAATGGAAAGAAAGCATTGTTGAAGTCATCTCTCTTTAGTTTTAGTTCATCTGCTGTGGTTCATGCTTAAAAATCTAAAAATAGTTTGGAGCTGCTTTATTCATATGAATATATTTTCTCATTTTTACTGTTTTGTAAAATTTTATGTTATTCAAACCACTTCTCTACCCTACTGATGATCTGATTACACTCATATCCCTATTTCTTATATTATTATTTGGTCAAGTAGCTCATCTTTTTGAGCATATAGTTGAATTCATTTTTAGGGAATATTTTGTGCCCATTGTATTTGGTGACTTGTATTTCTCTTCATTATTCACAGAATGAGGTTTTTGAATTGTTTGTAAGCCTTTATTATGTATCTTTTCTTGATCCTAAATATTATTTGGGGAAGTTTGGTGGCAAAGTTAATAGAACATTATCTCTGGAGTCAGGAAGACTCATCTTCCTGAATTGAAATCTTGTCTCACTCCCTTACTGTCTATATGACCCTCAGCAAGTCACTTAACCTAGTTTGCCTCAGTTTTCCCATCTGTAAAATGAACTGGAGAAGTTAATCAAAAACAACTCCAGTAGCTTTGGAAAGAAAACTGCAAATGGTGTCATGAAGAGTCAGATATTACTGAAATGATGGAACAAAAAACAATTATTATTTAAAATATATTTTGCCACCCTATCCTATGTTGGAATAGTTTTTATAATCTTGTCATTTCATAGAATATCTGTAGCTCTCTGTCCTATATAATGGAAAATAGTTTACATGTTCTCATAGGCTGGTAGAACTAGCTGAAATACAGCGGAGTTTAGTGAACTCCACACTTACCCATGCCAGCAATTACCATGCCAAGAGTAGTAAAAGCAGATAAGAAAAAAAATATGGAAGTTGGGGAGAATCAATGTTAGTTGGACAGTCAGCTCTCCATAGTTTCCTGCATTTTGATGTCTTAGTCTTGATAGAATTACCTTCAATTTAAATTTCTTCCAACTTTAAATTTCTGCCAGGCAAATAGGGTCCTCATTCCTATTAGCGCTTGTCTTTTAAAGCTCAGCAAGCACCCTTGTACTTACCTGGCTGGGTTGGCAAATCAAATTCCTTTTTCCTCCCAATTTAAGTTAATCATATCCTCTCATTATAGGGATAGCTATTACTGTGTGCCATAATTTCTTTTTTAAAAAATTGGCATTGTTCTACCATTATTATTGACACGTTTGAAAATTTTGAACACACCACAATTGTATTCCCAGTGTTTGCTGAGATTGTAACCAATTTCTTGATTTGCCTCTCTGAAAAAGAGTTAGAACGGTGTCTTTCATTCATCTGCTACTTCTTTATGCTTTGTTCAGCTTCTAGTGAGCATGCCGATATTGACTTAACTTTAAATTGGACAGATATCACATGTTCAGCAAAAACATAAGGAGACTTTTGGACAAGATCAGACAAATCCTTTAGTCCTAAGTATATGGCAAATACAATTGCTGAGCCACTGTCTGTAATATGTGTAAGATCATGGAAAATGGGGAAAGTACCACAAATAATGGAGGAGGCCAAGTCTCCTATTTTTCAATAAGGGAAGAAAAAAATTGTCTTCAACCCATTTAGCAGAATTGAGGCTGGCTCCAGTGCTTGGGAAAATTTTAAAATATTTACTTAATATTTTATTTTCCCAATTTACAAGTAAAACAATGTTAATATTCTTTATTAAAATGAGCTTCAAATTATTTTCAATTATTTTCTCCCTCATTGAGAAGGCAAACATTTTGATATAGGTTATACCTGTGCAGTCATGCAAAACATATTTCTATGTTACTCAAGTTGTAAAAGAAAAGACCAAAATAGTTTAAAAAACATGCTTTATGAATTAATGATGGAGGCTGAGCCAAGATGGCAGAGGAGAGGCTGTGACTCCAGTAAGCTCTCGATAGACCTGTCCACTCACTCCCAAATAATGCCATAAAAAACAAAAACAAAAACAAACAAAAACAAACCAGAGCAGCCTAACTCACAGAAGATCAAAGTGAGACTTTTTTTCCAGCCAAAGATGGTAATGGGATCACCTGCCAATTGGGCTGAGAGAGGAGCTCAGTGGCTGGCCTGGACTAAGCCAGGAACAGACCATGCCTCCAGTGCCTCAGAGTCTTCAGCGTTAGCCTCTTCTTCTGAGGCTCAGCTTGCAGATCAGTTAGGGGGTTCGACAGTTGGCCAGGGTGAAGTGGCTGCAGTCTCTGCTGGGGTTGGAATGAACCACACTGGTTCTGTACCAGTAGGCCAAACTGAGTGGTGGTGGCCCAGTGTGGGAAGGGCACAGGTATGCCAATCTTCTGAAGACAGAGAATCAGATTTCAATCAGACATCTGCTTCTGAGTTGAGATGAGTAGGCAAAAAAGATAGCAGGAAACAGACAGCTTTTGGGGGGCAAAGTAGACCAGAATACACCCTCACAAGAAGATAATAACAAAGTCAAAGCTCCAACATCCAAAGCTTCCAAGAAAAATATGAATTGGTCTCAAGCCATGGAAGCACTCAAAGGGAACTCTGAAGAGAAAGCAAGAAAGATAGAAGGAAGATTTAGAGACATAGAAGAAAGAATGGAAAGAGAAATGAGAGCAAGTCAGAAGAGTCAAGAGAAAAAAATCAACTGTTTGAAAAGCCAAATGGGAAAGGAGATACAAAAGCTCTCTGAAGAAAATATTGCCTAAGAATTAGGATTGAACAAATGGAAGATAGTGACTTTATGAGAAACCAAGACACAGTAAAGCAAATCCAATTAAATAAAAAATAGAGGGCAATATGAAATATCTCCTTGGATAAACACCTGACATTGAAAATAGATCCAGGAGAGATAATTTGAAAATCACTGGACTAACTGAAAACCATGATCAAGGAAAGAACTTATACATCATTTTACAAGAAATTATCTGGGAAAAATTGTCCTGATATTCTAGAAGCAGAAGGTAAAATAGAAATAGAAAGAATCCACTGATCACCGCCTAAAAAAGATCCCAAAAGGAAAACTTCCAGGAATATTACAACCAAATTCCAGAACTCCCAGGTCAAGGAGAAAATGTTGCAAGCAGCTAGAGAAAAGGAATTCAAATACGGTGGAGCCACAGTCAGGTTAACACAAGATTTAGCAGCTTCTACATTAAAGGACTGGAGGGCATGGAATATGAAATTCCAGAGGGCAAAGGAACTGGGACTACAACCTAAAATCACCTACCCAGCAAAACTAACTATGTTTCTGGGGAAAAAATGGGACTTCAATGTAAAAGAGGAATTTCAGGCATTCTTCATGAAAAGACCTGAACTGAATAGAATATTTGACTTTCAAATACAAAACCCTAGAGAAGCATAAAAAGGTAAATAGGAAAAAGAAATCATGAAGGACATTAAAAGGATAAGCTGTTTACATTCTTATATGAGAATATAATAACTCCAACTCATAAGAAGTTTCTCAGTATTAGGGCAGCTGAAAGGAATATTCTTAGACAGAGGGCACAGGTGTGAATTGAATATGAAGACATACTATCTGTAAAGCATTTATCCTTGGTTTTTGTGAGGCAGGCAGAGTGGGGTGGCTTATGTCTGGGGCTGGATTTGGGCTCATGGGCTCCTGGGTCCAGGGTTGGTGCTTTTTCTACTCCAGTGGGTATAGTAATGTGGTAAAAAGTTTTAATAGTCAGCGATAATGGAGAGACGCCAGTTTTTTTTAAGGACCACCCTTTTGGGGAGGAGACCAACGTCATGAGCTACGCATGCCAGACTGCCTGCTAAGCACTCGACTTCCGGGATGCTAGCTTAAAAGGCAAGGAGAGAACGGAAATGGGAGCTTTTTCCTGCTCTGCTGGTCTCCTGACTGCGCTGCACAGACAGACGCTGACTGTAGTTCGACTCTGCCCGACTCGCGGTTAGCAGCAGCACACGCTTGACTCAGTCTCTCTCTCTCCCCAAAGGTGGCCTTGGGCTTTTGGTGAGTCTTATATGGAATATAGACTAAGCTTAGACTTAAGATGATTTGTTTTGTATTTTTACTTTCCTATCCCTCTAATCAACATCACCTGGTAACTACCACACAATAAAAGTTCTAACTGGAAAACCAGAAGCTTCAATTAAGGGAAAGGTTAAAGAGGGGAGATATATGATCTAATATCCAATTTTAAATCTCACAGTAATATATTTTGACCTGAGGGAAAGTGGTTGGGGAAGGAGAAAAAGGGGGGAGAGGTGAAGAAAAGGAGAGCAGAGTGGGGCAGGGGACAGTAAAAAGCAAAACATTTTTGAGGAGGGATAGGGTGAAAGAAGATAAAAAATAGAGTAAATATCAAGGGGAAGGAATAGGATGGAGGGTAATACATTTAGCAATAGTGTCTGTGAAAGAAATGATGAAAAGATGCCATCAGAAAGACGTATGAAAAATGCAAACCATCAACAAGGGAAGAACTGATGGCATTTGAATACAGATTGAAGTATAATTTTATTTGTTAGTTTCTCTTTCTAAAGTTATTGTCTATTTTCTTTCACAGCTTGACTAATGTGAAGATGACTGGCGTAACTACTCATGTATGACTTATATAGAATTGCTTGATTCCATAGGGAAGGTTTAGGAGAGAGGGAGAAATTTAGAACACAAAGTTTTAAAAAAAATCAATGTGAAGAAGCAATGAGCAGGTGGATTTCAAAGAAACCTGGAAGGACTTACAAGAACTGATACTGAGTGAGATGAGCAGAACCAGGAGAACATTGTACATAGTATCAACAACATTGTCTGTTGATCAACTGTTATAGACTTGAAGCTTCTCAGCAATACAATGGTCCAAGATAGTTCCAAAAGTCTCATGGCAGAAAATACACTCCAAATCCAGAAAAACAACAACAACAACAAAACAAAACAAAACAAAAACCTGTGGAATCTAGATGCAGATTGAACCATACTATTTCTACTTTATTTTTTCCTTTTCTGAGGTTTTTCCCTTTTGCTCTGATTCTTCTTTCACAGCATGACTAATGCAGAAATATGTTTAATGTGATTGTACCTATATAACCTATATCATATTGCTTGCTGTCTTGGGGAGTGGGTATGAAGGGGAGGGAGGGGTGGGAGGGAGAATATTTGAAACTAGAAATCTTATAAAAACAAATGTTGAAAACCATCTCTACTTTTAACTAGAAAATAATAAAATACTTTTATGACAGAAAAAAACATGCTTTATTCTGCATTTAGATTCCATCATTTCTTTCTCTTCAGATGGATAGCAGAATTATCCTTCAGAATTATCTTGATCAGTCCTTCAGAATTATCTTGATCCTTGTATTGCTGAAAATAGTTGTTATTCACATTTCATCTTTCTACAATATTGCTATTATTGTGTACAATGTTCTTCTGGTTCTACTCATTTCACTTTGCATTAACTCATGTAAGTCTTTGCAAGTTTTTCTGAGAGCATCCTGCTCATTATTTCTTTAATTCAATAGTATTCCATCATAATCATATACTGTGGAAATTTATTTTGATTTGGGGACCCTACCTTTAGGCAGAGATTAGAAAGCCTTAGGCCCTCAGGGTCTCCCCCCTCCTCCTCAGCTTCAGCTGAGTGAAAAAGCCCCGTGGGCTATACAAGATGCCAGGTCAGACAGCTGGGGGGAAAAAAAGCCCCCAGCTCCCCCTGACCTGAATGGATCCCGGATACCCTGTGCTGAGGCACGTGAAACTTGGAGCGCACTCCCCCCCCCAGCCGCAGCTCTGGCTGGTGGATTAGCTTGGTCTGTGGGGGGCGAAGGAAGCCCGAGATTTGAGTGGAGAGAAGAAAAGGTATATATAGACCTGGGAGACGGACTAGGGGGAGAATGGCTGACTAGAGCAAGGAAGGAGATGGACTAGATAAAGAAGGACAAACTAGATAGACAAGACTCAGGGGATCAGACAGACAAGAAGAGGTCAAGAGGCGGCTGAGGAGACTGCAAAGATTGGAGACTAGAGACGGGTCTGACAAGGTTACAGGCCTTAATACAGACCAGGGAAAGTGTAACGTTCCCTGAGGCCGGAGGCTAAGGCCCTTATATTCAAGAAGTTCAAGGGGCAGCAGGTGCGAAAGAGACAGTGGAAAGAGACCGCAGGAAAACAGTCAGGTTGTACACTTTATTTCCCTGTATTCCTAATTTGAAATAGTATCTCATAAATAAACTCTGCTTTGATTATTTAGTTAGAGGCTTCTTAATCTTTAGTCTATCAGTTTGGGAGCAGTGTGGTGGAACTTTATAAATGGCCCACATTAAATTAAACGCAGTCAGAAAGCCAAATAGTCACAAGTCCCAGATTAGTCCTCCTGTCAGCTTTAGCCCCCCAAAATTAGGCTAGTCATCAAAAATATTTCACATTTGAATGGCGACCCAGATGGGACTTACAGCCCAATTATAATTTTTCTAAATTTATCATTTTTCATATAATAATTTTTCATAAGTACAGTTATATATAATTTTTCCAGGTTAGTTATAGTTATGAATAATTAATTTTTTAACAATATTATAATTTATTTATCCATTTCCCAACTGATCAGCCTCCTCTCAATTTCCAATGCTTTTTCACCAAATCATTGCTATCACTATTTTTGTACATATATATATGTGTATATGTGTGTGTATATATATATATATATTTTTTTTTTTCCTCCTTTCTTTTTTTTTTAATTTTCTTTTAAAATCTTTTGGATAGGAGTAGCAGGAATGCCAGTACTGGGGCTAGCACTACCGGCACTGGACACAGGCCACTATGAGTAGTTCCGTGACTTCGAGGCCTTCCCAGAACCTGTTGGAGCCCGAACTGCAGCCGGAGAACCGGATCCCAGTGCTGGGCTGTAGGAACAGTGTACTGAGCTATGAGCTTTTGTGTGGGGGCTTACTCAGTGTGATTAGTGTGGATTACTCTCTAGTGGTGGTGGCCGCCATGCAGGACAGCTATGCTCAAGTACCCACTTTGAGCTGGGAAACAATGAATGCCTGAGTTCTCTGTTTCCACAATAGCACCTTTCAAGTGGTGCTAGAGAAGAGTACCCTGAATGCTTTGCTGTCTGGGGAACAAGACCCCTAGATGGTGTCGCCAGAGGGTATTCAGACTGTGGATGAAGTTCTTAGTGAGGTGAGTCGTGTGCTAACCCTCCAGGGCCACTTCATTTCCCTGACTGCAGCCCCCAACCCCCCCACTTTTGTGTCCAGCACTACACCCAGCCTGGTGCATGCCTCCTATCGCAGAGGGGTCAACTTCCATTTCTACCTCATGGACAAGAGGAGGGAGCTGAGTTCAGCAGAGCAAGCCTTGGGGGCCCAGGTGCATGCCCCCCCCTCAAGACCCACAACAAGGCACAACAAACAGTCGGTCCTCTCCCTTGGGCACCTCCCTGTTCTCTCTAGTTTCTTCCCCCCCTGCCCCCTCTACTGCACACCAGATCCCTTCTAGAAATCACTGGCTTCTCTTGGCATGACAAGGTCCTTCCCCCAGCAAAACTTCTACCTCCACAACATGGAAGGCTGAATGAGGTCCCTGGGTATGACCTGTGTCACCTGCTGCCCTCTCCAGCAGAGTTCAGAAGACTTGGAATCAGGCCCAAATCTGGTCTTTGGTACGTCCTGGCTGTGTGACCCAGGACCAATCCTCAGCATGCTCCTCTGTGAAATGGGGAAGGGAATACTGTAGTCTTTAATTCACAGTGTTGTGACATTCAAATTAAGATCATGTCTGGAAGTCCCTGGGCAAACTTTGTAAGAAAAAAAAATCTTTGGGATATAGACCTAATAGAGGTATTGCTTGATCAAAGTGTATGCATGGTTTCATAGCCATTTGGCATAGTTCCAAATTGCTCTACATAATAAATGAATCGCCATACAACTCTCACAACAGTGCATTAGAGAAATAGAATCCCATGTTCTCCCCCAACATTTGCAATTTTCCTTTTCTGTCATATTAGCCAATCTGATATGTTTGGAGTGGTACCTCAGAGTTGGTTTCATTTCCATTTCTCCAATCAATAGTGATTTATATTATTTTATATGACTATAGATAGCTTTCATTACTATGTTTGAAAACTGCCTGTTCATATCATTTTGCCATTTATCAATTGAGGAATGGTTCATATTTTTCTAAGTTTAACTCAGTTCTCTATTTGAGAAATGCGGCTTTTCTCAGAGAAACTTGCTTTAAATATATTTTTTCACAGTTATGAGTACTAACTGTGTATTTCCCTTCATTTATTTTTTTAATTCTGCTTATTCTAGTTTTTCTTTCTCCTTTCACCTTGTCCATCTTGAAAAGTGTTTTCCTTTTGACTACCACCTCCTCCAATCCACCCTCCCTTCTATCAGCCCTGCCCTTCTCTTATTCTCTTCCCCTCCTACTTTTCTGTATAGTAAGATAGATTTGTATAGCCAGCTAAGTGGGAATATTATTCTCTTGGGAAATTTTAAAACAGATCAATAAAGATATGGTGGCTGAATATATAGAAAATTCAAGTAGTGATTAGAAAGAACATGGCTTCCTCAAGAACATATAGCAGACTAAATGCATGGACTCCTGTTGAAAAGATAACTAAACTAGTAGATGAGGTGAATTCTGTGCACCTAGAAAACCATAATTTTTCAAAGCTTTTAAAAATAAATTGTCATACTATTTTGTATAGATGTAGAATTATATATAAGTTACATAATAATGAAATTAGATGTATTGAGAAAGGGTTGAATAACTGAACGCAGAGTAATTATTAATGGTTCAGTATCAATGTGCCAGAAGCTCTCAAGTAGAATGGGCCAGGGATTTGTGCTTGGCTCAATAATGTTTAGCATATCTACCAATAAATAAAATCAAGGTATAGAAAGCATGTTTACAAAATTAACAAATACAACAAAGCTGAGAAAAACAGCCTAATCATTGGATGACAATTAAGATTTTAAAAAGTCTAAACAGGGCATAGCATTCAATGAGGTTAATTCCAATAGGTTTAAACGTAAATTCCTGAAATTGGATGCAAATATCACTTTGAGGAAAATAAGAGGGGTGAAACTTGAGTAGACAGTGGTTATTATGAAAAGCGTAAGGATGATTTAGTGGGTTTGGCCTCAATATGAGTCAGCAATGTGATGTGGCAATCAAAAGTGATAATACAACCTGGACTGCTTTTAGAATGACCTATCTGCCAGGATTATGGAGGTGATAATAAAGCTTTCCTTTACCTTTGTAAAACTTTATCTGAAGCATTTTATTCTGTTCTGGATGCTAAGGTTTAAGATAAATGTTGATCAATTGAAAAGTAGCCTGAGGAAGGCAATCATGATGTTAAAGTGTTTTGATTTTTATGAAATTTGAGAATCAGTTGAAAGAACCATATGCTTTTACCCTAGAAAATAAAAGACTCAATTTTCAGATATGTAAGCCAAAATAGGTGTCATAAAGAATTTGAATAGCTATAGGGTACAAGGATTAGCAATAATGTTATTACCCTCCAAAGAGGAGAATCAGAAGCAATGGATAGAAGTTGCACAGAGGAAAATTTTGGCTTTATGTGCAAAATTCATAATAATTAAGCTGTCCCAAAATTACTTGAATCAAGAGATAGTGGGTTCTCCTTCTTTGAGGTGTTTAAGACTAGATAAGCACATAACCAGTAGATCATTATAGACAATCCTTAATTCATCGGTTAGATTAGGTGGATGCTGAGATGCTTTGAAACCTGAAAATGATTCATTCTTCACAGGTATGTTTGAAGTAAAGTGTGTCATGGCATGATCCCAGTGTAGATTCTGCTTATATGGGAGCATTTGTGGCAAACGTGATGAAAAGTTAGGCACCATGTCATGAAGGAGGAAATTAGGAAAGATTCAAGTAAGAGTAATATGCATAGGGAAGAAAAAATATTGCACAAATGAACCTGTATGGTCAATTCATAGAATTAGCACATAAGTGCCCTTATCCAGTTCAGACAAAACAGATGGGAAATGGATTAAGCCCAGAATTTATTAGTAGGAAGAGAAGAGGTGGGACTGCAGCTGGAAAACTACAAAATACTTTTAATGATTCCAAACTACTCCACATAACAAAGGCCTTATTTTGATTCAGTAATTTCATTTATGTAATTACAGAGACTTTGCTGGAAATTTTATATAGTTTCACATTTTTATTCCCAGAATCTCCAAGGGATGAAAAATTCAGGTGCTAGATAGGGAAACAGAAAAAATACATAGTGAATGTGAATGGTTTTGATTGTTTTTCCAGTGGTTATGTATGTACAAGGAATGGCATGAGTTTTCACTGCAGAAATATATGGTTTGGGGCAGTTAGGTGGCGCAGTGGATAGAACTGGCCCTGGATTCAGGAGGACCTGAGTTCGAATCCAGTCTCAGACACTTGACACTTACTAGCTGTGTGACCCTGGGCAAGTCCCTTAACCCCAATTGACTAAAAAAAAAAAAAGAAAGTAATATATGGTTGAAATGTAGATTTTTTTTTCATATGTTCAAGGGTAAGGGATAACTCTTAGGCAACAACAGCATTCCACTCTTATCCATTAACTATAAAAGGACTTAGTAGAAGGCCAAGAGAAGGTTAGACAGAAGTTCTATGGAAAAACAAGAAGAATCATAAAGGAATAGAAGGACTGGATAGGTTGTGACCTTCACTTATGGAGAAATGAGCTTCATAGATGTGACACAGGTCTAGGGAAGCAACTATGTAGTAGTTCTGTTTTTATTTGAAAGAACATTACATTTTTGTGCCTTATGGGATCTTTCTGTATGGGGAAACAATTCCATTTCAAAGACTATCACGCTACTCTAAGACTGCTATCTCATTTAGAATTTCTGTCTCATGCCAATATACTCTTTCTGAACCATCATTTTTTTCCTCTTTTTTTTTTTTTTTTTTTTGCAAGGCATTGAGGGTTAAGTGAATTGCCCAGGGTCACACAGTAAGTGTAAAGTGTCTGAGGCCAGATTGGAACTCAGGTCCTCCTGAATCCAGGGCCTGTTTTTTATCCACTGTGCCACCTTGCTGCTCCCTGAATCATCATTTTTAAAACAAGGAAGGGACCTTCATTAGTGGAACTCTCTCCATTTGGATTAATATTATCTTGAGAAGTTTGTCATAAATAAGACATAAGGAAAATATTTACTTAGCATCTGTGAAAACTCCTTTATTGGCTATGAAATTTAGTTTTAAGGCTAACACTTTACACTCTTTTAGCATGTTTTATATCTTGAGGAATTGAGAGCTATTTATTTACCTTATATATTAAAAAAAAGACATTTCTGTGTTGTCTTTTGATTGGTGGTGTAAGAATCTATCGAATAAATTAAAGCATAAGTATTTAATTTTGACCATTTGCCTCAATATTCAGCTTTAGAAATATTTGCAGGTTTGTTTATTTATTATCTTAATACTAAACTTTTTAGTTTCATCACCTTTAAATCAGTTGCCACTTCATTTCTAGTGCCCTTTTATTATAGGCAAATCAAAGCAGCCAATTGGCCACCTTGGTACCATTCATTATTGCCCCTGTGCTGCCACTTCAGAAAGTAGAGTTCCAGAAAAACACTGCTATAAAATGTAATCATGATGAAGGTGATTTACTGTTTGCACAGACTTGATCTATATTAAATAATGCATAAAGAAGAATTAAATTTAGAAATTCAACAAGAGACATAGTTTAATAGCTGACAATGTTTAGCACACATATAGTGTAATAAAATAGCAATTTGTATCCAACTAGGACATTATGCTTACATGTAACTGCATTTGTGAGCTCAAACATACTTTACTAAAGAAGGGAAATGAATATTTTATACAAACCAAAATATTTGGTCTCATTATAATGCATCAAAGAGTCAGCAAGGATGTTGTCTTGGGGTGGGTTGTTACAAAGATTTCTTTTACCTGTGGAATAGTAAATTTAATGCATTTTTGTCCCTTCTTTTGAATCCCGGGTTTATTTGTGTATTTATTTATTAAGAATAGGTTTCCCTATCTTGACTAGGGTGGAAGTTAAGTGACTAATTATGGGCTTGATCCTAATATTTATTGATAAGGAAATTTCATAGTACTCTGGCCTAGTTCACTCAATCTTAGGCAACCTGGTACCTATGCTCTCTGGAGCTCACAATGCTAGCTATGGATTTAGCATTGGCACCAGGTGAACTGTCATCCTTTTGCAGCTCAAACCTCCCAAACATATGCTATCCATCAGTCTTTATCTCCCCAGAAACAGGGACTACAGATGTGCAGCAACATGGCTGCTTTAATTTTAAGGAGTACACATTGGGATGTATGCTAGAATATTTCTACACATACAGTGGCAGAGAAAATTTCAAACCCACTTTTTTGCTGCATTTTCTTGGCTACATAATTACCCCAGTACCATGATTATATAAAAACAATTATATGGTTTATTAAACATACTGCAGATTGAAATTGTAAGATGACATCCATCTTGATAAAAATTTCTTGACAATTAAAAACAAGGAGGTACATTGATTTATTTAATGGAAATTTGAAAAGTGAAGCCAAATTGCTCTTATATACTGAAGGAGTATATCTCCCACCTTACTAGTTACTTAGGCACAGGATGAATCCTTAATTCACAAAGATTTATTTGGTAACTATACTTAGTGCTGCCCAATTGTTCTCCCAATTTGGCTGAAAGCTCACTCAAGGGAAGAGTCTTCTCCTTCACCTTCTCTATTGCCACTATCTACTTCTACCCTCTACTTCCATGAAGAAGAGATTGCACCAGTACTAAGCCTTATATGTTGATAATGAAAGTATTTAGATTGGACAAAGCAAGCATGACTAGAATTTAAGAATATGTGACTAGAGATCTTCTGATGAAAAATGGCCACTTCTGCATAAAGCCTTCTATTGTACTAAGTGGTATCTGAGGTTCTTTCTATTCATAGCATTCCTTATTTCTATAGGTCTATTATATTTTATTTTTATTCAGTCATTTCAGTGGCATTGGATTCTTTGTTACCCTATTCTATTACATCTATTATATCTCTTGTGACATTTACAAGTAAAAAAAAAAAGTTTAACGAGAAAATAATAAAGATTTTCTAAAAATCAATTTTTCTCTATTCTTTTGGGATTTTCCTATATTTTTAACTTTTAATATTTTCTCTTCTCTTATATATGTCCATACTCTCATTTTATAGACTAATAGAAAGCATGTGGTCAGGTCCAATGGAAAACTGTTAAAAGAAATGTAATATACATGGGGATTTTCTGTTTCTTTGGCAGGAATATTTATTATTTTTAATTTTCCACTTTGATTCAGCACCTATTTCAGCCAAGAAGATTTTGGACCAGTTTTATTCAATTTTTTTTTCTTGGAGAGATAGAGAATGGATAATAGAGAGACAAAGACAGACGGGCCTACAGAGAGAAACAAAGATAGAGAAACTGAGAGATTGAGAATCTATATTTTTCGCTAGTCCACTGGTCTTTTGGAGGGCATGCTATAGAGTGTTGAGCCCAACATGTCAATTAAAAGAACTATTTCAGTGATTTGGGTTAGCAATAAAGGCATTAAAAGTTATAGTCAAACTGCATATTTTCAACAAAGTAAAGCAAAACAAATGTTGAATCCAAGCAAGTGCTTTTTGGCAGCTTGACCTGATCCTGCACCCATTTATCTTTGAATTTTATGGAATTCTTGCTTCTAGACATTAGTGGTTCCAATATATATGTTCACTTAACACACTTAAGTATAATATCCTTATATTTTCATTCTGAACTTTGGGTGCTTTATCCAAAGAATAATAAAACAGGACTATGGAAGTAGAAACTATCTTCATGGTAACAAAAGAGATTTGGAAGTTTGGGGTAAAGTTCAATTGTCGTTAAATTATTTAATTCAGTTTGATTCAGCAAATGCAAAACATTTCAATAAATTTAAAAGAAGTATAAACAATTCACAAAGAAATGTAATAAGCAATGAAGATTAAATACAATGAAAACAACATGATCTTTCCTCAAAAAAGTATTTTTGGGGGGTACAGGATGAAGTAATAGAACATTTATAAAGATAAATAAATATAATTGATAGTAAGAATATTTATATGTAGTAGAAATCAGGACAAACTTCCTGGAGATATATCAATTGATCTTTGAATGAACCTAAGGATTCTGGGAGATAGTGATGATGAAACTATACATTCCAGAAATAAGAAAGACCCTAAATCTATACATGCACAGAGAAAGGAGATAGAAAATGCTGTATTAGAGGTACAGATATTAGGCTAATATAACTAGAATTTATAGGGTATGAAAGGGAATAAAGAAAATTAACTTTTGGGAAAGTTGGTTTGGAGCCAAAATATGGAAAGTTCAGGTGAATAATGGAGGATAGGGAAAATTAAAAGTGTGCTGTCTTCACTTCAGGTACTATGCTGGGAATTTCTCAAATTTCTATATAGACAGAGAAACAATCAGACTATTGTGCTGTTAAAAAAGGCTATCAGTAGCTGGAAGAAGGAATAAAAATCATAGATGTGATTCACATGTTCTACTGTAAAAATTTATGGTTGATAAAATTATTTTTACACTGGTAGACATAATTTCATTGAGCTAGAAGGGAAGTTATGTTAGGAAGAACCAGAAGGAAGGCCCTTTATATCTTTTTTAATATGTTAATTTTAACTTTACTCATCGTAGCCTCAATATAAAAAATATTAACAGGATCAATGGTGAAGAACAATTGTATTAGAAAAATACCTCACAAAGATACTTTTTTTTTAAAACCATTCCAACTCTTCAGTTGGCTTGTGTCTAAGCTGTTACTTTAGGGTCCTATTTAATTGTGAATGATTTTACATAAAGGTATTATCAAAGCATCCTATGGCATTTTTGCTCCAATACCTTAATTAGGTGAACAGAGGATTCAATCAATCAAAACACCAGAGACTGTGAATGAAAAGACATTCAAATTAAAATCCTGTTAGGATAGGCACAGGAAACTTGACCATGCCCTTGGACCCATCTATAAATTATCACTTAAGTTGAGAAGGGAAGCTTTTCCAGAAATTGTAGCATATGGCTTTCCAACATTCCCCCAAGAAGGAAGCAGCTGTGTGAGAAGTAGAGGAAAGATCTCAATTTTGGCTTTTGCTAGAACGTCTACCCTTCCCACACTCCTGAATAATGACCAATCTTGATCCCTTCTAAGGGTACAGTGAATGTGTTTTGAATAGCCTATCTTTCCACTTATCCTTCACCTTTGAGATAACAATGGTTCCTATTTTCCCATATGTACTCTAAACTGGCATTCCCAAATCAGCGAGTCTCAGTGTCTGTTCCTTTGGGAGAAAAAGGACACATAATTATTCACATTGCAAAGAGACCAGGAAAGAGATTATATCATAACCAAGGGGAGCTCCTTGAGCACCCCATAAATAGGGGGGAGATGATTTAGAACAGTCAAAAATTGAATTTTTCCTTCATCACATATGGTCTTTAATATTGAGTCCACTCTCTCCATGATATTATATTCTTGTAAGAGAGTGTAAGAAAATAATTGGGTTTTGGGAAGGTGCAAAGGCTCCCTCCCCCTCTAGGGGATTAATTATATTAAGATTGATTGGATTGACTGTGCTGATTAACTCACTTAAAGTTATTTCAATTAAAACCACACTTTCCTGGGCCTCAAGAGGGTGTGTTCTTAGAGTGTGTGAACTCTAACCTCATCACGGGACTACCCTCACATCCAGTGAACCAATAGATTTGGATGATGCTAGCCAATTAGCTTGAAGTAGTAGGAGGACCAAACTCTCCTCCAGACCCAGAAAAAGCTTCCACACACAGTTACTCTCAGTTAGACTCTTTCAGGTGTGCTTGGTGGCAGAAGATTTGAAAGAAGAAGCAGGCAAGTCTGAGCTATATTTTTCCTTTAGGCTAGAAGGCCAGGATGAACTCTGTTCTCTCTTCTAGGCTAGATAGGCTTTTTCTTAACTTTCAGAAACATGTGCGCTCTCTTTACTAATATTTAATATATGTTAATATATGCTTAATGTCTGAAAACTGGTGCTAAAGCTTCTAATTTATAAGTAACAACTATATTAGGAACCCCAGCTAATTTTCCCCAAACTTGGGACAGAAATAAAGTAACCAAACATATAGTTTTACTCACCCCAAGAGTATTATACAGACATTCAGGCAAGGGGGTGTGTGATCTTATATTACTATTTGGGGAAATACATATTTACTTTTAAAAAATGCTACATATAATTGGCTGACTAAATTAATAACTAATAATCTTGGAGAGAAGCACACTGGTGGGACTTTGAGCAGATGGTGATTTAGAAACACATCATACCCTTCAGAGTTGTCAAGAATGTGATACATAGTTAACCTAACTGTCCAACTCTTCAATGGCAATGAGAGTCGAAATCATAGTTATTAGAATTTATATAGCTTATAGTTTTATATAGAAAGCCCAATATATTTATTCCAGTAAAAATCTTCTTTCTTTGAGATCAGGAATTGCTCACTGCCTCCCCCCCCCTTTTTTAAAATTGTGGTGCCTAGCATAACACCTTTCACATACTAAGTGCTTAATAAATGATGTTAGATGGAATTTAATTACTTCATCGATACCTCACTAATTTTATCATTTAAAGTTATTCAGTATTGAAGGTTGTTGAACTCCATTGATTTTTCTTTACTACAATGTTCAGTAGGTCTGGGTTGCCAATGGAACAAAATGGTGAAGAGGTATATTAGAAATGCCTACACATTTTCCACTGCTGGTAATTTAATAAATGCAGGGACATAAATGAAGTTGTTACTGAGATTTTTTTTTTTTACTAAAGACATTATGCCATACAATTAGAAAACTGCTCCTCTTGGTGACTTACCCCATTGAATATACATAATTTTGTTTAGTGATCTTGGCAGGTATTCTGTTTTATTCTGATTAATTAAACATTTTGTTTTATTATGCTGCTAATAGGACTGAAGTTTGAGTAAGATAGGCTAGGTTTGGATCTTGACAATAGCACTTAAAAGCTGTGTGAACTTGAATAATTTATTTAACTTTACTGAATTTGAATGTTCTCAGTTCTAAAAGAGAGATTTATATAATCTATCTGGCCAGATGGTTGTGAGAATCAAATATGATGATGTCTCCACCAAACTTCATATTAGACAGAATTATAAATGTGAGATATTATCATGGACTCCTTCACAGGGCTACCATGAAGAAAACATTTTGTAAATGATAAAGAACTATATTAATATGCGCTAGTATTAGACCCTTTTCTAAGGTCAGAAACACTCAAGGAAAATCAAAAACCTGAATCCACGTTGCTGTTATCATATTATAAAAAGTGGAAGTATCTTGATATTAAACCCTACCAAATCCAGGCAAAGAGATAGATAACTAGGAGGAAATTTAAGGTTGTTCTTAAGGAGGTGAAAACTGGGTACATCTTTGTGTATCTTATTATTATATAGTTCATAAATTTCTTTCAAGAGGAAAGCCAAGAGGGTAAAATATAAGTTCACTGAGAAAAGAGTGCACTTATTGCAAAGCCTAGCATGGTATTTTAAAATTTAATACATTTTTATTATTTCATTAAATATTTCCGAAGAGTTGAAAAAATAATTAACCTTTTTTTTTAAAAATTGAGTTCCAAATTTACCCCTTCCCTTCCAGTTACCCTTTGAAAAGGCAAGCAATATGATATTAATTATACATGCAAAATATATTTTCATATTAGCCAAGTTATAATGGAAAACTCACAAACAAGAAAAACAAAGTGCTTTGCATATAAAAATATAAAATGCTTTGAACTTCACAATATCATTAGTTATTTTTTTGAATATATTTTTTATTTGTATATAGATTTTGTACAGCACTTTTCATCAAAGGTCCTTTGGGATTTTCTTGGATCATCAGCTTGACCAGAATGGGTAAGACTTTTAAAGATGATAATCCTTATAACATTGTTGTTACTGTGTACAATGTTCTGGTCCTACCCACTTCATTTTGCATAGTTATATAAATCTGGGGTGCAGCCAACATGGTAGAGGAAAGGCAATGATTTGCCTGAGCTCTCCCAAAGACCCCTTCAAATATCCTCAAATAATGTCATAAGACAATTCTTGGAGCAAGAGAACCCACAAAAAGACAGGGTGAAATTGTTTTCCAGCCAAAGACAACTTAGTAGGTCAGCAAGAAATGTATGTTTGTACCAGGCTGAGAGTGCAGCTCAATCCAGAGCAGCCTGTGCGAGCACAGTTCCAGCCCCAGAAGCAGCCCAGTCCCAGCCCAGCCCCAGCAAACCAGGAGGAGGCCTTGGTAGCCTCTAAATCAGCAACAGCAGCAAATTATTCTGGAACTGAGCCCACAGAAGTTACTAGTTGTCCAGAAGGAGGTTATAGTGATGTCCTTCCTAGCACAGAGGCAGGACTCTGTTTTGTCCACACTCAGATCTAGGTCACAGTCTTGGGCAGCAGCCCAAGGTGGGGGAAGAGAACAAGCACCCTGTATCTTATGGCCACAGTGAATTGGGACTCTGTTCATAGTTAAAGGGAAGAAAAGCAGGCCTGCCATTGCTTGCAGACCAGGCCAGGAGAGTAGTAAACATAACTTTCCTTAAATCATACCACCTTGAAGGAAATAGAACTTACAAATTCCTAGAAGTATTTCTGAAAACAGCTCAAAATACACTATCAGAAGAAGGTAAGAAAGTCAAAGCTCCTACATCCAAAGCTCCCAAGAAAAAAATATGAATTGGTCTCAGGCCATAGAAGTATTCAAAAAGCATTTTGAAAATAAAGTAAGAGGTAGAGGAAAAAATGGAAGGAGAAATTAAAGTGATGCAAGAAAATCATGAAAAAAAAGTCAACAGCTTGGTAAAGGAGATGAAAAATTCTGGGGAAAAAAAGACACATTAAAAAACAGACTAGGTCAAATGGCAAAAGGGTTACAAAAAGGAAATGACGAAAAGAATGCCTTGAAAAGTCAAATTCCCCAAATGGAAAAGGAGCTAAAAAATCTCTCTGAAGAAAATACTTCCTTAAAAATTAGGGTTGAGCAAATGGAAGCTAATGACTTTATGAGAAATCAAGAAACAATAAAACAAAACCAAAAGAGAGAAAAAATAGAAGGTGATGAGAAATATCTCATTGGAAAAACAAATGACTCAGAAAATAGATCCAGGAAAGATAATTTGACAATTATTGGACCACCTGAAAGACATGATCAAAAAAAGAGCCTAGATTTCATCTTCCAAGACATTTTCAGGGAAATTTTCCCTGATATTCTAGAAGTAGAAGGTAAAATAGAAATTGAAAGACTATACTTATCACTTCCTGAAAGAGATCCCAAAGTGAAAACTCCCAGGAATAGTATAGCAAAATCCCAGAGCTCCCAGGTCAAAGAGAAAATATTGAAAGCATCCCGAAAGAAATAACTCAAGTATTGCAGAACCACAATCAGGATAACACAAGATCTAGCAGCTTCTACATTAAAGGATCAGAGGGTTTAGAATATTATATTCTGGAGGGTAAAGGAACTAGGATTACAACCAAGAATCACCTTCCCAGCAAAACTGAGTATAATCCTTCGGGGGGGAAAATGCGAATTCAATGAAAGAAAGGACTTTCAGGCATTCTTGATGAAAAGACCTGAGCTGAATAGAAAATTTGACTTTCAAACATAAAACTATAGAGAAGCATAAAAAAGTACACAGGAAAAAAATAAATTAAAAGGGATAATTAAAAGTTTAAATAGTTTACATTCCTACATGGGAAGATGATACATGTAACTCATAAGAACTTTATCATTATTAGGCCAACTGGATGGAGTACATTTTGAAGGCATAGGTGTGAATTGAATATGAAGGGGTGACATCTTTAAAAACTAAAATTAAGGGGTGAGATAAATGCATTGAGAGAAAGGTAAAAAGAGGTGAAATGGGGTAAAGTATCTCATATAAAAGAAGCAACACAAAGCTTATACAGTAGAGGGGAAGATGGGGGAGGTGCTGGGGAGTGAGTGAACTACATACACTCTCATCAGAATTGGCTCAAAGGGCAGCTCGGTGGTGCAGTAAATAAAGCACTGGCCCTGGATTAAGGAGTACCTGAGTTCAAATCCGGCCTCAGACACTTGACAATTACTAGCTGTGTGACCCTGGGCAAGTCACTTAACCCCCACTGCCCTGCAAAAAAAAAAATTGGCTCAAAGAGGGAATAACATGCATACTCAATTGGGTATAATAATCAATTTTACTCTGAAGGAAAGTAGGAGGGGAAGGGGATAAGGGTGTTGGGGATGGTGATAGAAAGGAGGGCAGATGTGGGAAGTGGGTATTCAGAAGCAAAACACTTTAGAAGAGGGACAGGATGAAAGGAGATAGAGAATAGAGTAAATGGCATGGGGAGGGAATAGGATGGAGGGAAATACAGTTAGCAATAGTAACTGTGAAAAAATTTTTGAATCAAGTTTTCTGATAAAGGCCTCATTTCTCAAACTCATAGAGAACTGAGTCAAATTACTAAAATAAAATTCATTCCCTGATTGGTAAATAATCAATGTTATAAAAAGTTTTCAGATGAAATAATTAAAGCTATCTATAGCCATATGAAAAGTAAAGTGCTCTAATTCACTATTGATAGGAGAGAGGCAGGTCAAAACAATTCAGGGGTACTACCTCCTATCTATTGGGTTGGATAATAGGACAGCAGAGGAAAATCACAAATGTTGTAAGGAATATGGGGAAAATGAGACATTAATACCTTTGTTGTTGGAGTTGTAAACTGATTCAAACATTTTATAGAGTAATTTGGAATTATGGGCAAAGGGCTATAAACCATGCCTACTCTCTGACCTAGTAATACCAATACTAGGTGACTATCCAAAAAAGGATAAAAAAAAGTTAAAGGACTAAAGGTCAGTGGCCACTTGCTGGCAGGAATTTCTTCCACTCTTATAATCTGGATGGAGTGGGCCCAGGCACAATGATTGCCCCCATATTTGTTAGCACTGAGTGTTGGCACTAGTGGTGTTCCGGTACCTGTACTCCATAAGAAATGTGGATCCCACTCCTGGCATCTTAGCAAGTCAGATGCCAAAGTTTTTTACCCTAAGTAGAGACTTTTCAAGAACATGTCTGTAATGTACAATTTCTCTAGAAGATGTCATCTTTTTCAGCTGGGAAACAATGCACCATATCTGGGACTTTGATACAGTGTGATTTGGAGCAAACATTTGCATTGTCTAAAGAGGTGGGACTGGACTTTTGGAAGTAAGCTGGTATCATTGTCCAACTACTTTATACTCTTTCAGAGTGCCTAAAGGCTTCATGATGCTGCTGCCTCAATTCCCACCACCCTACAAAAGTGAGACATTATTTTAAAGTTGTTTGTAAAGTGTTGGGAAAACTTGGTTGAGTGCATTCTCTATTCTCACATCTTGATTCCCTAGCATACTATTATTATTACTAAATAAATATCAAAATTCAGAGAAAATATTAATTTACATATAAGGTTTTTCCTTTTTAGTTTTGCAAGTCTGTAGCACAATTTTTATGAAAACCACATAAAATGAAACTCATTGATTTAGTGCAATGGGTACTACTGAGATCAAACCGGTCTGATAACTTTGGAGTCTTCACCTATGCTAAATAAGGACAATTCCCCATGGTATTTGGAGTTGTATATGTCCTATATGTTAAAAATTTCCACTTCACCTAAAGATCTGAAATAGCCTAGATCTCTATTCCTTACCAGACTTCTAGTAGACTTTCCCACAAATACAAATATTGATTACTTTGAAATTTTATTCTTTTTTATTATTGTGCTTAATGTGCAGCAGATGTGTAAATAAGCAATTGAACTGCAGAGACAAAGGGATAAAAAGAGGGAAACAAGTCTAATTTGAAATGCATAGTTGACTGAAGAATACTACAACTGGAAGGAAACAGACGTAATTTGCTCAACTCCCTATCTTTCATGAAGAAAATGAAGCCCAAAGAGATTAAATGAACTGCCTACTTTTTCACAAATACATTTAAATATCAGCACCAGATTAAAACTTATAACTTCAGTTGCTCTTCAAAATACATTTAAATAGAGTTTTTTTCATTTTACATCGAGTATTAATCCCATTTATTGACTTCCTACCTGTTTACATAGTGATAGCAGTATAATAGTGAGAAAGCAACAAAAAATCAGCACAGCTAACTAGGATATAAAGCAAATGTCTGCCAGAGATCTAGACACAATGCCCCTTGGCTCTGCCAATAAATGTATATGTGAACAAGCTTAGTTATTATAATTTTTCATTATTCAATGTTGATATTACGGTGGTGGTTATTTCTGGCTACATTGTTTAGGCAATTTCTATATGGTTTTACTGGCTGTGCATACTTCACTTTATTTCAGTTAATATAAAATTTCCCATGCTTCTCTCTATTCCTTATATGCACTATTACTCACAGCATAATAATATTTATTTGCATTTCTGTGTGAAATGTTTTAATGATTTCAGTCAATCAGTTAATCGACAAGTAATTACTGAGTGCCTACCTTGTGCTAGGCACTGTGCTAAGTCTTGGATATGTTTTTATAAAGAATGAACTTCTTATCCCTCAAAAATGCCTGAAATTCTAATAGGAAAATAAATAAATTATATTTTATGATCATAACACAACATAACATGACATGATGTAACTTGTAATACAATTAATATATGATATACTATGATATGCTATGATATAGGACATGAAAATATCATATGATATTATATATGATATGACATTATTATTTTATTTGATATGCTGGACTATGCTTGGATATAATAATATAACAAGATTATAATAGATTATGATAAAACATAACTTATATAATATAAATATATGATATAGTTTAATATATTTTTGTCATATTACATAAGTATATAATGCAATATAACATGTCTATTTAATTTTGAAATTTGATTCTTGTAATTACATTCTATTATACCATGGCATATCATATCTTAAAATCATAACAAATATAAACAGAAATAAATACAAAATCTTTAAATATAAGGAAGTTATGAATGAGGAAACTAACAATATGGTGGATTAGGAAAAGCTTCATGTAGAAGATGATGTCTTGGCAATGTATTAAAGGGATTGAGACACTCTTTGGGTAGAAAGGGTAAACCGTATCCTAGGCCAATGCAAATCCACAGAAATCAAAGATGCAGCTGTACATTTAAGGAACAGAAAGATCATTTTTGCTAGATCAGAGTGTTGGGGTGAGTAATGTTCAATGAAGGTAGAATTGTAAGTTAGGGCTAAAATGTGTAGTACTTTAATACTTAAATGGAGAATGTTATATTTTATCCCAAAGACAATAGGAAGCCATTGCACAATTCATTGGTTTATAGGTTAGGAATATTTGTCAGTAATATGTAGAATAGACTGGATTGGTAAGAGAAATTAAGTAGTGATACCAATAAAGCCTAAGCTTTTTCAATAATGTAGATGAGAAATAAGGGCTTTTATCCAATGTGTAGCAGTGTGTAAGGGATACAATAGCCACCCTGGCCAACTAACTAAAGAAAGCCTGGGGAAGCCCATAAAGCCCTTAAATAAAAGTTTAGTCACCATCCTAAATTAAGACCAGAAGTAATGACTATTTTTCCTAACATCAGGGATTTTGAGTGTCATCTACTTTCCTGGTTTCCTAGGATCCTTTCTTTCCTGAATAGTATGAATAAGTAATGTTTCCTACATTCAGCTTCCTTGAGCCCTTCCACCATTGCCTGGTCTTGTTAGACCATTATAAGAAGCTATAAATTCCCATAAGACTTCACAAGTTGTAAAGAAAGATCCTGATTTTTTCCCAGTTCATCCTGTCCTCCACCAGACCAGATAAGTTAATGCCAAGACTGACTTTTATATTGTCAGTATCTCCCTTTAATAAAGCTTGATTACGTAACTGTCTTGTGAGCTTTGTATTCTTTTGCCCTGGATTTTTTGTACTCCAGACCCTCTAACATCTGTATTTTTAAAAATGAGTGATGAGAAAAGCTCAGATGCTAGAGCTGAATGTATATGTTGTAAGAAAGTGAAGAATCCATGATAGTACAAACATGATATTCCCAAAACACTGGAAGGATGGTGGTGCCTTCACCAGAAACTTGGATATTTGAAAAAGGGAAGAGTTTATGGGGAAGTTCATTTTTAGAAACATGTTGAGTTTTAAGTTGTCTCTAAGAGGAAATTATCTGGAATCAAAACTTAAGGGAGTACATGAAGTTAGATTTGAGCCTCCTCTGAATAAAGCTGATAGTTAAAGAAAAAGAGGTGGATTAGGAGAGTGGGGAAAGAGAGTGAGAGAGAATGTGTGGGACAGGAAGGAAGCAGAAGGAGAAGGGGAAGGGGAAAGGAAAGGGGAAGGAAAGAAGACAGAGAAATAGACATTATTCTTGGGCTATGGCTAGCAAAGTTTGTTCTTAATCATACTTTAACCCTTTCATTTTTTTTTTTCTTAGTGAGGCAATCGGGGTTAAGTGACTTGCCCAGGGTCACACAGCTAGTAAGTGTCAAGTGTCTGAGGCCGGATTTGAACTCAGGTACTCCTGACTCCAGGGCCGGTGCTCTATCCACTGCGCCACCTAGCTGCCCCAACCCTTTCATTTTTTAAACAATTATTTGGTTTTATTCTGTTAAGCACCTGAGATGCCTGAGATTTCAACAAACTCAGCCCCAACAGCTAATCTTTTGGGATTAAATCCTCATTACACTTTAACAATCTGTTCATGTTAATCATGTGCTTCACATGGAGGGTGACAACTACTATAATTCATGTGACCAATGGATGATAAAAAAGGAAACAAACTACTGGCACAAAGCAGTGCCTTCGAACCGAAGGAAAGACCAGAGACAATAGCTCATTTTTATATGAGGACATGGATTGTTTTAAAAAGCACTCAACTAAGTTCTAGTTTTCTGTGATTTTCAGCACTTCACTTAGATTTTTGGGCCTCTGTTTCCTTATCTATAAAATGAGATGATGAACTGAACTAGATAATTTCCATGAGCTAGCAAAGTCTATGACTTTATATGAATAAAATAAATGACATATTTGGGAACCTATTTTTAGTTCCTTGTACTAGAATTTAATCTTCCAGATGCCCAAGGGACTTTTATTATGACTTTTGGGATATCTATATATCTATATCTATCTATCTATCTATCTATATATATATATATAAACACATACGTGTGTAAACATACATACATGCACTGTATTCCAAGGGTCATTTATATGTGTGCATGCATACATGCACACATGTATATACCAACCACATGTGTATAATACACATAGACATACATGTGTGCATTGTATACCTATATGTATACATACATGCACATATACATGCATATCAATGTATGTGTATATGTGTGTTATGAAAAAAGAGAAAGAAATAATAACGAAATATCTTCAAGTTAAGTTGACCCTTCCTAATTCATCTTGGGGTATTCAGGGAGGATTGTCACCTCTGGTGTGAGGGCTTGCAAAGCCCTTCTTAGGGCTGCTCATCCACCTTTGGTGTCTACTTTTCAAAAACTCACCTGTGGCTCCAAGAAACTGTAGAATGTAGAGTGGTCACATCCCAATAAAGCCATTTCAGCAGACAGGCTAATCCAGGTTGGGGATAACCAACATGTCTCAAACACATTGGAGAATTAGGGGAATGCCTACCTCAAGCATGTGAAGACTTCCCCCAAAAGAATGGACAGATGAGAACAATTTGTTTCATGAAGGTGCCTACAGCAGGTTCTATGGACTGCTTAGAGTTTGGTCAGACATAGAAGACAACAATGTAATCCACTGCATTCTGGGTTTTTGTTCTGCCACTGGATTTCAATGACTTTGGAAGAGAGAGTAAGGCTGTTGATTTTTTTGCCAATATGCCTCACTTAAATCGAATTCATGACAGAAGTCAAGACATCATTCATGATGTTAATCTTCTTTATGTTTTTATGAGGCTTAAATATATCTCCCAAAAGATTGTAGTAATAGTTCTTATTGAATCATATAAAATACCTCCTGAATTTTATCAATGAACATTTTATGTTTAGGATTTATTTTGTATAAAGAAATAAAATTTCTGTACTCAACTTGATTCATATTGTGTAATGAGTACATTTATACATCCTCCTACTGTAGGTGGAATTCGACATTAGCCAAACCTTAGGTTTAAATATTTTTCTGTGGGGTGTCAGGGAGTTTGGATAGAGCAGGATAAGAAGTCAAAAAGTTTGAGAAGAGGGAACCTAGCCTAATTTTTATTCATGTCTCAGCTCTCCCAACAATGAAATCAAAGGGATGATGTGCACCTTAGAAGGGGTAAGGGGAGAATTGAAATTCCTTTGGCAAGGAAGTTGCAATTGATGTTCAACATATACACTGTGATCTAAGGAACAAGGGATCCTCCAACTTGATTACAAAATGACTGAGATGTAAAGCTATGAAATTCCAATAACATTAAATATTTCTTAGGTTAAAAATTTACTTTGTGACAAAAAAGTTTTCTAACAAAAAATCCATAAAATAACAAGAGGAGGGTCATCAGTAAGTTGGGCAGAATCTCTTTGGTTCACATTTAAAGTTTAAGTGATGTTATTTATTTTTAGATCATATTTGTTGATGCTCTTTTCTTTCTCTACCCAGCTGATTTTCTCCAATTAAAAAAATAAACATGACATTTCAGCCCAAATGCAAGGAAATATCAAAGATATCTGACAGCATTTGTAGCATTGCACACACATACACACACACAATTCCAAATAGATAAATGCTCTGAACATAAAAAAAAATTTCTATTAAAAATCAGAGGAGAAAAAAGTTCATTTATTTTGCAATTATAATTAGATGGAGAATTAAGATCTAGGCAGGATATAGAGGATATTCTATAAGTCACAATAATTTGTTTTGATAATATAAAAATTTGCATAAATAATAGCATACAGTTAAATTATGAAGAAACACAATTGTATTAGTATGGTAAAAGATCTTTATATCAAACATATGTCAAAAGTATAACATCCCATATCTATAGTATACAAACATGCATATATACATATATATGCATATATACGTATACATACATAAAATATGTATATTGACAAATCCCAAATATGTAAGTGTAAATAAAAATTTTTAAGTTTCCCAAAGAAAACATGACAATTTTCATAATGGTAGAAATACTTCCAAATCTGTAACAGCCAGAGAAATGTAAATTAAAGCAATCCTGAAATATTGTATGATTTCTATCAAATTTGCAATGTTAGCAAAATTTGGAAAAAATAGTTGATGTAGGGAAGGGAGAAATTATGGGATTACAAGTATAACAAACACATTGCTGTTAAAGCTGTGAATTGATTCAACTATTCTTGAAAACAATTTGGAATTCTCTGAGGTAAAATATTAAATGGTTTATTGTTGTGATCTAGCTGTTTCACTACTTGGTTTGTATACCAAGGGGGCCAATGACAGAAAGAAAGATCCTACATGAATCAAAATATTCACAACACAATCTGAAGTAGCAAAAACTGCAACAAATTATTTGTCAAATAACTACAGAATGGCTGAATAAATTGTATATGAATTTGATAGAATATTATAACACAAAAGTTGTCACAATGATGTTGATAATGTAAATGAAGAAAACTCCAAAAGGTAATTGAATTCAGGTCAAATACAATGACCAATTTTCTTCCCAGTTGACTGGTTAAAATAATCTTCCTTTCTGTTAAGTGGTTAATTTTAAGCACAAAAAGTTAAATGTACTGTAACTCTTAACCACTCTGTTAGCAGGCTTTGCTGAAATATTTGACTTTTGAGGGCACTGGGGAGGAGTTGAGATAAATATTACAGAGAGGCTGTATCATGACAAATGAATAATAAAACAAAATAATACAAAAATTTTAAAATAAGGGAGGGAAAATCAACAGGCCAAAAGATTACAAATGATGGACAATTAAATATACATACACATACACATGCATACATATGCACATGCACTTGCACATGCACATAGACATAGACATATAGATACACATATACATATACATGTAAAGTTGCTCTCTGTAAGGGGCTAAAATTCTAGCTGAACTGTCTAAAAATTTATTGTGTTCGCCATAAATTAGGAGCTTTAGCAAAGGTTTAGACTTTTAAGTATTTATTAAGGAGCATAAGAATTTCTTGAGGAGAGAGAAAGAGGCCAAGATTCCTTCATCTATCTATCTCAGGGAGACAGCATCTCAGCTCCACTCAAACTGAGGTCTTGGGCCAAAGAGAGCTCGCTCACCCCTCCCTCCTTCCAGAAACCTCCTCTCCAACAGGAAACAGGGCCGTCCACACACACACACACACACACACACACACACAGCTCCAAGCTAATTGGCTGGTAGCTCTGACTGACAAGTCCCACAGGTGGTTCTATAAATGTAACTTCCAGATACTAAAGTCACATAGTCTCTAAATAACATGCTTTCTCTTCATGACGGAGTTTCCCTACAGTATATGTCCAGTAGGGGTGCCATTCCAATTCTCACGTGCATATACATCATTTGGTAACTAAGTCATCATTAGAGATGATGGAAATAACTCAGTACTGTGGTTGTGAAAGAAGCCAAGGTTCAGTGGATTAAGGAAAATGGAAAGGCCATGAAAGCGAATACTCTTTCCAGACATTTGTCAGTGAAAGAGCATAAAGAAATTGGCTGACAGTTTGAGAGAATAGCAGGATTAAGCATTTTTATTATAAAGCAATAATATAGGATATAGATAGTGAATAGACTTTTGAGAGGGAACTTATTGTTAAGGACATTCTATCTACTAATATAAGTCAAAACAATCTATGTCTTAAATGCTATAGAGAATTGTGAACACTGATAAGCTGAGAAACTTGGCAAGTGTCACAGCCAATATGAGTTAGAAGTAAGACTTGAACCAAGTCAACCACTTTGGGGCTGGCTCTTTTTCTACTCTGACATGCTCCTTCTTTATGATCATTGTTATCATTGTAATTATTATTTTTATTACAGTAGTAAAATATGTTTGGTAACATAAGAGGTTTTGAGTCAAGGAGTGTGACTGCAGACTAAGGACAAAATAGGTTTGAAATAACTACCGTAAGTATTGTGACAAACGATCAAGAAAAGATACATCTTGATTCACATTTGAATCATTTGGTTAGCTTGTAACACTGAAGATCCAGTTGAAGCCAGATATTTGACAAAGATCCAGGTAATATGGTTGTGCTATTTATATCTAAAAGCATTTGACATGTAGTTTAAAATACATAAAATTATTATATATGAATAAAATACCTTTTATGCATATTGAATTCACCCTACAATATCATAGAGAGGCAGCAAAAGGAAAAATAGTCAATATTTCACAGGAAAAACAGAATTGCTTTAAAGACTGCATCAGTGATTGTTAAAATAACTACCTTACCATTCTGTGCCTATCAGCAGGTGAGGAGAAAATAATGCAAATTTGAGAAATTATAAGTATTTCTTCTCAATTCACCTCATAAACATTCATGTCTATATGGATTTGTGAGCAGAAACACTTTCATCAAATGCTATAATCTGGTTGGAGAGAAAATTTTGCTTAATGGATAGATTGCTATATCAGGAAGATCCCACCTCTGACACTGGATATGTGGTCATAGGTAATTTGTTTGAACTTTCTGAGCCCCAAACACCTAAGACATATTTACTTTGTAATAGACAGGCTATGATCTCATTACATTGAGGTAATTCCTGCAGTAATAAAAACCTATCACTATGACATAATGACTTGTAAAATAATGATCTCTAAGGAAAAAAAAAAAGACAATTCTACCAGTTAATTCTTCCTTGATATCCAGTTCTATTGTGTGGATCTATTCCATGGTTTATATCTGTCTTCCTAGAGGTAGGTAGGTGGCTCAGTGGATATAACTTTAGCCTTGGAGTCTTTCAGAATCTAGGCCTCAAACTCTTAATGGCTTTATGGCACTAAGGAAGTCACTTAATATCTGTTGTCCCAATTTCCTCAGGGGTAAAATGTGGATAATAATAGCACTGCCTCCCAGGGTTGTTGTGAGGATTAAACAATAACATTTGTTAAGCACTTAATTTAGCACAATGATTGGTGATAATTTTGTTTAATGCTTAAAGCATGTTTCCTTGTTCTCTTTTCTTCTCCTCTACTTCACCATTTGCAATATACATGATATAGATAGTATCAATAGTAAAACTGTTCCCACGGTAAACAGTAAGTTTATAGGACCAGGGTGAAAAACAGTTCAGAAAACTTCTCTCAACACACACAGAGTAAGGGACACCAGAAAACTTGCCCTTGTGAAACCAGAAGAAGAGAGACTATTTTCTCCCACAGACCAGAGTGAGAAACCTAAGTTCCCCATGAAAATAGAATGGAAAGCATTCTGTACAACCAGTTTATTATTGATTCTACCTAGCAAAACCTGTATACATACATGTATGGGAGCTTCTCAAAGAGAATAGGTCCCTCTAACTTAGGGAATGAGGGTATTTAAATCTTTGAGGTATGGTAATCCTTATTTTTTCAATCCCTGGATAGTTAAGATATATGGCTTAATTGCTATATTAGGTTTGGCTTGATTAACTCCCTGCTTCCTGGTTTGCAACAGGATGTTGTTAATTGCATTTATACAATGCAAATCATCCTGATAAGGGAATATTGAAAGAAGGAGTTTCAGGGACTCTTTTGAAGGTCCATCAAATGGCAGATAAGCATGTCTCAGGAAAGAAATAGTCCATAAATTCTCAAATGTCTCAGGAGAAGACTGCTTGATATATGCTTTTATTGTCCTTTGGAGTTTCTGACTACTTGCATATCCTGCCAGGTTCAATCTCTGTCACCACAAAAGGATTTTGATATGTTAGCCCAAGTTTTCATACAGAGTCTCTGGAAAATAACATTGTTGACATTACTAATTATAATAGGGTAAAGGGGAGAGAATTAAGTAAGGGTAGAAATTAGGGATTTGGAGCCAAGGATAGAACAACAGAATAAGTGACCAAAAGTTCATCAGGAGAGGGATGAGAAACTTTTTGTAGAGGGAAGCAGAGAGAGGCTGAATACTCAAAGTTTTTCATAACATAATAGAGAGTCAGCTTTGGATAATAATGCATTATAATACCTGTAGATATTAATACTCATATTGGTTCTAAAATGCTGATATGGAATAAATTATTTAAGGTTAGAAAAATAAAAAGAAACATGTTGCTGATTGCTAGTATAGTATTCTTTCTATTATAGCATGCTTACTTCTTTATATCAAGTTTTTAAATTTTCCTATGAAAACATATTTGCCTGTATATCTCTGTCAATGTATCTCTCTATTTAAAAAAAAATTATAGAATTGATGCACCAATGAAATTATTATGATTTTATTAGAATTCTCTTATTTTACAGAGGAGCTGACTGGGTCCGTTACAAATGCTTATATACCTTATCTCAACTGCCTTTGAGTACTGATTGGCAAAACATTTGTTCATTTATAAATGACTTGGCATCACACCTGTCACTTCCCAAAGTGGATACTTTCAACATTCTTTTCTCTTGTCAGAAGCCAAACTTCACATCCATACCCATTTTTCTCACCTTACTTTCCACTATAATATCATTCTACTGATTCCTTTTTCCTTTTCTCTAAATTTGCCTAGGTACCTTCATGGGAAATACAAATATGTAATCAAACAACCTTCAACAGTAATATGCTGCATTATTTTCTACATCTTTCCTCCTCTGACAGGTAATCTCTTCTGGAAATAGGAGTTTGCATTAACTACCTCCATTTTGTCAACCAAATATTCAGCATTTTTAAAATTTTTGCAAAATGACTTCTGCCTTTTTCACTCTATGGTTAGGGAAATTAATATTATACTATTATATAATACTATTGTACTATTAATATGATATATATGTATATAATACTATTGCACTATTAACAAACAATTATTAATTTATGATCCATCATTTTTCCTCCTATTTTTGTTAAGACCTCAATTCTGAAAAGGCTAGTCAGTCTCTGAATGGTGTGGCAGAGTAATTTGATCTTTCCTAGCCCCCAAGGATCTGCTCCTTAACTAGTTTGGGCTGGACCCCACCCAAATGAGACTCTGCCTTTTGTTTACTCTATAAATAGGACCCAATTTGAGTAGACTCCCCTAAGGAGTATGAGCTTTGTCCTTATTCCATTCATTAAAGTTAGGGGTAAACTAGTCTAGAAGAGGGAAATTGAGCCAGTAAAAGTCTGGTTGGGATGGCTTTATGTTTTTCTGTTGCTAGAGGCAAGCTGTGTTTCAATAAACCAGTTAGTATTCCATTCCTTAAGTGCCAGAGAGGGGTGGGTCAGCCACATTTGAAAGCCATTTTTTCTAGTTATAGATTCAACCACCCAAGTCTGCCCAGTCCCAAGCATGAAGTAATGGAAAGGAGCCGAGGACTCTTGGCCCACCTCCACATTAAAATATTCACCAGTTGGGACTGCTGGGGGAAAGTGTAATGATATTCTGTCAGGTCCATCAGAAGGAAGATACACATAAGGTATAAGAGGCACAGTAGGCTCTTGCTTCAGGTGTTTTGGCTCAAAATGAAGGCAAGCCAATAAGACTCTTTTGGTACCCTGTTGCATACCCCTGATAATAAAGGATATCTTAGAGAATTGCTTTTTGTTAAACTCTGGGACCTACAATGGAAATAACTGTTTTCTAAGTTACTAATGACCTCCTTATTGCTCAATCCAATTTTTTTTCTAGTCTTCATCTTCTTTGTTCTTTTCAGTAACGTTTGATGTTATCGACCTCTTTCTCATTTTTATATACTCAAATTTGCTTTCAATTATAGTGTACTCTCATGATGATTCTGAATATATTTATGTAGCCAAGCAATTAGTAAACAAATTTGTAACAGATCTGTATTTATATACCTTTACATTACAGAATAAACCAATAAGAAATTCTGAGATAGAGAAAATTTAAATATAAGGGTTACATTGTTTGATATTTACTCAAATCATCTGGCTGACACTAAAATAAAAATCAATCAATCAATCAAACAATCAGTCATAGAATTTAGGCTATCTACGAAAAGGCCTATGTTCTGTAGTGATAATGATTAGGAACTGTATTTGGAATGGCTAAGAAGACGACCACATTTGAGCATTGAATAAATTATCAGATTAGAGATCTGGACTCATTCAAGTTGTTGGAACAAATACATCATTCGTATAAGCAGGATAAGAAGGAATTGCCTAGGAGGTAAGGAGCAAAAGCCTCAACTTTGACTTTAGTCATGTCCCTTTTCTCTTAGATCACTATTACCACTATGTTCAGGAAAAGGCCTTGTGTGCTTGGAAAGTTCTGTCCAATTTTGAACTTCTCTTCATCTCATCAAAATCATAGTTTTCCTTCAAGGATATAAATGGCTATATGTAGCATCTGCATCTAGTTCCAAGGACAGATGGATACAGATTTACCATGCTTAAGGGAAAATTCTTGAGTATTCTACAAATGGGAGAAAAGAACTTCTAATAATTAAGATTTATTATTTAAGGGGGCAGCTAGGTGGTGCAGTGGATAAAGATTCATGAGGACCTGAGTTCAAATCTGCCCTCAGCATTTGATACTTACTAGTTGTATGACCCTGGGAAAGTCACTTAACCCTGATTGCCCCACTCAAAAACTTATTATTTACCTTATTTATTTATTTGCTTGTTTATTTTTGCCATATATACTCCAAACACACTTTCCTATGGACTCTGTATGTATTTGTGGGAGAGTATGCCACAAAAATTTGAGGACTAGGGGCAGCTAGGTGGTGCAGTGGATAAAGCACTGGCCTTGGATTCAGGAGGACCTGAGTTCAAATCCAGCCTCAGACACTTGACACTTAACTAGCTGTGTGACCCTGGGCAAGTCACTTAACCCTCATTGCCTTGCCCAGAAAAAAAAAAAAGCAAATTCAAATAAAACTTCATTTAAAAAAAAACTGAGGACTATTTAAAACCAACTATTATTTTCATATTACAAACAATACCCTTATCTAAAAGCTACTTAAATCTGGTTAGCTAAATCGATTTTCAATTGATATATAGTAGCTACCAGTAAATTATATGAACATTAAAAAAAAAAAACAAATGAACATAGTTTGTTGTTGAGAAAATATTAAAATGAGAAAATAGACTTCTTTCATTAATCTCTATATTATTTTTTAAAACATTCTTTTCAGTTCCAAATTCTGTCCCTTTACACCTTCCCTACTCACTGAGAAGACAAGAAACATGATATCCATTAATAAATATGAAGTCATGATAAAAAATTTCTGCATTTTCCATATTCCAAGGGAAAAAAGTAAGAAAGATACAGGGAAAATGTTTTAATTCACAATCTGATTATCTATAAGTGGATATAATTATTTTCATCATGAATCTTTTTCTCCATAGAATTTTAAAATATTTACTTAGAGATAGAAAGGATCACAGGAGCTAAAATGATCTTTTAAAATAACATTTCAAAAGAATACATAAACCAATTTAGCTAATACTATAAGGTAAATACAAGGGGAGGGGAGAAATACCTGACAACATTCTTTTTGAAATTCTTATTCTCCTGCCCTGACCCTATACCTTCATCTTCTTTTTCCTCCTCCTTCTTTTTTTTCCCTTCTCTTTGCCTGTCTTTCTGTTATTATCTATCTATATACATTTATGTATATGAAAACATACATAAATTTTATACATACGTATGTATAGAAACATACATATGGAATTGATTAAAATTTGTAAGATTAAGAGTTGTTTTTTCTAATGAAAATTGATCAGAGTTTAAGAACAAGGAAGTTCTGAAACAAAGAAATCCAAACTAGCTGTGGCACAGAGGATGGGAGGTAAGGGGGAGAGACCCCAAATCAATAATACTTAGTGAAATGCAAATTAAAAACTTTAATTCCTCTTAAAAAACCACTAGATTTGCAAAGGAGGCTTTGCCAAGCAAGATGATCATGTGACCTTTGAAATCATATTTCTTGTACCTTTTCTTGCATTATGAAACAAATTTTATTCTATAAATATTATATGCAAGCCACCTTTCCATCTAGCTAAGTGTCATTTATTTCTTCTGGCTCATTTGATACACAAATAGCAATAGGTGTATGGTTCAGTTCTTCTGGTAGTGTTTTCACTCATTATTCATTTGATGACTAATGTAACCCCCCCTGAATTGGGTTTGTACCTGTTTTCTGCTATGTTTTCCAGATATTAGGCACCAAAGAAAGATGGAACTAAAGAGTGGGAGAGTTATAGGCATACTAACTACTACAAAAAGACAGCTGCCACTAGTCATACTCTAAAATGTTCTCTCACAGAATTTATGAAAATCCAATAAGTGCTATAGAGTGGACTTTCTCTTTAGTTTTCAGATGAACCTGTAACATTTTGGGAAGGTATCCTGAGAAGGATGCTCGTCATGCTTGTAGTCACTAACATTTTCTACTAAGATACTAGACAGCTTAAACATAGAGTTTAAGAGAAGAGCTCCTTGAGGACAGGCACTAATTTAACATCCCCACCCCCAATGTTTACTACAATGTCTGGCACATTTATTTGATAAATTTAATTTAAGTATTTAATAATGTAATGATTGGAATGACACCACCTGCTGGAGATGTATTATAGGAAAGCTCCACCATGAGAAGAATGCCACTGAGGGCAAGGCTATGCGGCTTTTCCTTGGCGTCAGGAAGTGATGTTTGCTCATGAGTACTGTCTATCAAGGCTACCAGCCAATCAGCTTGAGGAGCCTCCCATTTCTGGGAGGGACACATGAAGTAGGAAGCAGACACTGGGGGAGGAGTGCTCTCTCTTTTTGGTTCCTGACTTGGTGGTGACAGCAGAGAACTACACAGAGGAATTGAGGAGAGGACTACACAGAAAAGTTGAGGAAAGGACTTTACAGGAAAATTGAGGAAAGATAGAATTGCCAGGCTGTAGGAATTCTGTTCTCAATCTTTCTATCTTTCAATAAACCCTTAAAAACCTAAACTTGTTTTAACAGTGATTTTAGTCAGTTTTCCCCAAAACTGGGGGAACAGATTAGAACCCACATTTAGAATTTTAAATTACACAGTTAATACTTGTTGACTGACTGACAGATTTACCTGGTAACTGTAGAAGTATTGAATGATGTCCTTTAAAATAGCCCTGAGAAAATTCCTCCTTTTGAACTTGAATATTTTTGTATACATCTAATATAGTTGGTTGATATACTGGATAGAGTGCCTGGTCTGGAGTTGGAAAGACTCATTTTCATGAGTTCAAGTCTGGCTTAAGATGCTTAATAGATGTGTGACCAAGGGCAAGTCAATTAACCTTGTTTTCTTTAGTTCCTCATCTGTAAAATGAGCTGAAGAAGGAAATCACAAAATACTCTAGTATCTTTGCCAAGAAATCCCCAAGGTGGGTCACAAAAATTCAGACACAACTGAAAATAACACCACCACCACCAAAAATGATTTTCATAGTAAAAAGGAAACAACAGTAAAAGTAAGATGGGGAGTGGTGATTGCATTGGATATTCAAACTTTATCAATATTTCATATGCTATCAATATTTCATACATGACTCAGTCATTGTGATGTGGACTTTACTTTTCTTATTTTACTATTACCTATATGCTGAATAAATAAATGATTTGATATCTATATTGAGAAAAGAAAAATATCTAAGGTATAAATTGGTAAGGATGCAAAGCCAATAGAGTTATAAGTAATTGTTTAGGAAATACTTTATTTGCTTCCACATTAAATGCAGGAGGTGAGGCACTAGTGAAGAGGATGAGAATTGCCATGGAGGTCACTGTTAGTGAACTGGTAGCTAAAGGCAGAGAAAAGTGGGTGATTCGTACTTGCTCAATTAAAATGAGCTGCTATTGCTAAAGTTTGAAGCACCCATTGCACCCAGATACTCTAGTCCAAGACTTCTTAAACTGTGGGTTGCAATCCCATAAGGGGACATGCAACTGAATATGGGGGACATGAAAAATTGGGTAGTAAATGTTTGGTTTTTATACCTATTTTATATACCTATGTACCCATAGTTGTGAAAACATTTTCAAGCAAAAAGGGGTCACAAGTGGAAAAGAACAGTTTAAAAAGCCCTGCTCTAAATCAAGTGATAAAACTATATGCAATCCAGACTAGCTCTGTGTATTCTCACTTTGGCCCATGCACACAAGTGTTGTAGAAATGGTGTGTTAAGAATATCAACAATCACTTGCATTTAACAAACATTTTATACATGACTACTGCATTCAAGTCTCTATTCATGGTAATGAGAATACAAGTATAAACATCACACTTTCCTTGCTCTTGAGTTCACCCATGTAATGAAGGTTAAAAACAAATTTGAAAATATACTAGTACATGAAGAAAAATGAAATAAATTTAAAAATGAGATAACTATTCTCAGGAATACAATGATCTAAGACAATCCCAAAGGACTAATAATGAAGCATACTATCCACCTCCAGAGAAAGAACTGATGTTGATTGAGCACAGAAAGAACCATGCTGTTTTGCACTTTCTTTTTTTTTTTACTTGAGTATTTTTGTATAAAATGACTAATATGGTAATGTTTTACATAATTACATATGTATCTATATATTTACATATATCTGGTTTCTAGACACCTCAAGGAGGGGAGAGGGTAAGGAGGGAGGGAATGAGAGAGGGATAGAATTTGGAACTCAAAGCTTCAAATAAATTAAAAAAACAAACAAACAATAAATAAGTGGATGAATAAATAAATAAATGGATGAATGAATGGATAGATAGAAAGAGAAAGAAAGAAAACAATAGTTTAAAAGTAAGAGCCATGACAATTTTTATGTGAAATTTGAGGCTCAAGAATCAAGAAAATTTTCATTGAAGAGATAAAATTTGTGTTTTCCCTCTTTAAGTAGAGAAAATAAATATTGATTTCAATAAAATTGGTTTTCTTTATAATCCCATGTTTTCTATTTTATTCATTTAACAATATTGTTCTTTTGTTTTAACATGATTGTTTGTTTTGTTTTGTTTTGTTTGTGAGGCAATTGAGGTTAAGTGATTTGCCCAGGGTCACACAGCTATTAAGTGTAAAAGTATCTGAGGCCAGATTTGAACTCAGGTCCTCCTGAATCCAGGACCAGTGCTCTATCAACTATACTACCTAGCTGCCCCCATATTGTTCTTTTTTTTAATAAAAATTTTTATTTAAAGTTTTAAGTTCTAAATTTTATCCCTCACTACCTCCCCTCCCCCCTTCCTGAAGTGGTAAACAATCAGATATAGGTTATACATATACAATTATGTAAAACATTACAATATTAGTCAATTTGTATAAGAAAACTTGAATATAAGAAAAAAATGAAAGAAAGTGAAAAATAGCCTTTTTCAGTCTTTGTTCAATTAATATTAGTTTTTTTCCTTTGAAAGTGGATAGTATGCTTCATCATTAGTCCTTCTCAATTGTCTTGGATTATTGACATTCTTGTATTGCTGAGAATAGCTGTCATTAACAGAACAACATTGAAACAGGGTGCCAAAGGGACACAAATGAGACACAAAAAAGGATGAGGTTCTCTGATTTGAAGAGCTGCTAATGGCCACTGAGAAATTTTGACTTGTTCTGGGTCACAAAACCAGTGTGTATTGGAAGAAATCAAACACCTGTTTTCGTGACTCAAAGACTAACTCCCTGTTCATTATCCCTCATTGACCTATGATTATATAGAGGACTGTATTGTGAGATTGCAGAATCCTGTAAGCTAAAGTTATCTAAAAAAAAGTCATTTATAGCTTCAAATGTTACTGAAATCTGAAGCATATGCCAATAAGTAAATCATAATTGAAGAGACTGCTTCCTCAGCATAATGGAGTTGGAAGGCAGATGTCAAGGAGCTGAGGGATAAGTGGCTAGAGAGAACGTATAGACAACAAGTGCATAATAATCTTTTCAAGAGTTAGCAAAGGTGAGGAAGTTGACAGGAGATACATTAAGAGCATGATAGGGTCAAGAGAAGATTGTTTAACAGAGAAAATGTGCATATTTGTTGGCTGAAAGTAAGGAGTAGAGAGGAAAATATTGCAGATATGCAAGAGAATGAAATTCATATTTTTAGTCTAAGAGCTATATTTTAAAATCAGTTTTATTGATGTATTCTTTTGCATCAGCAAAATGTTCCCCAGTATCTTTCACCTCCATCCTTCCCTGAGAAATGTCCTCTATAACAAATAATATTTTAAAGATAAGCTAAAAGGACAAGAATAGGGGGAAAATTAATACATTAATATACATATTACATTTGTGGATGCTTAATCTCTAAAAAGAGTTGGAATGGGTGTATATTTTCATATCTCTTCTTTGAGACCATACTTTTTCTTTGTAATTTTGCAGCATTTACATTTTAATTTTTTATGATTGTTCTTTCCATTTAGATTATTGTAGTCATTTTATATATTGATTTCTTGGCTTTGATTTACATCAGTTCATGTCAGTCATATGATTTGTTTCTATATTCATAATTCTCCAAATCAGAATATTAAACTACAATCATATATTACAATTTACTTAGCCACTTAGAAAACAATGGGCATTTACATTGTTTGTGTTTTTTCTATCATAAAAAGTATCACTATTAATATTTTGTAATGAATAGGGAACTGTAATACTTAGCACCTTCTGGCCCCCTTTCTGCCATCACTGATGCAGGGGCCCATCAATGACAGAATCGTTTCATGAATTTGTAATATTTTTCATTATTTTGAAGAAAAATCCATTCCTTTGGAGACAAACTTATGACAATGAACATATACCTACTTCCCCATATTGGTCTTAGATAGTAAACATCTGATAAATTGCTAAGTTCGTACACCCCTTTACGACTTAGTAGAAATTTTCAGAGAAAGAAATACACTTGAAAAGCTTTTATTGTTTATATATGGAAGGATCTTATTCCTTCATAACCCTAGTAATCAGAAGAGTTTTTTAGGGAGATTTTTTTACATGTAAAAAAAAATACCCAAAACGGACCTTTTAATCAAGGTCTGATAAGCTTGGTGTATAGTCATGCTAATTTAGACATATATTAAAAATGGAAGTTAGATGATTTTATCCTTTTTTAGTCAAAATATGACTAAAGCACTCCCCCTTACATATCAAATGACTTCAAATACCAGCTAAGAAGAAATAAAATCAGATAAAAGCAAAGAAGGCAAATATCATTCTTGTTCTTTCAACCACCAGGACTTGTCACCCTCCTCCCCCAACTTGCTTTCTTCCCAATATTCTTCCCTCAAGTTTCCTATGCTTTCATGCTACCGTGGACTTACTAGAATCCTTCATCTTTCCCCTACCCTAATCATTACCGTACAATTCTTGGAAAGTGAGCAATACTTCTGATCTCCTTCCCAAGAATATAAATTATTCATCCTGCATTTCATTCTCCCAGCTAAATAGATGCTCAGTATAAGATAAGATAGACTTAATCAGGTAAATATGTAATGATAATTAGTCTTTCAATCCATATTAAAAAGATTTCTACTTTAAAAAAAATGTCAATCCTCTCTAACTTTTGAAAAGTTTACTTGACATTTTATTAGTACATCACTATCCTTTTAAAATATAACTTGTCTTACCCAGGCAATCATTCCATATAAGAAATTTGTGTGTGTGTGTGTGTGGGGGGGGTAATGGGGGTTAAAGGACTTGCCCAGGGTCATACAGCTAGTAACTGTAAAGTATCAGGCCAGATTTGAACTCAGGTCTGCCTGAATCCAGGGCTGGTGCTTTATCCACTGTTCCACCTAGCTGCCCCCATAACATAAAATTTAAAAAGGTAAATGGTGAAAATAGTTGAACAAAGTTAATCAGCACATCAAGTAAGAATAACAAAATATGAATTGTTTTGCACCCGTAGTCCCTAAGTTCTGCAAAGTAGAGAGTGAGTTAAACTGTGTTATAGATTGACATGCTTTGGTGAGGGGAAGCTCATAGTAGAAAATTTTTAATCATTATATATGAGTGGTTTAACATTTCTATCCATTAATATGAAAAAGGCATACACACACACACACACACACACACATGCACAAATGCCTTAGGGATTTATCCTAAAGGATAAGAATATTGATTTAGAGAAGATAATCTCTTCTGGCAAGCTTCTTCTAGACCAGAGATGATAGAAGCTTTAAAAAGAGAGGCAGATTTATCTATGGAATGAAGCCTACCCATTTACCATTGAATAAATCCCTAATGATCAGCAACCAAAGAAGGAATGAAACACACACACACACACACACACACACACACACACTCCACCACCATCAAAATTTCAAGAGTTTAGAAGGTTGGGCTCAAACAACCCATTATTGATATACTGTTGAGCTTAAAACAACTCAACACCTGGACGTGATGAAGGCGAGAGGTTAGTATGAGTCAGGTGAAAATTATTTAAATTTAGATGGTACTGTCTTTGAAGCCAGCACTCTATCTGTGAAACCAGCTGGTTTTCAAACTATAATGCAGTCATTTAAATAAGGAAGAATATAATTTTTTCTGATGGAGTTGTATCAGAGCTATTGACATTTCTTTCAGGGATTTAAAAATCTTTCTGAAAAGAATGTTCCATTGTCACTCCATGCAAATAAATACACCTAGAAAGCTTAATATAGTAAACTCTTTTTTTTTTCCAGAGCAATAAGGATTAAGTGACTTTCCCAGGGTCACACAGCTAGTAAGTGTCAAGTGTCTGACAACACACTTGAACTCATGTCCTCCAGGGCTAGTGCTTTATCCACTGCTTCAATATAGTAAACTCTTAACTAGAATGCCTAAGAACATTTTCTTCTTAAAAGAAAGCTCAATTGTTTAAAATCACATGTATATCTATATTCTTATGAATATATACATTTGAACACACAGATATATACATATACAAATGCTTATATATTCAATATATACAAACAAATATATGCATGTAACATATTTATATATTTTGAACATAATATACATTAAATAAACATAGCAAGCAATAAAATTTCATTGAATATATTCAGTTTTTTGATACAAAAGAAATTTCAAAATCTTATTCTCATGGCAGGTAAAAATGTTAATGTCATTTATACCTACATTAAATCTAGGTATTAGAAAATAAGTTTCAGGGCTGCTAGGTGGCACGGTGGATAAAACACTGGCCCTGGATTCAGGAGTACCTGAATTCAAATCCAGCCTCAGACACTTAACACTTACTTGCTGTGTGACCCTGGGCAAGTCACTTAACCCCAATTGCCTCACCAAAAAAAAAAAAAAAAAGAAAGAGGAGTTATACTTCAATCTGTATTCAGATACCGTCAATTCTTTCTCTGTTGATGGTTTGTATTTTTCATACATCCTTCTGATATCATCCTGCTCAACATTTCTTTCAGTTAGTACTGCTAATTGTATTACCCTCCACCTTATTCCCTCCCCTTGATATTTACTCTATTTTCTATCTTTCTTTACCCTATACCTCCTGGAAAGTGTTTTGCTTTTTACTGTCCCCTTCCCCAATCTGCCCTTCCTTTAATTGCCTCCCCCACCCATCCCCTTCCCCTCCCACTTTCCCTCAGGACACAATATATTACTATACCCACTTGAGAGTGCATGTTATTCCCTCTTTGAGCCAATTCTGATGAAAGTAAGGTTCACTCTCTCCCCTGCTCCTTCCCCATCTTCCCCTCTATTCCAGAACCTTTTTCTTGTTCCTTTTATGTGAGCTACTTTTCCCCAGTCCACCTCTCCCTTTCCCTTTCTTCCAGTGAATTCTTCTTACCCCTTAACTTTATTCTGAAGATGTCATCTTGGGTCAGCTAGGTGACACAGTGGACAAAGCACCAGCCCTGGACCCAGGAAGCCCTGAGCCCAAATCCAGCCCCAGACATAAGCCACCCTGAGTGACCCTCAAAAAACAAGGATAAACAAACAAAAAAAGCTTTACTGATATCATGTCTTCATATTCAATTCACACCTGTGCCCTCTGTCTATGTATATTCCTTTCAGCTGCCCTAATACTGAGAAAGATCTTATGAGTTAAAAGTATTATTTTCCCATGTAGAAATGTAAACAGTTTAATCTTTTAATATCCCTAATGATTTCTTTGTCCTGTCTGCCTTTTTATGCTTCTCTAGAGTGGGGTTTCTTTATTGTACAGGTGTGGAGGATGAGCGTTAGTTCTGTTAGGTTGAATTCTTTTTATTACAATTTATATTGTCTTAGAGGTTGTTCGTGGTCTTGTATATGAAAATCAAATTTTCTATTCAGTTCAGGTCTTTTAATCACAAATGCCTTTCTTTGAGGTTTTCAAACCCCTTTATAAATACTATCTATTTTAGTCCTTGCATCAACCTTGTGACCCATGTGCTGAGAGAGGTTAAGTGACTTGTTCAGCGTAACACAACTAAATGAGGGTCTTACTGACCACAGGTACAACACTCTATCATGCTACCTAGTTCCTTTCCATTGCTTCTACGTTTTTACAGTATTCTGGGTATCATCAATAATATTAGTTTTCCATGTTGTAATGCTACATTGTCACTGAAAGTACATGGAATTTGGTTTGGATTCAAAAGCCTTTGGATTGACTCATAATCCAGTTACTTAGTACATATGTGAATTTGGGCAAAACGCTTATCTATCAGTCCCAGGTTTTCTCATTTTCAAAAGGATTAGATTAAGTCAAATTGCCTCAGAGTTTATGTCCAGCAATATATATAAGGTCATATACTCAAATATAGCCTGTGAGAAATTAATTATTAATAATGGATTTCTTGCGGGAACTCAGAGACTAGTTCCTCAGTCCTTTCTTCCTCCTCCCCTACTCCAGAAAGTTCAGATCTTTCCTGGGACAAACCCAAGGAACAAAAGAAATGGAGATAGAGTCTTTTGACTAGCTCAGTGAAGGACCACACCTAGATAAAATACTGCCTTAAGGAACTTCAGAAAGCTTTTTTTACAATCTTCTTCCTGATGTTATCTATAGAGTTTATTTTAATTTAGACCACCCTCTAGTCATGTCAACCAATGGAATTTAATGAGACTAACCAATTCATTTTGATCAATGTATGACCTGCCTCTATCAAACCAGTTCCTGCCTCTCTAGGTGCCTGCTCTTCCTCTTAGGATAGTGTAGGTTTTGTAGGTCTCCTTAACTCTCCTTGAGACCACATGTTGCCTCTCTAGACAGAATGGGTCTAGGTCTTTTCTCCTGCTGGTGCTAACTGCCACATGGTCAATACTTTACTGGTATATATAATAATAATAATAATAAATAATAATATGCATACTAATCAAACTGTGAGAAACAATTACTTAATTTAGAAAACAGTTTTAGTTAAAATAAAAAAAAATACAAGCCTTCTTAGTTCTTTTTACCTCCTAATTTACCCAATACAATGGCAAAATAATATTACCTGCCCTGGATGAAAACTTTGATTTATTATGTATATAGTTCATATGGAATATATACAAACTGAAACTCACACGTTTAAAAAAATCCCATAGTTCTTTAAAAATCATGACAGATTAAATTATTGGAATATGTTTAAACTGAAAGGTTCCTCCCTCTCTCAGACACAGACTTTTTTTCACTTATTACAAGGACATGAAAGAAGAAAATACTATTTTCTTGGTCATTACCTCTTTTATTTAAGCGCTAAATAATGCTTGGGGGGATACAATCCAGATATGTTCATTCATCAGGTACTCATTATAACAAGTAATTGTAATGAGTAATAAGGAAAGAAGTAAGTGCGTTGAGTTTAATGAAATTTGTTGCTGGAATGCTGCATAGAAACATTTCATAAGAGACCAATGTCGTTGAGTAGTAAATAAATGTGCCATTAAAATAAAAGAGAGCTGACAAAATAGCTCCTGTGGGCCAGGTAGAAATGTTGTTTCAGTGATTGAAATTCCCAGGGTCAGCAAGCAGATGGGTATGGACTAACAAACAGACAAGACAAGGGCCCGTGCATTCACATATGTTTGATTAATAGTAGTAGGTATAAAGACAATCTTCTGTGATAGATTTAGATTGCAAAGGTGTTGGGTGATTTTTAGAAGCTACTTTGAGAAAGCACTTCTTTACTTTCCACTGTCCCCACCAAGAAAATAAGTGTCATATTTCAGAAACAAATAATATCATGTTAAAAGTCTGTCCTTTTTGTTCCTAAATTATTCAAGCAGTCTCTTTCTCTTATTGTGCACACAATAGAGCATGGTTACCTTTTATCTCAGTGATTACTTTGTAGAGCTCCTTATTTTTAGCTTTAAGACACACACACACACACACACACACACACACACACACACACACACACACACAAATTCTGTTCCTCATGTATTTCCAACTATTTTTTCCAATCCTGTTTGTATGCAGTTTTCTAATTCTGATTGGAATTGTTCAACTGGATCTCCAAGATGTTTCTGACTTCCGTTGTCCCCTTGAGGTTATAGGGTTATTCATGTAGGCCTCATGTATCTAAGTCTGTCACTCACAAGGTTTTGCTGTTGTGCTTCTAATTCATTTTCAGCCAGTAGACTCAATTAGCAAAGAAAATTACTATGGTGATAATATAAAAAGTGTTCACATACACACACACACACACACACACACACACACACACACATACACACACACATTCTGTTCCCCATATAATTCCAAGTAATTTTTTTCCAATCATTTCTGTATGCAGTCTTCTAATTCTTATTTGAATCGGCCAGCTGGATCTCCAAAAGGTTTCTGACTAGTGTTCTTCCCTTGAGGCTATAGGAATATCCATATAGGCCTCATATATCTAAGACTGTCACAAGTTTCCAATGTTGTGCTTCCAAATCATTTTCAGCCAGTATCCTCAATTAACTTTTAGCAAAGAAAATTATTAAGGTGATAAATTAAAAAGTGTTTATACACACAATATGTATGTGTCTCTCTCTCTATATGTATATATATAGAGACACACACACATCAATATATATGCATGTACACTTATAGATGCTTATATATACATATTTATGTGTGTATGTATGTATATATGTGTGTGTACACATGTATTTGTATATAGTAACTATGCATGCATACACATACATGCACATATACATTTTATAGGTTGTACTTTTGTGTGTGTGCATTCTTTCACAAAAGTCTAAGGCATACTCTCATACAAATGAAAAGAGAGTCCATTGGGACAAGTGGGCACAGACTTAAAGTTCAAAGGTAGTGAGTCAAATGTATACAGAACACATTCAACAGATTATTAGTTCAAACTCTTGATAATTAGACCCCCCTCTTTTTTTTTCTTCTTAGATTCTCATGAAATTCTCCTTCTTTAGAGCTCTCTGATTGTAAGGGTCAATATCTTTTTAAAATCCATAGCTAACATTTCCTTCAGCAAAAAGGAATCATGACTCCTGAAGAAGCCACTATCTTTAGGTGACTGTTCTTGAGTCTAGATCTCTATCACTTAGGTTCTACTGATTCTCAGGTCAACTATAGACTTGGCATGTTATCTAAATAACTATAACTTATTATGTGATGTAGCCAGTCTTAAACCTTAAGCCTAGAGCACAAGTATTTTGTCAATTTAAAAAAAAAAAACAACAAAACAGCAAAGAATCATCAATTATTTATAGTAAATAGCAAGGGACAGATTTAGAATCAAATAGTACAAGTTTTGATGCCTAATCATGCAGGATATGAACAGTTGCCATATATTTTGATACATTTTTACAAGTATAGGTTATGAACTGCTACTCAATGAATATCCCATTTTCTGTTATAGTACCTGATTCATAGATATGCTAGAAATCAATATAAATTGTGATGTAGGAATTCTTATAATTGGGGAAATTAGTTAGCAATAAAAGTATATTTTAAGTTTTGATTTACTACTTAAGATGAATATTCATTCAAAAAAAGAGGGAATGCTGTTTCATAGCTATCTTTAAAACAATGAATGTTCTAATGGCAAATGAACAAACCTCTTTTGCTTATGGGAGAAACTTTTTTATAATCCATTTCCTAAAAACACCTCATGTTGCAGAGGCTATATCTACATTTTAAAAAATGAACCCAATAAGATTAATTTTGATCTAACAACTTCTTTCCCTGAGATGGTAAGGTAACAGCCTAAAATATTAAAGGTTGACTCATTTGGATAATTACCCCCAATTATCCACTTTACTTGGCATATTTTGACAGTGTCACAGGGAGCAGGATTCTCTCATGTCCACTTTGGTCTCTTGATGGTAAGCTCTTTATAGCTACTTAGGCACCATGTGGTAAATGAGTGCTTCAGTGCTTTTAATGATACACCAGTGGTCTGATAGAATGACTGATGCTGAGTCATGGGGAATGGTTTTCAGGCTACCAAATCTGTCTCTTTTAGACTTGAAATAAGAGCAATTATAGTAATAATTATTATCAATAATAACATTATCATGATTATACTATAAGGCTTACAAGGAACTTTACAGGTGTTTTCTCATTTGATATTCATGGCTCTGTGAAGTAATTATTATTGTATTCTTTTTACATATTGGGACACTGAGGTTTTATGGGCTCAGGTTATATAGCTATGGGGTATCTGAAGTCTGATTGCATTTCAGGTATTCCTGACTGGCAATACAACACTAAATCCATTGAACCAACTAGCTTTCCCTCATATAGGTCTTTCATTCATAATCACCATCACCACCACCACCATCATCATCACCACAAACACCACCAGCAACAACTGCAGCAGTATCAAAAAAAAAAACTTTTAAATTTCAAATACCTCAAAGTATTACTGAAAATTTTATAAATAAACTGCATCAGAAACATAGTCTTATTGTGCACAAAACACATTCATAACCTTAATCACTGAGAGGTTGTTGCCTCAGATAAGCTGAGACCTGGGAAAGAATTTAGTTTAAAAATGCCAAGGACTCTTACTGCATGGTGGACTATCTCTCATCATCCTAATCTGTCTTGCCACTGGACCTAAATGGCTCTGGAGGAGAGAGTGAGACTGGTGACTTTGCACAGCCCTAGCTCACTTAAATCCAATTCACTTGCAAGTCAAGATATTACCTTTTTGGTGTCATTGGTTCTCTTTGAGGATGATGAACAAATAACAACAACAGTGATGAAATAGCAAAGATATGAGAGTATAATTAAAGAAACATCACTTAGGTGATACTACATGAAATCAATAAACAATATCCAAAAAATGAATGTCAAAAATGAATGTTAAGAGGATTGTTTATAGAAATGGTGAGGTATAAGATAGTTATATAGGACCTGGTCATTGCCTCACAAAGTATAGAAAGATTTTTTTTTTTTAATGGAGCCTGAAATTATAGGAAGGGAGAAAAAGGGGGAGGGGGAGGAAGGAAGGAAGAAAAGGAAGGAAACAAGGAAACATAATTACAAAGTATTTATTATGTGCCAGGCACTGCACTAAGTATTTTATACATATTTTCTCATTGGATGCTCAACACCATCCTGTGAGGTAGAAGCTATTATTTTCATTTTAAGGATGATGAAATTGAAGCAGGTCTCAGTTAATTCACTTGGTCAGGGTCAAACAGGAAGTGTTTGATTTTGTATATGAAATCAAGTCTTCACTACACACTCAGAATTCTATATGTTATACCATCTACTGCATTAAAAATAAAAAGATGGATAATAGAAAGAATAGATCCAAACTAGGGTTTTCCTCTCCCACTCTCATCACTAACTTCTAATACACTTCAATAAATACTTAACAGGATAAACTCTTGCTAAAACTTCTATTTTAAGGCTACCACTCATTAGATCTTAGATATCACAGCTATAATTTTAGACCTTACACAGGGCTAGATGGGTTTACAAGTGAATTATCCCAAACATTTAAAGAACAATTAATTGCAATACTATAGCAAATATTTGGTAAAATAGGTGAAGAAGGAATCCTACCAAATTCCTTTATGAGACAAGATGGTGATATCTAAGCCAGGAAGAACCAAAACAGAGAAAGAAAATTATAGACCAATCTCCCTAATGAATATTGATGCAAAAAATCTAAATGGAATCTTAGCAAAGAGATTACAGCAATTTATCACCAGGTATACACTATGACCAGGTGGAATTTATTCCCGGAATATGGGGCTAGTTCAATATTAGAAAAACTATCAACAAAATTGACCACATCAATAACAAAACTAACTGATATCATATGATCATCTCAATAGATGCAGAGAAAGCTTTTGACAAAATATAGCAACCATTCCTATTAAAAATACTAGCGAGCATAGGAATAAATGGACTTTTTTTAATATAATAAACAGTATCTCACTAAAACCATCAGTAAGCATTATTTGTAATCAGGATAAGTTAGACGCATTCCCAATAAGATAAGGCATGAAACTAGGATGCCCATTATCACCACTCTTTTTTGATATTGTGTTAAGAATGTTAGCCTTGGAAATAGGAGAAGAAAAAGAAATCAAAGGAATTAGTATAAGCAAGGAAGAAACAAAACTATCACTTTTTGCAGATGATAGGATGGTATACTTAGAGAATCCTAGAGAATCAACTAACAAAAGCTACTTGAGACATTTAACAACTTTATCAAAGTTGCAGGATAAAAAATAAACACACATAAATCATAAGTATTTCTATATTTGATCAAAAAAGCTTAGCAGAAAGAGATAGAAGAAAAATTCATTTAAAATAACTGTAAATAACAGAAAATATTTGGGCTTCTACCTGCTAAGGCAAACCCAAGAACTATTTTAACATGATTATAAAACACTTTTCACACAAAATCAGATCTAAACAAGTGGAAAAATATTAATTGCTCATGGATAGCTCAAGCTAATATACTAAAATGCCAATTCTACCTAAATTAATTAACTTAATTAGTGTGATACCAAACAACCAAAATTATTTCATAGAGATAGATAAAATAATTACAAAATTCATCTGGAAGAAAAAAAGTTCAAGAATGTCAAGAGAATTCATGGGGAAAAAATAAAGGAAGGTAGCCTAGCTATAATATATCTAAAACTATATTATAAAGTAGCGACCATAAAAATCTATTTGATTCTGGTTAAGAAATAGAATGATAGGTCAGTGGAATAGGTTAGAGCTACAAAACATGGTATTAATGAATATAGCAATCTCTTGTTTAATAAACCCAAAGACTTTTGCCTCCAGAATATGAACCAATTATTTGAAAAAAACTGCTGGGAAGATTTGAAAATAGTATGACAGAAACTAGGCATAGAACAACATCTTATGCCTTATACCAAAGCAAAGTCAAAATGGCTGCATGATCTAGACATGAAGGTGACACCATAGACAAATTAGAAAAGGAAGGAATAGTTCACTTCTTAGATATATGGTGAGGGTGGAAGAATTTATAACCAAACATAACATAGAGGACATTATGAAATGCAAAATGGATCATTTTTATTATATTATATTAAATTAAAGAGTTTTTGCACAAACAAAACCAAGGCAACCAAGATTAGAAGAAAAGGAGAAAGCTGAGAAACAATTTTAACAACCGGTGTTTCTGATAAAGGCCTCATTTCTAAAATATATAGAGAATCACATATATAAGAATATGTCTTTTTCTAATTGAGAAATGGTCAAAGGATATAAACAGCAATTTTCAGAGGAAGAAATTAAAGCAGTCAACAGGCATATGAAAAAATGTTCTCAGTCACTATTGATTAGAGAAATGCGAATTAAAACTACTTTGAGGTACCAGCTCACACCTATTCAATTGGCTAATATGACAAAAAAGGGAAATGTTGTAGAAAATGTGGGAAAATCAGAACACTAATCCACTGCTGGTGGAGCTGTGACCTGATTCAGCCATTCTGGAGAGGAATTTGGAACCATTCCCAAAAGGCTTTAAAACTGTGCATACCTTTTGACCCAGCAATACCACTACTAGGTCTATAAGGACTCACATATAACAAAATATTTATACCTGCTCTTTTTGTGTTGGCAAAGAATTGGAAATTGAGGGGATTCCATCAATTGGGAATGGCTAAACGAGTTGTTGTATATTAATGTAATGGAATAGTATTGTTCTCTAAGTAAAGATGAGCAGACATATTTCAGAAAAACTTGTAAAGGTTTACATGAATTTATGATCAGTGAAATGAGCAGAACCAGAACATTGTACATAGTATTAAATACATTGTGTGATGATCAACTGTGATAGCCTTAGCTCTTCTCAGCAATAAAATGATCCAAGACAGTACCAAAAGACTCATAATGGAAAATGCTCTCCCCATCCAAAAAAAACCTATGGAATCTGAATGCAGATCGAAGCATACTATCTTCATGTTTTTCATTTGTTTGTTTGTTTTCTTTCTTGCAGTTTTTTTTCTTTTGCTCTAATTCTTCTTTTACAACATGACTAATGTGCAAACATGTTTAACATGATTATAATGTTTAACCTGTATTAGATTGTTGTCTTGGGGAGAGGAGAGGGAAGGAAAAAACTTTGCAACTCAAAATTTTACAAAAATGAATGTAGAAAATGATCTTTAAATGTAATTGGAATAAAATAAAATATTATTAAAATATAAAAGTAGTTGTATTATATACTTACACACTATTCGAAAAAAAACAATGAAATAATAGCAACAACCATATTCTAGCAATTTACTGTTTTTATTGTTGTTCAGTCTTTTCAGTTTTGTCTAACTCTTTTTGACTCCATTTGAAGTTTTCTTGGAAAAAATACTGGAGTGGTTTGTCATTTCCTTCTCTAGCTCATTTTTACAGATAAGGAACTGATGAAGACAGGGTCAAGTGATTTGCCCACTGTAACAGAGCTAGTTATATTTGAGGTAAGATTTGAACAAAGGAAGATGAGTCTTCCTGACTTCAGGCCCAGTACTCTATCCATTCTGCCATCTAGCAGCCCCTAGTCACTTCTACTTTCAATCAAACTTTTAAACCATTGATAGATTCCAATAACACATATATATGTATATATACAAGTATATGCATATATACATGTATAGCATGTGAATATAAGCATAGTATATTATATTGCAAATCACCTGCTGCAAAATTAAAATCTTTCAAAGTACTTTCTGTAAAATGCATAAATAAATTTGTAAAGTTAAGTTTACATATTCAAATATGTATACATATGTATACATATAAACATGCATATGCATAGGGATATACACAAAATAAAATCTGTCTGCAGGCTTCTATTCAAAGCTTTTCTTTGTTAGATCTAGGCAGAGCTTTTACTTATCTAGTATAATCTTCACTAACTCTGTTTTAACGGAGTCCTATGACAATAAATTCATTCAGGAATCTTGTGTAGGATCTCTGAATCTTCCTATGAGAAACCACAGAGCAACTTATATTCATATACATATATGCATTAAATACTTTACAAAAATGATGTTACTTTTAGCAAACTGTGCATATAGTTTGATCTGACAATATTACTACTAGTTCTATATCCCAAAAAGACCATACAAAATAAAAGTATCTCCATATTAAAAAAAAATCTATAACAGCTCATTTTGTGGTGGCAAAGAACTGGAAATTGTGGGAATGTCCATCAATTGGGAAATGGCTGAAAAAGTTGTTTTATTTTATTGTAATGGGATACTATTGTGCTAAAAGAAATGACAAGAAGGTGGATTTCAGGAAAACCTAGAAAGACTTCCATGTTCTGATATAAAGTGAAGTGAACAGAAGGAAAATTGTATACAGTATCACCAAAAATGTATAATGATCAAATATGATTTACTTAATTCTTCACAACAATACACTGATCCAAGACAAGTTCAATAGACTCATCATAGAAAATACTATTCACATCCACAGAAATAACTGATGGAGTCTGAATGCAGATTAAATTATACTATTTTCACTTTTTTATGTTTTTTTTCCTTTCTGTTCTGTTTCTACTTTTATAGCATCACTAATATGGAAATGTTTTAGATTAGTGTACATATATAAACTATATCAAATTTCTTACATTCTTAGGGAAGATGGAACAGGGAGAAAGAGGGAGAAAAATTGTAACTCAAAATTCTCTCTATAAAAAGAATGTTAAAATTGTCTTTATATGTAATTGGAAAAAATAAAATACAATTTAAAAGAGAAAAAGAAAAAAAGTGATGTTACTTTTAAAACTTCAATAATTATAGATTTTTTCAGTTAAAAAAAGTTATTCTTATAGCTTTATGTCATCTTGCTCCCCCATCAATAAATAAGGACTTTTGTAATATGTGGAAAATATGGTAGACACTTTTGTTGAATGAGTAAATCACTTCACACCAATAATGTCATTTAATTTTGTGAGAAAATAATGGGTTTTGGAATGTCCAAAGTCCCCTGCTTAAGGTGATAATATTAAAATTGATTGGATTGACTTTGCTGATTAACTCTCTTAAAATTAACTTAATTAAAACCACACCAACCTTAAAGCCTGGCCCTCAGAGAGTGTGTTCCCTGAACTTTGACCTCAGCACTTACAATAGTAAGTGAACCACCCTCAAATCCAGTAAACCAATAGATTTGAATGATGCTAGCCAATTAGCTTTGAGCAGTGTGGAAGGGCCACTTCTCCTCTGTACCCACAGGAATCTTCCAGAGAGAGAGAGAGAGGCTCTCAGACATTTTGTTGCTGGAAGACGTGGAGGGAGAAGGAGGCCAGGCTGAGCTCTATCTCTCCTCTAGACTAGATAGGCTTCTTAATTTTCTGAGCCACATGTTCTCTTTTTACTAACATTTGGTATGCTTTAATAAATGCAACAAAACTGGTGTTAAAGCTTATGATTGATAACTAGGAATATATTAGAAACCCCAGCTAATTTTCCCCAAACTTGGGACAGACATAAGGTGATCACATTTAATTTTACTAGCCACAATTGGTTATAAAGTTTTTAAATTACTACACCAAATTCATCATTTAATTTCTGTTTCAAGCCAGAAACCGGAATTAATAGCCTCAATAGTATTGTCTCATCTAGAAGTTTTTTAGAGGGTGTTGTGTAATTTTGTTTGCTTTACTTTAATATAGATATGTTATTTAATTGTTGTAGTGAATGCCCAGTATGAAATTTACTTCAATCTATGGAGACGGGCAACTTATAAGTTATAGTCTTAGGGAGTTGCCCAGAGGACTGAGAGGTTAGGTGTCTTGGCCAGGGTCATTTAACTATTATATATCAACAATAGTTGGACTCTAGTCTTCTTAATTTTCTTTTTAATTTAAAAAAATTTAAATATTTAAAAAATTTTTTTCTTAATTTTCAAAGATTATTCTCCACCCATTAAAGCATGTTATTATTTGTTTTTTTGGCAACAAACATTTATTTTATTTTTTCCAGTTACATGTAAGGGTAGTCTTCAACATTCATTTTCATAAGATTGAGAGTTCCACATTTTTCTCCCTCCCTCCCTTTCCTCCCACCTCCACAATACCACAATCAATCTGGTATAAGTTATATATGTTCAGTCCACAAGTGATCATTTTATCAGTTCTTTTTATGGGGATAGATAGTATGCTTCATCATTAGTCCCTTGGTATTGTCATGGATCATTGTATTGCTGATAATAGTTAAGTCATTCACAATTGCTCATTGAACAATATTGCTGCCACCCTGCACAACATCCTCTGGTTCTGCTCACTTCAGTATAAGTCAGGTGATATGAGTCCAGGTTTTTCTGGAATCATCCTGTATGTCATTTCCTATAACAATACCACTCCACTATAATCATAAACTGTCTCAGTTTCTTCAGTCATTCCTCAATTGATGGGCATTCTCTTGATTCCCAATTCTTAGCCACCACAAAGAGTTGTTATAAGTATTTTTTGTACAATTTTTTCTCCTTTTCTCTTTTTCATGATTACTATTGTTAACTGTTTCCAAGCATCCTATTCCCTTCCCCATGATAATTACTCTAACATCTATCTTGTTTCACCCTATCCCTCTTCAAAAGGGATTTGCTTCTGTCTGTCCCCCCCCCAATCTGCCCTCCCTCATTTTGCCCCTCTCTCTTTATCCCCTTCCCCTCCTATTTTCCTGCAGGGTTAGAGATTATTCAACCCAATTGAGTGTGTATGTTATTCCCTCCTTGAGCCAATTCTAATGAGATTGAGGTCTTTGAGCCAATTCTGATGAGTGTTAGGCTCATTTACTTCCCTGCTCCTCCTCCATCTTTCCCCCCACTCAATAAGTCCTTTAATGTTTCTTTCATGTGGGATTTCACCCCATGCTACCTCTGCCCATCCCCCTTCCCCAATGCATTCCTCTAACCCCTTAATTTAACCCTAAAGATGTCATCATGGGTTGGCTAGGTGACACAGTGGACAAAGCATCCCCCCTGGACCCAGGGAGATCCCAGACAAAACCTGGTCTCAGACACAAGACAGTCACCCACTGCACATGCCCAGGTATGTCCCCCAACTCCAAGTTTTTATGGTTCTATAGGGTATTGTGTTTGAAAGTCAAATTTTCCCTTCAGTTCATGTCTTTTCATCATGAATACCTGAAAGTCCTCTTTTTCATTGAAGTCCCATTTTTCCTGTGAAAGATTATAACCAGTTTTGATGGATTTTTGGTTGTAATCCCAATTCCTTTGCCCCCTGGAATATCATATTCCATGCCCTCTGTTCCTTTAATGAAGAAGCTCCTAGATCTTGTGCTATCCTGACTAGGGCTACACAATCCTTGAATTCTTTCTTTTTGGCAGTTTGCAATATTTTCTGCTTGACCAGGGAGCTCTGGAATTTGGCTATAATATTCCTTGGAGTTTTCCTTTTGGGATTTCTTTCAGGAGGTTATCAGTGGATTTGTTCAATTTCTATTTTACCTTCTGCTTCTAGAATATCAGGGCAGTTTTCTCCAAAAATTTCTTGGAAGATGATGTCTAAGCTCTTTCCTTCATCATGGTTTTCAGGTAGACCAATCATTTTCAAATTATCTCTCCTGAACCTATTTTCTAGGTCAGCAGTTTTTCCAAGAAGATATTTCAAATTGCCCTCTATTTTAAAAATTCATTTGGATTTGCTTTATTGTGTTTCTCATAAAGTCCCTCTTGGTTTCTCATAAAGTCCCTAGTTTCCATTTGTTCAATCCTAATTCTTAGACAATTATTTTTCATCAGAGGGCTTTTCCATTTGGCTTTTCAAGCTGTTGACTTTTTTCTCATGTCTTTTCTGCATCACCCTCATTTCTCTTTCCATTTTTCCTCCACATCTCTAACTTTATCTTCAGAATCCTTTTTGAGTGCCTCTATGGCTTGAGACCAATTCCTATTTTTCTTGGAAGCTTTAGATATAGGGGCCCTGATGTTGACATCTTCCTCTGAGGGTGCACCTCGATCTTCCTTGTCACTAAAGAAACTTTATATGGTCCTCACCTTTCTCTGTCTGCTCATCTTGCCTTACTTTTACTTGACTTTTAGTTCCTTAAAGTGGACACTGTTTCCAGCATTCACTATCCCAAGGTTCAGGAGGTCCCATGTTATATGATTTAAGGAGGAGCAAGTCTTTCATTTGCCTGGCCTATTCCCTGGTCCCTAGATGATCCCAAACAAACTTGCTAATCAACCAGCTTTGGGTGCTGTGGTTGTCAGCTCTGAAAAGCCTGTGCCCCTCCCCAACCTGGGCAACTGATACTCAAGCCTACCTCCTGGTTCCCAGTAGGGGTGAAAAACCCAAATTCTGCATCATCACCAGGAGAGACCCCTGTACTCTCCCCCATGCCAAGGACTCAGCCCTCTCACCAGATTGTAAGCTTAGTTCCAGACAACACTGGCACTGCAGCTGATTCAGAGGTTCTGTTGGATGTGTTTCTCTGGTGAGGCCTTCATGGCAATGGATCTGTGTCAGGGTGACTGTGGGGTTGGGCTCCACTCCTATCTCAGCACAGCAGTTCCCTCCTTCTGACCTTCCAAACTGTGCTTGGCTAGAAAAGCATCTCAGTACATTCTCCTGTGGGTTTACTGCTCCAGGAATGGCATTATTTGGATATTTTTGGAGTGATCATGTACTGAGTTCAAGAGTTCACTGCCTTTCCTCTGCCATCTTGGCTCCAGCATGCTATTTTTCTATGTTATATGACATAATATTATCTTAAATTATGATATGATATATTACCATGTTACATTTCTTTCTTGTTACCTTGTTATGATATCATTATGTTACCTTTGTACAGTGCCTTACATTAAAATTCCAAAGGTTGTCATGCTGGGGTGGGAGTGGGTATAAACTCTCACTCTCTATAAAATGCTCCAATGGCATGTGTCTCAAATAGCCTCTGACAACCGTAGCCCAACTCCTGGCCTTCTCGTGGTGGAACTTTTGCCACTAACAGGAGAAGGGGCAAAAGTGAGTCACTGGCGCCTTAAAACCAGTCGCTTCGGGCAGGTGGGGCTCATCAGCCTTGGTAGGCAACTCACCTAGGGGAAGGAAAACCCTGATTTTAAACCTCAGCAGCCTTGCGGCTATACCCATATATGGGAAAAGCTTCAGGAGTTAACCCTGAGGAAAAATCAGGAGCTGGAGTCCCTTAGGCAGTTGGATGTTGGACATCACATCCCTCTGGTAACTCCTGTGGCAGCACTGGTGCCAAACTACTGGCTCTGCCTTTCCTTTGGATCCACCAATGTCGCAGAGAGGGAAAACCTGCTGAATGGGCAACAACTTGTTTTCCATATTGATCTACCCAGGCCAGCGCCCTGGAGGGAACACTCCAGCTACTCCTCATGGGGTAGATGTAACACACAGTCACATCTGTGGCTCTTCGGGGGGCTGATTCATGGTCATCGGGGACTGGTGGAGGCCTCCTACATTACAAACTTTTGTTTGATGGAGCGACTATGTTGCACAGTGTATAGAGCATCAGACCTGGATTCAGGAGGACCTGAGTTCAAATCCAGCCTCAGACACTTGACACTTACTAGCTGTGTGACCCTGGGCAAGTCACTTAACCCTCATTGTCCTGCAAAATATAAATAAAAAACAAAAACAAAAACAACCAGGAAACAAACAAAAACAAACAAAAAGCAAAAACAAATTTTTGGTCGAATATCTTTGGTTTCTAAGAATATTCTGCTAAATTTGCTAAAGGTAGTCATATCATATATAGATCTCCCTTCTTTTTAGACTGGAGCTTGCAATTCTCTGCACCTTCCCCTCTCCCATTCCTCCCCCACACCCCATGGAATATCTATAAACATGTTCCAGCAATCCAGCAATAGAATTAATGCATTGTAAAGACAAAAAATTTCATTCTGTGATCAGGAATCAAAACATATTAAAATTTATCTTAGTATAATTTTAGGCTTCCCCCCCCTAAACTTTACTGTGTTTGAAGTTATCTATGGTTCCAAATTTTAGAATATTTTCTTAGTCATCCTTAGACTATGGACTCCATATTGAATGCAATTAGAAAAGTCAAAGGATAAATCTTTAAAACATATTTTAGCAGATTTTTGCATAATAATGGTCTTATCCCATGACAATTTAGAAAATCATATCACAAATGAAAATAAAAGATCATATCCCCAAAGGTTGTCAATACAAATTACTTCTTGAAGATTTGGATTCATCTACTTCATTTCAATAATATATACAGATGACTAACATTTAAAATCTAAATAAATATTTTTTTTGTAAAACATCGGTGTATGGTGGATAGTAGTAGATGTAAGAGAATAGTGGAAAAAAAAGGGGCCTCAGAATTATGAAGATCACTTCTGATGCATACTGTTCATGCAAAGCTGAACAAGTTAACCACATTGCTCTGGAAAACTCTCAAATACCAAATGTTTCCCCAAAATTGCCAACTCACTTCCATAGGGAACATTTTCTCATTCAATATTTCTTTGGTTCAATGAAGTCACAAGTCCCATATCTGTCTCCTAATCCCCATTATATATTATGAAGAAACTTTTCTAAAGCTAACTATTAATGAAGAAAAAGAGACATTATTGGGGAAAATGTCCTTCTTTTAGAGTTAGGACATCTAGGCTTGGCTCTCAGCTCTGATATTTATTACATGTTCATTCTGTAAAGAATTAATTGTTATTTGAGGTTTTTATGCCTCAGCGAACACTGGCCTAGGGCTCCACAAGCCACACGGTGCTCCACCCACTGGTTGTAGCTGTTGCCAGGGCTCTGGCACCTCATGTCATCACCACTCGCTGACACCTACATGGACCTGGCAAAATTATAATGATTGGAAGCCTAGTGAGGGCAGTCAGGTGACTGTCAGAGTGGCCATCCCATTGGCTGGGGCTGTGTGGGGTGTTTCTAGGTTTGGGGGAGGAGAATTGGGCATTCTAGGTGGAAGCTGGAAAGCAACAGGATTCTGCTGTGTATTTTCAGCTGATTCCTGGATGGTGGTATTTTTCAGGTATTATAATTTCTCTTTCCCCATTTTTTTATTTCCTTTTCCTTGATCCTACTGATCCTGTTTGTGTGTGTGGTTTTTTTAAGTTTGTTCTTGTTAAAATAAATCTTGTTCTGTTTTGAGGGAGGCTGCCGGTTTCCTTCCTTGACCCAATATTGTGGTGAGCTGCTTAGCTAACACTCCCCAATTAAAAATTGGTCCCCACAATTCTTAAGGAAGCTACAAACTCTCTGGGAATCACTTTTTTTTCCTCCATCTGTAAGAAGAGTGCTTCAACTAGATAACCTCTAAATACCTGTTTTGAGTTGAAATTCTAGTATTTTATGAAAATCACAATATTGTTCTCTAATAAGATATACAATATTTGAAAAACAATTCTGAGCACTTTGGAAATCCAACCTTATTTTATTTATTATTGTCTATCCTTGTCAGGCAAAACTGCTTGTAAAGACACTTTGAGACTTCCCAGAGCAGAGCCAAAATGGTGGAGGAAAGGCAGTGACTTCCTGGAGCACTCCCCCCAAACCCCTGCAAATTCCTTCAAATAATGCCATAAGACAATTCCAGGAGCAGCAGAACCCACAAAAGGACGGGATCAGGATAACACAAGATCTAGCATCTTATATATTAAAGATTGAAGGGCTTGGAATATTATGTCCTGGAGGGCAAAGGAACTTGGATTATAACCAAGAATCATATACCCAACAAAACTTTGTATGATTTTCAGGGGGAAAAATGGGAATTCAATGAAAGTGAGAACTTTCAGACTTTCATGATGAAAATACCTGAGCTGAATAGAAAATTTGAAACATAAAAAAATAAACAGGGAAAGACAGCATAAGGGATATTAAAAGGTTAAACTGTTTACATTTATTTTTGCATGAGAAGATGATGCTTGTAACACGTAAGAATTTTATATTATTAGGGCACCTTAATGAAATATATTTAGAGAGAGAGCACAAGTGAGAGTTAAATATGAAGTGATAATATCTCTAAAAAAATAAAATTATGGGGTGAGAGAAATGGACTGGGAGAAAGGGAAAGGGAGAGGTGTAATGGGGTAAATGTCTCACATAAAAGAGACAAGAAAAAGCTTATGGAGTGGAGGGGAAAATAGGAGAGTTGCAGGGGAGTGAGTGAGCATTACTTTCATCAGAATTGGCTCAATGAGGAAATAACATACACAGTCAGTTGGGTTTAGTAATCTATCTTCCCCTCCAGGAAAGTAGGAGGGGAAAGTGTTAAGGGCTGGGGAATTGAAAGGAGGGAGGGCAAATTGGGGATGGGGGCAGTCAGAAGCAAAACATTTTTGAGGAGGATTAGGGTGAAAGAAGATAGAAAATAGAGGAAATATGGAGAGGGAATAGGATGGAGGGAAACAACAATAGTAACTGTGAAAAAAATGAAGCAGAGGCAAGAGCAATGTAAGATGATGATAAGGGGAGGAGGATGAGGATGCTCATGATGGTGATGTTAATGCTGATAAAACATATAGTACTTTGCTTGGCTTTGTGAAGAAAATTGTTTGTCAAGTATAAGGTACTATATAAATGTTTTCTATTATTGTTGTTATAACAATAAATATCATAGGTTCATTATAAGGAAATATATCTTTAAAGTACTATATAAATGTAGTTTACTATAAAAAACTGATGATCAGGATGTTACTAGAAAAACCTGGAAAGACTTACATGACTGATGCAAAGTGAAATGTACTGTATACAAAATAATGGCAATATTGTAAGATGATCTACTATGAATGACTTCGTTATTTTCAGATGACTGAAGGAGTTATGAAAAATGCAGTCCGTCTACCAAGAAAGAACTGATGGTATCTGAATACAGATTGAAACATAATTTTTGTTAGTTCCTTTTTGTAAATATTTTTGTCTGTTTTATTTTACAACCTTAATAATTTGGAAATGTTTTCCATGAGTCCACCTGTATAACTTATATTGAATTGCTTGAGTCCTTAAGGGTGTAGGGTTGGAGGTAAGAAGATAATTTGGAACACAAAGGTTTTTTTTTTTCATAAAATTACATTATTATTTTCCAGTTACATATAGAGATTATTTTCAACATTTGTTTTTATAAAATGTCTAGTTTCAAATTTTTCTCCCCCTCCCTCCCCTCCCTCCACCCTCCCCAAGACAGCAAGCAATCTGATATAGGTTACATATGTACAATCACATCAAACATATTTCTCCATTAGTCATCTTGTGAAAGAAGAATCAGAGCAAAAAGGAAAAACCTCACAAAAGAAAAAGAAAAAAAATAGAAACAGTATGGTTCAATCTGCATATGGATTCCATAGTTCTTTTTTCTGGATTTGGAGAGCATTTTCTATCATGAGTCCTTTGGAACTACCTTGGACCATTTTATTGCTAAGAAGAGTCAAGTCTATCAGAGTTGATCAACACACAATATTGTTGATAATTTGTACAATGTTCTCCTGGTTCTGATCATCTCACTAAGCATCAATTTATGTAAGTCCTTCCACATTTCTTTGAAATCAGCCTGGTGATCGTTTCTTATAGCACAATAGTATTCTATCACATTCATATACCACAACTTGTTCAGCCATTCCCCAATTAATGGGCATCCCCTCAATTTCCAATTCCTTGCCACCACAAAAAGAGCAGCTCTACATATTTTTGAAATGTTACAAGTGGGTCCTTTCCCCTTTTTTATGATTTGTTTGGGAAAAAAGACCTATTATTGGGATTGCTGGCTCAAAGCATATGCACAGCTTTATATCCCTTTGGGCATAATTCCAGACTGCTCTCCAGAATGGTTGGATCAGTTCACAGCTCCACCAACAATGCATTAGTGTTCCAAATTTTCCACAACTTCTCCAACATTTACTATTTTCCTTTTTTTGTGGAACATAGAGTTTAAAAAACTGATATTAGAATATATTTTTACATGTAATTTGGGAAAAACAAAATTCTCAATAAATAAAACACTGAACATACAGGAAAGAACTTGTTGCCACCACAAGATTTGATGCAGAGATTAATCAGTTCCTTATATCAATGAAATTGCAGGTTTAGTCCTTTTATCTACCCCTCCCCCAATTAATTTATTCTTTTTTTTTATATTGGTAATTTGATTTTCTTTATTTTTTTTGTAATCTATTTATTTTATTTTCCATTTATATGTAAGGGTAGTTTTCAACATTTATTTTCATAAGATTTAGAGTTCCAATTTTTTCTCCCTCCCTCCCTCCCTTTCCTCCCCCCTCCACAAGATTGCAACATGATTATATATGTACAATCCACAAGTGTTCTTTTTATCAGTTCTTTCTATAGGGGTGCATAGTAAGCTTCCTCATTAGTTTCTTGGGATTGTCTTGGTTCATTGCACTGCTGAGAGTAGTTAAGTCATTCACAGTTGCTCCTTGAACAATACTGCTGTCACTACGCACAGTGTTCTCTCAGCTCTGCTCACTTCATTATACATCGATGTTCATTAGTCTTTCAAGGTTTTTTGGGGATCATGCTGTTTGTCATTTCCTGTAGCACAAGTCCATTCCACTACAATCACATAACACAGCTTTTTCCATCATTCCTCAATTGATGGACATTCCTTCCATTCTCAATTCTTAGCCTTCACCAAGAGTTGCTATAAATATTTTTTGTACAATTTTTCCCCCTTTTCTCTTTTTCATGATTACTATTATTAACTGTTTTGCTGGGTAGGTGATTCTTGGTTGTAATCCCATTTCCTTTGCCTTCTGAAATATCATATTCTGGTCCTTTAATGTAGAAGCTGATAGATCTTGTGCTATCCTGACTGGGGCTCCACAATCCTTGAATTCGTTCTGTTTGGCAGCTTGCAATATTTTCTCCTTGACCTGAGAGCTCTGGAAATTGGCTATAATATTCCTAGGAGTTTTCATTTTGGGATCTCTTTCTGGAGGTGACTGGTGGATTCTTTCAATTTCTATTTTAACTTCTGCTTCTAGAATTTCAGGGCAATTTTCCCTGAGAATATCTTGGAAGATGGTGTCTAAGCTCTTTCCTTGATCATGATTTTCAGGTAGACCAATAATTTTCAAATTATCTCTCCTGGACCTATTTTCCAGGTTGGCAGTTTTTCCCAGAAGAGATTTCACATTGCCCTCTATTTTTTTATTCATTTGGATTTGCTTTATTGTGTCTTGGTTTCTCATAAAGTCACTGGCTTCCATTTGTTCTATCCTAATTCTTAGGCAATTATTTTTTTCAGAGAGCTTTTGTACCTCCTTTTCCATTTGACTTTTCAAGCTGTTGACTTTTTTCTCATGTCTTTCCTGCATCACCCTCATTTCTCTTTCCATTTTTTCCTCTACCTCTCTAATTTTATCTTCATAGTCTTTTTTTACAAGTATCAAATGCTGCTTTCTTTCTATTTTAATGTAAAATATTACCATATTAGTCATTTTGTACAAGAAAACTTGAAGAAAAAATTTATGAAAGAAGGTGAAAAATAGCATGCTTCAGTCTGTGTTCAATCAATATCAGTTCTTTCTTTGGAGAGAGATAGTATGTTTCATCATTAGTACTTTGGGATTGTCTTGGATCATTGTATTGCTGAGAATAGTTATGTCATTCACAGTTCTTCAACAAACAATATTGCTGTTTCTGTGTACAATGTTTTCTTGGATCTTTTCACTTCATTATGCATCAGTTCATACAAGTCTTTCCAGGCCTTTCTGAAATCATCCTGTTTGTTATTTCTTATTGCACAATAATATTCCTTCACTATCATATACCACAAAATGTTATTTTCTTTTTTTTTATTGAATAGAATTTTATTTTCCAAAATATAGGTAAAAACAAATTTTAACATCAATTTAAAAAAAAAATTGTGTTCCAACTTCTCTTCCTCCTCCTTTCCTACCCTCCACCCACTAGAACTCGAGCATTTCAAAATAAGTTATACATGAGTAGTCATGGAAAACATTCCCACATTAGCTAGGTTGTGAGAGAAAACAGTCAAAAAACTCCCAAAACTTCAGACAGAGGAATTGTCAAAGAGAAAAAAAAAATTTTTTTAAATGTGTTCCCAGGGGCAGCTAGGTGGCTCAGGGGACAGAGCACTGGCCCTGGAACCGGGAGCACCTGAGCCCAAATCCGGCCTCAAACACCCAACACCCACCAGCCGTGTGACCCCAGGCAAGCCACCCAACACCAATTGCCTCACCCCAAAAAAAAGAAAAGGAAAAAAATGTGTTTCCATCTATTTTCAGATACTATCACTTCTTTCTCTGTAGATAGGTTGCCATTTTCATAAGTCCTTGAGGGTTATATTGGACCATTGCCTTGCTGAAAATAACCACATGCTTCCCAGCAGATCATCTTACACTATTGCTGTTATTTTGTATTTTGTCTATTTCTCCTATACCTCAACCCTATTTTAAGGATGTCATTATGGGTTAGTTAGGTGGCACAGTGGACAATGCACCAGCCCTGGACCCAGGAGGCCCCAATCCGAAATCTGACCCCAGACATAAGACGCCCCACAAAGAACTAAACATAACATCCCTTCTTATTCAGTTCAGACCTGTGTCCTCTGTTAAATCCTTACTGATATAGTTCTTATGAGTTTGAAGTATTATCTTCCCATGTAGGAATATAAATAGTTTGATCTTTTAATATCCCTCATGAAGTCTTTTTCCTGTTTATCTTTTTATACTTCTCCAGGGTCTTTTATTTGAAAGTCATATTTTCTATTCAGTTCAGGTCTTTTCATATCAAATGCCTGAAAGTCTTCTTTCTCCTTGAAATTCCATGTTTGCCTCTGAAAGATGATGCTTAGTTTTGCTGGGTACGTGATTTTTGGCTATAGTCCCAGTTCCTTTGCCCTCTGGAATATCATATTCCATGCCCTCTGGTCCTTTAATGTAGAAGCTGCTAGATCTTGCTTTATCCTTATTGGAGCTGCACAGTATTTAAATTCCTTTTTTTCTAGCTGCTTGCAATATTTTCTCCTTGACCTGGGAGTTCTGGAATTTGGCTATAATATTCCTGGAGGTTTTCCTTTTGGGATCTCTTTCAGGAGGTGATCGGTGGATTCTTTCAATTTCTATTTTAGCTTCTGCTTCTAGAATATCAGGGCAATTTCCCCTCACAATCTCTTGGAGGATGGTGTCTAAACTCTTGTTTTGATCATGGTTTTCAGGTAGTCCAGTGATTTTCAAATGATCTCTCCTAGATTTATTTTCTAGGTCAGCTGTTTTTCCAAGGAGATATTTCACATTGCCCTCTATTTTTTCATTCAAATGTATTTGCTTTACTGTGTCTTGCTTTCTCATAAGGTCACTAGCTTCCATTTGTTCAATCCTAATTCTTAGGCAATTATTTTCAGCAGACAGTTTTTTAATCTCCTTTTCCATTTGGCTTTTCAAACTGTTGACTTTTTCCTGCATCGCTCTCATTTCTCTTTCCATTCCTTCCTCTCTTTCTCTATATCTTCATTCTATCTCTCCTACTTTCTCTTCAAAGTCCCTTTTGAGAGCTTCCATGGCCTGAGACCAGTTCATATTTTTCTTGGAAGCTTTGGATGTTGGAGCTTTGACCCTATTATTATCTTCTTCTTCTGAGGATGTATTGTGGTCTACCTTTCCCCTAAAGAAGTTTTTGATTGTCTTCTGCTTTCTCTGTCTACTCATGCTGGCTTACTATTTCTTGGCTTTTAATCCTTCTTAAAGTGTAGCACTGCTTCCAGGACACACTGTTCGTGCTACAGCGTGGACCAGGGGGTGATTGGGCTTCTTCTCAGCCTGCCTGGCTTGTGAGTAATCACAACCACTTTCTCTTTGACCTGGAAACAGAAGTCTGATTGAACTCTGATTCTCTATGGTCGGAAGCTTGGTGTGCTTTTACCCCTCCCCCACTGGGCCACCACCACTAGATTCAGCCCACTGGTTCAGACCCAGGGTGCTTTGCCCCAAATCCAGTAGATACTGCCTCCACTTCACCCTGGCCTACCTCTGAACCCCCTCACCAGTCCATGATCAGAGCCTCAGAAGCTGCTGGTGCTGAAGACTCTGACATGCTCTGGAAGCAGTGTCCCTGTCTGGGTCCAGACTGCACACTGAGCTGTTCAGCCTGATTAGTAGGTGATCAGAATTGCCCTCTTTTGCGGAGAAATAGTCTCACTTTATTCTTATGTGCATTAGGCTGCTCTGGGTTTCGATTTTTACCGCATTATTTGGGCATGAATGGACGGGTTTATCTGGAGCTTGTGGGAGTCACAGCCTCTCCTCCACCATCTTGGCTCTGCCCCAAATCCAAAGTCCTTTTTGAGCACCTCTATGGCCTGAGACCAATTCGTATTTTTCTTGGAAGCTATAGATATAGGGGCCCTGATGTTGACATCTTCCTCTGAGGGTGCCCCTTGGTCTTCTATGGTCCTCACCTTTCTCTGTCAGCTCATCTTGCCTTTCTTTTACTAGACTTTTAGCTCCTTAAAGTGGGACACTGTTTCCAAGCTGCAGTATCCCAAGCTTAAGAATTCCCAGGTGATATGATTTAAAGAGAATCAGGTTCTTCCCTTACCCAGCCTGTTTCCTGGTCCTAGATGACCCCAGACCAACTTGCCAATCAACCAGCTTTGTGTATTGTGGTTGTTAGCTCCGACGAGCCTGTGCCCTTCCACAACCTGGGCCACTTCTACTCGAGCCTACCACCTGGTTCTCAGTGTGGGTGTAGAATCCATGTTCTGCCTTAGCATCAGTATAGACCCCTGTAGTCTCTCCCCTGCCCAGGGCTCAGCCCACTCACCAGACAGTGAGCTTAGTTCTAGACAACACTGGTTCTTTCGCTGATTCAGAGGCTCTGGGGATCTCCTTCTCTGGTGAGGACTTCCTGAGACTGGATCTGTGTCAGGGTGACTGTGGGGTTGGCCTCTACTCCTGTATCAGCACAGCTCCCTCCTTCTAAACTCCCAAGCCATTCTTGGTTAGAAGATGTTTTCAGCACATTCTTCTGTGAGTTTTGCTGCTCCAGGCATTTTCCTATTATTTGGATGTTTTTTGGAGTGATCGTGTCATGAGTTCCCATTTATTTTAATCACTCATTGAAAAATAATTTTGCTTTTGGGGATACAAATATCATGAAGATTATTTAGATGACTTACATGTATTCATAGAAAAATATTCTGAATGTATCAGAGATAAAAGAATAGCCTTGGAACTTTTTATAGGCTCACCTATCAAAGTTTTATATTTTAAAATGTTGGTGTTTTTTTTTAAAATTTCATCAATGTGAAAGCATCATCTGCTAATACTGAAATATTGCCTAGGAAGAAGTATGGTACACAGAAAAGATTATTAGGTTTCAGAGTTAGAGGATATCGGGCAAAATCTCAGCTCGGCCGTTTAACTATTTGTGTGATCTTGAGCAAGTCTTTTAAACTCTATGATCATCAGTTCCTTATGTATAAAATTATCAGATTGGACTAAATTATCTTAGTGCTCCTTTTTAGATCTAAAGGTATGATCCTATGATTCCTCTACACTTTAATAGATGGTCTGCATGAATTGCTGTGACTGTTTGGTTGTTGTCCTTTGTTCTCAAAGAGGAGAATAATGATATCATTATGTTAGAGTAAAGTGTGACGAATATAAGCTAAGAATGTTCTAGCACAGGTTGGGTACAAACAATCCATGTGAACATTTGGATTAGACTCACTAAATTTATACATCTTGTATTTCTTTTGACCTACTTCCATTCTGCTTGGTTCATGGAGCACAGCACCTTCTCTGATGAGGTATGCTCAGTAGCCCTGTTCCAGTGTCTTCCACATCAAGCAATCGATCCCAAATTTCTTAAGAGAGATCTTGTGAGTGTCATTATATCACTTTTTATGACCACAATGTGAGTACTTTACTTCTGTGAGTTTTCCACAAAAAACGTCTTAGGGAAGCATATGTTTGGCATTCAAAAAATTTAACCAGCCTATTGGCATTGTGCACTCTGAAATATAGTTTGAATACTTGGCAATTTAGATCAAGAGAAAACCTCAGTTACTAGTATCTTATTCTGACATGTAATTTTCAGAATCCTCCCCAGACAATTTATATAAAAGCAATTCGGTTTCTTGGTAGGGCACTTCTATAGTCTTCAGGTTTTATAGGCATACTATAATGAAGATAGTGCAATGACATGAAAGACATGGTCTTCCACTGCATCTAAAGCCAACAACAGTCATCTTGATTCTGTCCTGCCTCTGGATTTAGGAAGAGAGAGTGGGCAACTCTGCCTCACTTAAATTCAGTTTGAGCACAAGTCAAAGATATCACCCATATTACCATTTTTAAAACCTATCTTACAGTCCTGAGACAATAGGCAAGTGATGGAGCAGCAGGTATAGGTACACTGGGAGCTGTAGTCAAAATTCTGCACACAGGTAGCCCCCAGGTTATAGGGTCATAATCTCTCTAGAAGGAGTGGGATTCAGCTTTGACCAGATGTCTGAGCAGTCTTTTTTATTTTATTATTATTATTATTATTTTGGTGAAGCAATTGGGGTAAAGTGACTTGCCCAGGATCACACAGCTAGTAAGTGTCAAGAGTCTGAGGACAGATTTGAACTCAGGTCCTCTTGACTCCATTGCTGATACTCTGTCCACTGCACCACCCAGCTGACCAATTTGAGCAGTATTTTAAGGACAGCACTGTTTACCTCCTGCTGTGACAAAGGGGCTGGAAAAGGTTCCCCTAAAAATTTCTTGCTTCCCCAACTCTGGCCTGATTACACTGGCAGGTGGGGATCCTACCATATGGTCCAAACATGTGCAAAAATGTACAAAAAATTTTGTAAAGATGATTCTAGTCACCATCAGTACATGGAATGTGCACATATTAAAGGCAACACAAAATCTAGTAGACCTGAAAGACAAACAGCACTTGTTGTAAGAGAACTGAGTAGGTATTGCTATAACTAAAATATTTATAAAGGATGATGTTCAAGATAAAATTTTAAGCCCAGACACATTCTCAAAATCTTTCTTTGGTTCTACCATCTACTGTACTCTTATAATATGGCCTTTAGGAAAGAACAGTTGCCATAAAGCAAAAATCAAGCACCAGAAACAAACTTTAGGATAAATGTTTTATTTAAAAAAATGGAAATCAGCTTGGACACAAAAATGGGAAAACTCTGGAATCTGAGCATTTGAAAGGAAAAAAAAATTATATATTATCTTTCTTTTTTTTCCAAGTAAGAGTAAAGATCATGGGGCGGCTAGGTGGCGCAGTGGATAAAGCACTGGCCCTGGATTCAGGAGTACCTGAGTTCAAATCCGGCCTCAGACACTTAATACTTACTAGCTGTGTGACCCTGGGCAAGTCACTTAACCCCAATTGCCTCACTAAAAAAAAAAAGAGTAAAGATCATGTATTTTCTTTTTTTTTCTGGTAAAAGTATTTTATTTTTTCCAGTTACACGTAAAAATAGTTCTCAAAATTTGTTTATTCAAGCTTTCCAATTTCAGATTTTTCTCCCTCCCTCCCCTTCTTCTCTCCTCCCCTAGACGGAAGGTAATCTGATATAGGTTATATATACAAACATAATAACATTAAACATATTTCTGCATTAGTCATGTTATAATAGAAGAATCAGAACAATGAGGGAAAACCTCAAAACAGAAAAACAACAGCAGCAAAAGCAAAAGAAATACTATGGTTCAATCAGCATCTCTTTTTTTTTTTTCTGGATTTGGAGATCCCTTCCACCATGGGTCACCTGGAACTCTTCTGTACTGTTGCATTGGTGAGAAGAATCTAGTCCATCACAGTAGATAGATCAACACACAATGTTAATGATACTGTGTACAGTGTTCTGGTTCTGCTCATCTCACTCATCAAAAGTGCATGCAAGTCCTTCCAGGTTTTTCTGAACTCCTCCTGCTCATTGTTTCTTAGAACACAATAGAATTCCATTACATTCATATACCACAACAAGTTCAGCCATTCCCCACTTGATGAGCAACCCCTCAATTTCCAATTCCTTGCCACCACAATGAGAGCAGCTACAAATATTTTTCCCTTTTACATGATCTCTTTGGGCAAAAGACCCCCCCCCAAAAGACCCAAAAGTGGTATTGCTGGGTCAAAGGGTATGCACAACTTTATAGCCCTTTGGGCATAATTCCAGACTGCTCTCCAGGATGGTTGGATCAGTTCACAGTTCCACAAACAATGCATTGGTGTTCCAATTTTTCCACAGTTTCTCCAACATTTATTATTTTCCTTTTTTGTCATATTAGCCAATCTGATAGGTGTCAGGTGTTATCTCATAGTTGTTTTAATTTGCATCTCTCTAATCAATAGTGATTTAGAGCATTTTTTTCATATGGGAATAGATAGCTTTGATTTCTTCATCAGAAAAATGCCTGTTCATATCCTTTGACCATTTCTCAATTGGGGAATGACTTGGATTCATATAAATTTGATTTATTTCCTTATATATTTTAGAAATGAGGCCTTTATCAGAAGTACTGGCCATAAAAATTGTTTCCCAGCTTTCTGCATCCCTTCTAATTTTGGATGCATTGCTTCTGTTTGTACAAAACCCTTTTAATTTAATGTAATCAAAATCATCCACTTTGCATTTCATAATATTCTCTATCTCTTGTTTGATTATAAACTTTTCTCCTTTCCAAAGATCTGAAAGGTAGACTATTCCTTCCTCTACTAATTTACCTATGGTATCACCTCTTATGTCTAAATCATGTATCCATTTTGATGTTATTTTATTATAAGGTGTAAGATATTGGTCTATGCCTAATTTCTGCCATACAATCTTCCAGTTTGCCCAGAAGTTTTTGTCAAATACTGAGTTCCTATCTCAGAAGCTGGGGTCTTTGGGTTTATCAAACACTGCATTACTAATGTCATTTGCTACTGTGTCTCCTGTGCCTAGCCTGTTCCATTGATCTTCCACTCTATTTCTTAGCCAGTACCAGATATTTTTGATGACTGCCGTTTTATAAAAAAGCTCCAGATTTGGTACAGCTAACCCACCTTCCTGTGCATTTTTTTAAATTATTTCCCTTGATATTCTTGACATTTTGTTTTTACAGATGAATTTTGTTATTATTTTTTCTAGGTCTATAAAATCATTCTTAGGTAGTCTGATTGGTATGGTGCTGAATAGGTAAATTAATTTAAGTAGAATTGTCATTTTTACTCTATTAGCTCTGCCTATCCATGAGCAATTGATATCTTTCCAATTATTTAGATCTGATTTGATTTGTGTGAAAAGTGTTTGGGAATTGTGTTCATAGAATTCCTGGGTTTGTCTTGGCAAGTAGACTTCCAAGTATTGTATGTTATCTACTGTTACTTTAAATGGAATTTCTCTTTCTATCTCTTCCTGCTGGACTTTATTGGTCATGTATAGAAATGCTGATGATTTATGTGGATTTATTTTATATCTTTCTACTTTGCTAAAGTTGTTAATTGTTTCAAGTAATTTTTGAGTTGATGCTCTAGGATTCTCTAAGTATACCATCATATCATCTGCAAAGAGTGATAGTTTTGTTTCTTCCTTGCCTATTCTGATTCCTTTAATTACTTCTTCTTCTCTGATTTCTAATGCTAACATTTCTAGTACAATATTGAATAATAGAGGTGATAATGGACATCCCTGTTTCACCCTTGATCTTATTGGGATGGCCTCTAACTTATCTCCATTACATATAATGCTTGTGGGTGGTTTTAGGTACATACTGCTTACTATTGTAAGGAAAGGTCCACCTATTCATAAGCTCTCTAGTGTTTTTATTAGGAATGGGTGCTGTATTTTGTCAAAAGCTTTATCTACATCTATTGAGATAATCATATGATTTTGGTTGGTTTTCTTATTGATGTGGTTGATTATGTTGATAGTTTTCCTAATGTTGAACCAACCCTGCATTCCTAGTATAAATCCCACCTGGTCATAGTGTATTATCCTGGTGATCACTTGCTGTAATCTACTTGGTGATATATTGTTTAAGATTTTAGCATCAATATTCATTAGGGAAATTGGTCTATAATTTTCTTTCTCTGTTTTTGCTCTGCCTGGTTTTGGTATCACCAGCATATTTGTGTCATAAAACAAATTTGGTAGAAGTCCTTCTTCACATATTTTTCCAAATAATTTGTATAATATTGGAATTAACTGTTCTTTAAATGTTTGGTAGAATTCACCTGTAAACCCATCTGGCCTTGGAGATTTTTTCTTAGGGAGTTTATTAATGGCTTCTTCAATTTCTTTTTCTAATATGGGCTTATTTGAGGATTTTATTTCCTCTTCAGTTAACCTGGGCAGTTTGTATTTTTGTAAATCTTTATCCATTTCATTTAGATTGTCAAATTTATTGGCATACAGTTGGGCAATATAATTCCCAATTATTTATTTAATTTCCACTTCATTGGTGGTAACATCACCGCTTTCATTTTTGATATTGGTAATTTGGTTTTATTTCTTTTTTTAATCAAATTAACTAATATTTTATCTATTTTATTGGTTTTTTCATAAAACCAGCTCTTAGTTTTATTGATTAATTCTACAGTTTTCTTGCTTTCAATTTTATTAATTTCTCCTTTAATTTTCAGGATTTCTATTTTAATATCTAATTGGGGATTTCTAATTTATTCTTTTTCTAGCTTTTTAAGTTGCATGACCAATTCATTGACCTCCTCTTTCTCTTTTTTATTCATGTAAGTAGTTAGAGCCATAAATTTTCCCCTAAGAACTTCTTTGGCTGCATCCCATTTGGTATGTTGTCTAATTATTGTCATTTTCTTGTATGAAGTCATTATTGTTTCTATGATTTGTTGTTTGACCCATTCATTCTTTAGAATGAAATTATTTAGTTTCCAATTGATTTTCATTTTACTTTTCCATGGCTCTTTCTTACATGAAATTTTTATTGCATCATGATCTGAGAAAGGTGCATTTACTATTTCTGCCTTTCTACATTTGACTATGATGTTTTGGTGCCCTAATACATGGTCAATTTTTGAAAATATGCCATTTACTACTGAGAAAAAGGTATATTCTTTTCTATACCCATTCAATTTTCTCCAGACATCTATCATGTCTAACTTTTCTAGCAATCTATTCACCTCTTTCACTGCTTTCTTATTTATTTTGTGGCTAGATTTATCTAATTCTGAGAGCGGAAGATTCAGAGCCCCCATTAGTATAGTATTACTTTCTAATTCCTCTTGTAACTCATTTAACTTATCCTCTAAGAATTTGGATGCTATACCACTTGGCACATATTTACTTAATATTGATATTGCTTCATTATCTATAGTGCCTTTTAGCAAGATGTAGTTTCCTTCCTTATCTCTTTTAATGAGATCTATTTTTGCCTGTGCTTTGTCTGAGATAAGAATTGGTACCTCTGCTTTTTTTTTTTACTTTAGATGAAGCATAATATATTCTGTTCCAGCCTTTTACCTTTACTCTGTGTGTATCTCTTTGTTTCAAATTTGTTTCTTGTAAACAGCACATTGTATGATTCTGGCTTTTAATCTACTCTGCAATTCACTTCTGTTTTATAGCAGAGTTCAGCCCATTCACATTCTCAGTTATTATTACTGTCTATTCCCCTCCATTCTATTTACCCCCTTTGTACTTCCCCCCTTCTTTCACCCTATTCCTTGTCTCCAATGTTTTGCTTCTTACCCCTTCCTCCCCCAATCTACCCTCCCTTTTTATCACCCCCTCCCTTTTCTTTACCCTTTTCTCCCTTGCTTTTGCCCTCCCTTCTATCAGTCCCCCCCTTCCCCTTCCCCTTTTATTTCCCTAAAAATAAGATAAGTTCCTTTATCCAAATGAATGTATATGTTATTACCTCATGGAATCAAATCTAATGAGAGTTGGGTTGAAACAATGTTCACCCCTTCCTTCTTTACCTCTATTGTAATAGGTTTTTTTCACCTCTTCATATGATGTAATTCACCCCATTCCACCTCCCCTTTCCTCTTCTCCCTATATATAAGCTCCCTTTTTAACCCCTTAATTTCCTTTATGTTATCACATCAAAGACAATTTATATTTTTACTCTCTGTGTATAATCCCTCTGTCTGTCCAAATACATTTACAAATATCAAGAGTTAAAAGTATTATCTTCCCATGTAGGGATGTAAACAGTTTAATCTAATTGAGTAACTTTTTTTTCCCTGTTTACCTTTTTAAACTTCACTTGAGTCTTATATGTTAAGATCAAATTTTCTATTCTGTTCTGGTCTTTTCCTCAGGAAACCTTAAAAGTCCCTGGTGTCATTGATTGTCCATCTTTTCCCCTGAAAGAGAATGCTCAGTTTTGTTGAGTAATAGATTCTTGGCTACAGTCCAAGCTCCTTTGCCTTCCAGAATATCATATTACAAGCCTTGTGATCCTTTAATGTTGAAACTGCTAGGTCCTGAGCAGTCCTGACAGTGGTTCCATGATATTTAAATTGCTTCTTTCTGGCTGTTTGGAGTATTTTCTCCTTCACCTGATAATTCTGGAATTTCACTCCAATATTCCTTGGAGTTTTCCTTTTGTAGTCTCTTTCAGGTGTTTAGTCAATTCTTTCAATGACAATTTTATCCTCTGATTCTATAATATCAGGGCAGTTCTCCTTAAGAATTTCCTGGAATATGTTGTGTAGACTCTTTTTCTGATCATGGCTTTCAGGCAGCCCAGTGATTCTCAAATTGTCTCTCCTGGATCTGTTTTCCAGATCAGTTGTCTTTCCAATGAGGCATTTCACATTTTCTTCTATTTTTTAATTCTTTTGATTCTGTTTCACTGATTCCTGGTGTCTCATGGATTCCTTATCTTCCAACTGTCCAATTTTAATTTTTAAGGCATTGTTTTCTTCAGTGAGATTAAGCACCTTTTTTTTTCCCATTTGGCCAGATGAATTTTTTAAGGAATTGTTTTCTTCATTCAATCTTTGTGCTTCCTTTTCCAAGCTGCTGATTCTATTCCATAATTTTCTTGTGTTGATTTCATTTCTCTCAACTAATTTTTAACATCCTTTTTGAGCTCCTCCCAGAAGGCTTTTTGTTCTTGAGACCAATTCTTCTTCCCTCTTGAGGCTTCACATATAGGCAATTTGGGAGCATTGTCCGCATCTGAATTTGTGTTTGCCTCTTCCCTGTCAACACAGAAGCTCTCAATGGTGAGAGTTCTTTTTTGTTTTTTACTCATAATGCTGCTTATTTTATGTTTTATTTTTTTTTAAGTTGAGGTCTCCTCTGGGGGCACCTGGGTCCCTGTTTCAAGCTTCTTGTGCTGGGATATAGGGGCTGTGTCACTGGCTCTCTACACTGAGGACTCTATGGCTTGTAGCTTTTTCAATGCCCTGGACTTCCTGTCAGAGCATGCTGGGATCAATAGGCCTTCTGGCCCCTGTCTTGTGGGTATCCCTACAGCTGGCAACCTGCCCTCTCAGCTCGTGCAGGTGGGTTTGGCCACTGTTCTGCTGCTCCACCAGCTTGTTGTGCCAGGATCCAAGGACCTTATTGCTTGGCTGTGTCCCACAACTTCCTGGTGACTTGCCCAACCCTCTCCTGCATGCTACACTGCAGTGACCTTAGCCTCCCTTTTGCCTGAGTGAGACTGACCTTTCCTGAAGTTTTCTAAATTATCTCTGGTTGGAAAACTGTGTCTCTCTGTCCCTTTGCAGGTTCTGTAGTTTCAGAATCCGTTTAGATACTTGATTTAATGTTCTATTTGAGGGAACAGAAGGGGAGCTCATGAGATTTGCTGGCTACTCTTTACCATCTTGGCTCCACTCCCCAAGATCATGTATTTCCATATTTTTTTAGAAATAATGCTTGGATTAAAGGTCTGTTAGTATCAGTTACTAACTGTCCATCTTGGTTGAGTCACTGAGTATCTTAATGCATAAAGAAAAGGCAATAGGTCAAAACTAATGAAACATGTCTATCACAGATATAACTGAAAATCTCTTGGAAAATTTGATCTCTTCCATCTGCAAAGACGATTTGGTGGATCCACTATCTGTGGACAATGACTTTGAAAGTGTATCTAACAAGGAGTTTGAGACAAACCATCCTAATGCTAGAGGTATCTTCAAGGAGTAGAACTCAACAAATAGTTAGGGAAGTTGGTTATCATTGGCAAAACAGCTTAGAAATCATTTCATATATCATATAGAGGAATGAGGAAAGTATTAGAAATATCAAAAATGAAACTTTTTAACACATTTTCATATGCATAATTAAAATATTTATAGTTTCAAGTTATATCCCTTTTTATACAACCCCCCCACACCCATTGAGAAGGTCAGAAATATGATATCCATCATATATATGAAGTTATGTAAAACATTTCCACATTAGCTGCTATCAAAAAAAAAATGCAAGAAAAAGAAAGTGAAAAATTTGCTTCAATATATACTTAGACTTCATTAGTTCTCTCTCTGGAGTCGGAGAGTATCAAGAGGTAGTCTTTGAGAAGTATAAGACCCTATTCTGTGTTGTTTCCAATCTTAGAAGCATTTTCCCAAGCTCACGTAGACACTGAGTGTGAGGAATTGAGTTTATGTCATTCTGACTTTAAGTACAGCACTCCCTTCTATTAAACTATGGCAATATTTACAATTCCTTACAGCTTACTACCAGCAAGGTGCTGTGCCATTAAAAAAATAAAGAATTTACACATTAGTCACTGCCATCTCATCTTGATACCCACCACTAACAAGTAAATAAACAAATTCACAGAATCCACAAAATAGCTAGTCCAGTTAAAATGATAGATCACATAAATTATGAATACTAAAAGAATACTTTTAGATTTTTAAAAATTCTGTATCTTTTCATGATGACAAGTTGTTAATTTAGCTGAGCACAATTAAGAGGAATTTGAACAAATTGGGTAATATAGTAGTTGTCCAAGATGGATTACTTCTTTTATAGTAGTTTTTTTTTTTAATCTACCATCTTCATCTAATCTTTTGTGTGTATTCTAATATATACTTATGAGAAGAAAAACATAAATTCTCCCTTCCTGGTCATTTAAATTATCAATGTAAAAAATAAACTTAACGTGGAACAATTTTCCCATAACTTTCTGCCAAGATATTTTAAAATGTTTAGATTCCTCATTTCAAGTGTGTGATGTGTGGAATAAATTCATTTTTGACTCTTGTCCTTTCTTTTCTTTTTTACTGTGTATGAAAACCATGATTAATATGCCATGTGTACTTAATTCCCTAGCAATTTTTCTTATCATCAGGAGGATGATTGCATAGTCCATTTTCCTTTCTTTTGATGTTCTGAATTTCAACTTGAGAAGGTACAGATTTTTAAAGTTTAAAAAAAAATGTAGCTCTTTATAATAGTTAAGTACCAAAACTTACATCTTAAATCAGTGGCTTTCAACCAACATTACAAGACCTATTAATGGATTTTCAGGTATTACTTACTAGATCTTCAACCTGATTTCTATTGCTATACCATAGGACACTACCACATATCAGATTTGTTGTAGTTGTTTTGTTTTCTGGGATTTCATATTGGAAAGGGATACAGCTGGTGTCAATCCTTTTTGTTGTTTTTCACTGTCAATATCTCTTCCTGACACATTTCATTTCAGGATTTCTGTGAAACAAAAATTAACTCCACCTCAAAAATTTGGAGACCTATGGCTCAAAGTAAATATTTGAATGAGGATTAGGATTGTGATGTTTAAAATTAAATGTGTGATTGCCTTATCCTGTCCCAAGTGTAGGGAAAGCTAGCTAGGGTTTACTTATAAATTAGAAACTTTAGCACTAGTTTTTGAGCATTAAGCATTAATTCTAAAAAAAAAGAGAACACCTGAGTCAGAAAGTTCAGAAAAGGCCTTTGTAGCCTAGTGTTCCAGCCTCACCTGTTTCTTCCGCAATTTCTCCACCACTTGCCTGTTTGAGAGAGGAACTGAGTGAGGTTCACTTGACTTGAGGGTAGTCTCGTGTTGAGGTCAGTGTCCACAGTCTCTGAGAACACACCCTCCTGAGGGCCAGTCAGGTGTGGCTTCAATTGAATTAACTTTAAGTGAGTTAATCAGCACAGTCAGTCAATCTAATCAATCCAAATCAATTCCCTCAAGCTAGGGCCTTTAGCCCTTCGCAAAGCCCATTATTTTCTTACAGGATGCAAGACCCTTAGGTTATGTTCAGAAAATCTTCAAATCAATCATTTGATTATGATGTGTTTTCATAAAGAAAAAATTCATTCCAAGTTATAAGTACTCTAATGGAAATGAGTTCATTTATGCAACGGACTGAGCTAAAATACATTTTCATTTGCCCATTCCCTATATTTGAATGTACCCTCTCATCAGCTCTCTTTATAAAATTCCTTATTTCCTTCAAGGTACAGCTCAATCATGACTTTCTACACAAAACCAACCCTAATCACCCCAGGTACTACTTTTTATATAATTTTCTTATATTTATATGAAATATATGCATTCTATAAATAGTCATCTATGTATTTACTGCCTTGCATGATAGACTATCACAACTTTCTAGGTAGGAATTGTGTCCTTTTTTGGCCCTTGTAGCCTCAGCTACTAGAAGAATGCCTGGCATATAGTAGCTGATTAATATTATGTATATGCATGGATGTATATGTGAGTGAGTGTGTATATACATGTGTATAACTATATTTGTAAAACCTATTTGTAAAAAGCTCAATTTTGGTTAATATTTGTTTTTTCTGTGCCTTGAAAAAATCTGTCAATTATTTTTAGAATAAGGTTCAGGGGTAGACCACTGTTTTATCTAATACAAATAATTCTGAGATTAGGAATCCCAAGTTTACCAATTCACATAAGTATTATCTCTTCAGTTTGTCATCTTTGAGAAGATCATGTAGCTACAGAAGTAAGAGACAAGATTTGTAAACATGTCCTTCTGATCTGCGGAATGATCTCCAACTATTGGTAAAATCAAGAAGTTAATATGAGAAAGAGAGAACAAATACATATAACCAATTTGGCTACAAATATATAGCAGAGACTGAGAGGATCAGAATTAGGAGAACATTGTACACAATAAGAGCAACATTGTATGATGAACAATGGTGATAGACTTGGCTCTTCTCAACTGTGCAATGATTCAAAACAATTTCAAAGAACTCATGAGAGAAAATGTTCTCAACATCCAGAAAAAGAAACTGAATTATGAATGCAGATTGAACAATACTGTTTCTACTTTTGGACTGTCTTTTTTCCTTCTTTTTTTGAGGTGTTGCCCTTGTGCTCTTATTCTTCTTTGACAAGATTTATGACTCAATTCAATGTGATTGTACATATACAACCTATATCAGACTGCTTTCCATCTTGGGGAGTAGGGAGGAAAGAGGGTGGAAAAAAAATTTTGAACTAAAAATCCTGTGAAAATAAATGTTGAAAACTATCTTTATCTGTAATTGGAAAATAATAAAATACTTTTAAAAAAGGATATAGCAGAATTTTGCAAATATTTGTGAAAAGAAATCAATTAATAATAGTTTATTATGATGGAAATATAATATCTGGAATTTTTAATTTATCATCCAATCACAAATTACAATTCAACTTTATTTTTTTCATCAGAGGTTAGGGGCTATAACCTCATTTTTATTGTCACTTCTCCAGCTTATTAATTTTTTTCTCTTCCTTGATACTCAGTTCTGCTTAAGAGGTTTTAAGAGTCACTCTTTTGGGGGGCAGCTGGGTGATGTGGTGGATAAAGGACCAGCCCTGGATTCAGGAGGATCTGAGTTCAAATCTGGCCTCAGATACTTGACACTTTACTAGTTGTATGACCCTGGGCAAGTCACTTAACCCTCATTGCCCTGCAAAAACAAGCAAACAAAAAGAGTAACTCTTTTTATCATTATTCTGAAACCCAAGTTACTCCTTAAAAACACTATACTTTTAGGGCCATTTGCTCCATGAAGAGGAGAAAGAATACTTTGAGCCTTTGTTAGTTTCTTAATTTATCTGAATCGAAGCTTCTTGATTCACAAGGTGAGATGAGATTCACAAGGTGAAGCTTCTTGATTCACAAGCATTGATGACATCCAAGGAACCTTCTGACTCTATGATTTTAATGTAACCCTGGTTTCAATATCAGATCATTTTCATAAGACTATTCTCCTTAATGGAGATAATGATGAAGTAATGCTGAATGCTTTTCTTTGGGGTAGTGTTTTCAGAAGAATTTGGGAGAAGAGAGGCTGTCTTCTTCCATCCTAATTTTAGAGATTCTATTCCTTTCACTGAAGGAGGATGGGGGGAGAGAGACAGAGAGAGAGACAGAGAAACAGAGACTTTGGAGAATAGCAGATATACGGAACACATGTACCTCAAACTCAACATGTCTCTGATTTCCTTCCTAGGACTTTCAAGGAATTTCCCCTTGTGTAAGATTGGAGATTTTCTCTTTGTTGAGCTGAGCCATCTCACTCCTAGTAGGAGACTCATCCACTCTGTAAATAATCTCATCTATTCTAATCTGAAAAAAAACAACAAAAAACAAAAAACATAAAATGCTTCACTAATTTCTGTTTACTATCTGCTTAGATATATAGGTTTATTTATCATTCACTATTTGACAAAGTATTTTGTGTAAATAGCATTTGGTGGGAAAAGGTCAATCTTTCCTATACCAGCTCTGTTCCCATTTAAGGGAAAGAAACCAGGAAAATAATCTGAATTTACTAATTTTACTTATATTGGCAATAAATAAGGGTGTAGAAAGATATACTTCTAGGATAATACTCCTCTGAGGAGAGCAGTATGGCCAAACTCATGGCTACTTCTTCTGATCTCTTTCAGGCAAGAATGAAAATTTCCCTATGAGAAGAGGGCAGGATTCCAGAGATATCGATTCACACCTCCTCATATAGACATGCATATAAACTACATGGGAAACACACACATACATGAATACATACTCACACACACTCTACTTTGAGATTTGTCACTATTGAGATCATTCCAAAGAATGTATGGCAGACTCTAAAACACCTAAAGCAATGGCAGCATTGTTGAAGTAAATCAACTCCCACTCAGTCTACTTTGAAGGACAACACTCATTTTGATATATAAGCCCTGGTATATTTGCTAAAATCTCAATGATATTACTTGTTAGTCACACCTCATATTTCGAGAGCCACATACTTTCCATGCAATTTGAAAATGTTTCTTTTTGCTTTTCTATGCCCCCACTGTATCAATATTCCAGTAACAACTTAGCAGGCCATTTAATATCAGCCTGTACTCCAAATTGAGGAAATTCATGTTAGTATTTCATATTTATAGTTTAAGTATTTCAAATCCATTAAAAGCAAAACTATTTAAAGTTAAAGACTTTGCATTTTCTATCCTTTATTGTCCCTGGTATATTATTCTTCTTTTATCCCATCAGGGGAAATACTCCACATTATTTTCCTTTTCTTTCTAATTGATACAGAAGAGGCTTCCTGATTTGGTTCCTGATCCAACAGCATGTTGTCATGAGTGGCTCTTTGTTTAAAGTTCAGTTCATTTTATCTTTTTTTTTTTTTTGAGGGGGGAGCTATTGAGTAAAGAAATGAACAAATCAGTGCTATCAGAAGATGTGGGTATGCCTTTGCCTAGCTATGTAATCTAGGACAAGTGAAGATAATCAGTTTTTCACATGCAAAATGATGAGTTTTCTAATGATCTAATGTTCTAACACAAGAAAAACTTAAATTTTAAGACACAGTTAACTCATAAGTTGGAATACCTTTCCACCCTTTAAGTCAGATGAACAGAATTCTGACTCTTCTGTGGACAATGTGGAAATTCCCAGAACTGTTGCTCTCCTGAAAAGATCCTACATGCCTCTCTTCATCATTTAAAAAATGTATCAGCGGGGGCGGCTGGGTGGCACAGTGGATAAAGTACTGGCCTTGGATTCAGCAGGCCCTGAGTTCAAATCCAGCCTCAGACACTTGACACTAGCTGTGTGACCCTGGGCAAGTCACTTTACTCTCATTTCCCCACCAAAAAAAAATGTATCAGGAACCTAGTTCACATCATCTTCTTACTTGAAAGAGAAGGATGCTGGGGACCCACTTATCTCTAGCAAAACCTGTTCCATATTTTAGCCTCTGTATACTGCATTAGAATGCCATATCTCATTTTAAGTCCATCACTCCTATTTGTAATATTCTCTCAGAGCCCTCATTCTCTACACAATCCCTTCTTTGTCATTCTCAGTTATTGCTTCCTAGCCTCCCTCATTTCTTCTCCCCATCTCATTCTCTCTGCTTCATCCAATCTACCATAGCCCCTAATGAGGGTCAAAGAATAAGACTTAAATAAGGAAAAAAGCTACTTTTTTCTTCAGTTTTACCACTTCTGGTTATATAACCACCATGAAATTGTAGTAAGAATGAAGACTTTTGAGTCCAAGGACCTGAGGTCAAATCCAACCTCAGATACTTGACACTTAACAGCTGTGTGACCCCAGGAAAGTCACTTAACCCTCATTGCCCCACAAAAAAATTACTTTTTTTTCTACTTTTGCTCTGTGTGATAATTCGCAAATTATAGTAACCTTCCTAGGTTTCTGTTTGCTCATCTAAGAAATGAAAGAACTGTGTTTCCTAGTCTCTTAGATTCCTTTTAGCTCTAGATCTATAGAAGTTTACTTATTTCCAAGCCATTGATTGCTCAATTATATGATATATACATAAAATAATAAATACATTAATCCCAAATCTAAATGATTGTTTTTGCATAAAATTTTTGTTTTTGTTGGTTTGTTTGTTTTTGTCCGGCTAAATGAATTTTTTCCCCCCCAAACTGTCCTGCAGTGGAAAATTCCTTCCAAAATGCACAACTCATCTGCAACTTTTGTAGGTTTAGAGACTTCCCTTAAGCACTAAGATGGAATATAATCATATACTTATTTATAATTAAGTCCAATAAATCAAGGAAAAAGACATTATTGGTGTGTAGTTGGAAGCAGGTCATAATTGGAATCAAAGAAACTGGATTCACATCCTGGCTCTTTTACTTATTTCCTTACCTTGTGAAAGTCACTTAACACTCTGGGTCTCACTTTCCTTGTCTGCAAAACAAGAGTTGGATTAAATAAACTATAATGTCATTTCCAGTCCTAAACCTATTTTCTGATAACATTTGATATTTTTATATCCTGGAATAAGACTTTTATTTTGGTTAAAATTAATGAAGGGTTTACATAAACCATTAGGTTAGGAAACTAAAAAGTGTAAGAGAAAATGAGAAACTAGAATTTCCATTTCTTCTCTTCCCTCCCTTTCCCCTCCCCCGCTTTCCTCTTTTCTTCTCTCCTCTCCCCACCCCTTTCTTCCATATGACTCCAAATCTAGGAGTTTCTGTACTATATCCTTGATTTACAACAGGATGTTGGACAAGTATAAAAGGTCTCATTGGATAAGGCTATGTATCCCACCCCAATGACCCTACCATATCTCCTTCAATTTTACCATTATAGAATATTTTTGTAAGAATATTTAAATATTATTATTTAGTAATACTAAATCTTCAACCATCTTTCACTTTTAAGTGTGTTCACACTCTAATTTGTATCATGTGTTTTGCATGTATATCTGATTCTGCCCTATAGGACTACAACTTCTTTGTGAATAGGGAGCATGACCCATCCATGTTCATACACCCTATAGCTCCTAATATGTCTATTTGTATTTACTATATACTAAAGCAATGTTTGCTGAATTGTTTTGCTGAATTTAAGCTATCATTGAGGAAAGAGTTCAGCCATCTCATCAGAATACTTAATAAAATCATCCTTCTGTAAAAAGAAAACAATGTCACATGAATATTAAATTAATAATAAACATTGAAAAATAATATAATTTTTATCACTTGTAGTTGCTAGCATCATGCTTTAAACAGTGAGAATACAAATAAAATGATTCTTGAGTTTACAAAAAATGGAATCATTTAAATATAAAATATATTGTGTATTAAATGCAATAAATTAAATGTTTCAGCTTTCAGTGCATATGGACTTTGGTTTTCTATTTAATTTTCATAAGAATCCAATGAAGTAGTCAAAAAAGTGTTATAGTATTATGACCATTTTTCTGGTTAGTAAAATGAGACTCAGAGATTCTAAAATGACTATCAAAGAAGTACACGATCAGTTATTAGGTGATGTCTGAAGTTACTTCAATTCTTGAAATACAGTTGATTTTGTAACCTACCCAGAGTTACCCAGTTAATAAGGCCTAAAGTCAGGATTAGAACCCAGGTTTTCTAATTGGGAATTCATCCCTTTTTGTTGTTCCCTTACTGTGGAGAATTGATTTATTTTTTTAAATGAGAGGAAAGGAAAGTTACATAATTGAAATGATTATTCCTTTGGAAAAAATTTTTCAGAACAGGGGAGAGCATGAAGTTAATAGGAAACTGAGACATGAAGTAATTGAAAGAATAAGACAGGATACTGAAATGAAATATGGGAAATCAGAAAAGACAAAATTCAACATTTTACCGGGTTTTCTAAGGCCAGCCATGAATACAACAGTGCTGACATTGTTTGTGATGCATTAAATTTTAGTAATGTGTTGAAAATAGAAGTAGAAAATGCAAACAAGAATAAAATAAATAAAAATCTCAGTTTTCAACATTAAATATCCTTTTTCTGAACTTTAAAAAAAATTTAGTTGATGAAGTCTGTGGCAACTGGCACATTCCAAGTTCTTTAATACGTAAGTTTCTGTGAACAATAGAGACTTTGTGAAAATCTGAATATTTTGAAAAGAAAATGGAATCAGTGAATCAAAAACATAGTTTGAAGATAGTATATTGGTAAAAGAGTAATTACCAGGGAATGGCTTATTAATTTCAAAATAGTTTCAAGAGGAATAAAGCCCTTATAGAGGTATAATGAGCTATTTTTAAAAGACTTATTCTAAGAGAGAAAGAAAATAAGCCAACAAGATTATAAAAGCATTTCTAATAGTACATCAATTAGCTAGAAGAATTGACTGGGCATTATACAGCTAATTAAGGAGATACAGGAAATGAACCATCTATTGGTACATACTAGACAATGGTCATAAAAAGGTATCCCTTCTTTAAATTAGCACAGTTACATGCAAGAATAATTGGTAATCTATATGGCCACTGCTAGAATTTATTATCTGTCAACTAGCATATTGACATAATTTTGTGTAAGAAAACTGAATATAAACTAGAATGTGGGGGGAAGCAGTAAAAGTCCTAAGTATGAATATTTTTTCCAAGTCTTATGATGATTTACACCCAGTCAGTTGCCAAATACTGTTAATTCCACCAATATATTATCTCTAAAACTTGTATCATCCTTTCTACTATTTATCCCATCATCCTATTATGGACTTTATATGCTATCTGCTTGAACTATTGAAATACTTTCCTATTCAATCTTCTTGCCTTAAAGTAGCTACCTCCAATTTATGATTAAAGTAATTGCCAGAGTAATTTTCCCTTTGCTTATATTAAGTTACAGAGGCAATATGGATAAGAGCTTCCTTCAAAGCCAAGAAGATCTGGGTTCAAGTTTTGCTTCTGACACATTCTTGCTAAATGACCATAGATAGGTTATTTAACTTTAAAAATATGCTTAGAGATTAAATTTTCAAGAGAGTACCAACCTCAATTGGTGGATTGATAGAAATAGTTTCCTAATCTCATGGTATTCTACATTCTATGAAATAAAGACAAGAAAAAGAAATTGAAGGAATTAGAATAGCCAATAAGGAAACCAAATGATCACTGTTTGCAGGTTGTATTATGACATACTTAGTCATAATAGACTAGAGAATGAACTAGAAAACCCTAGGTTGAAAAATAACAACTTTAGCAAAATGGCAAGATATAAAATAATTCTGAATAAATCATCAGTATTTTTATATGCTAAAACAGTATCAAGAGATATAAAGAGGGGCAGCTAGGTGGTGCAGTGGATAGAGCACCAGCCCTGGAGTCAGGAGTACCTGAGTTCAAATCTGGCCTCAAACACTTTACACACTTACTAGCTGTGTGACCCTGGGCAAGTCACTTAACCCCAATTGCCTCACTAAAAAAAAAAAAAAAGAGAGAGAGATAAAGAGAAACCCCATTTAAGATACATGCAGATGACATGCAATACCTGGAAGTCTACCTGCCAAGACAAATCCAGTAACAATATGAACACAGTTACAAAACACTTTTCTCACAATTAAAATAGATCAAAAGAACTAGAGAAATGTTAATTACTCATGGATAAAGCAAGCCAATACAGTAAAAATGACACAACTTCATGACTAAGAATTATTTTATATTGCTAGAGAAAATAATAACGCATCTTATCAGAATGAACAAAGAGGAGTTCCAGAGGTGGAGCCGAGATGCTGGAGTGAAAGCAGGAAGCTGTCAGAACTCTCCCAAATTTCCCTTAAAAACAATGGTAAATTAATCCTCTCAACTTATTCTGGAGTTGTAAAACCTGCAAAAATAAAATGGAGTGAAACAATCTTCCAACTTAAGATAACCTAGAAGATGTTCAGGAAAATTATGTTTCATCTGGGGAAAAGGAGAGCACAGTTTAGTACAGAGGGTGTCTGGGCAAGCCAGCAAAAGACTCTTAGAGAATAGACTAGCTGCTGAGGACCTATGGTCCTAGCACAGCAAGCTAGAGGCACAGCAGGTCACTTGTGAGGCCTCCAACCCCAACACAGAAGTCAATCTGCAAGCTACCCAACAAGCTCAACTAAGATACGCCATTCCAGTGTAATGAGAAGCCTCAGCAGAAAGTTGGCAACTCAGTCCCCGGCTCCAAGCCCCCAGCAAAAGAAGTTTGGGAAAGTGCACACTGTTCATCAGGTGCAGAATTTAACCGTGAAAGACACAAAAGGAGGGCAGCTAGGTGGCACAGTAGATAAAGTACTGGCCCTGGAGTCAGGAGGACCTGAGTTCAAATCCGGCCTCAGACACTTAACACTTACTAGCTATGTGACCCTGGGCAAGTCACTTAACCCCAATTGCCTCACCAAAAAAAAAAAGACAGAAAAGAGGCTAAAATAAAAATATGAATAAGAAACAAAATAGAACCCTTACCCTTGATAGTTACTTTGGTGACAGGGAGGATCAAAATATAAACTCACAGAAAGACCCTGGGCAAGTCACTTAACCACAATTGCCTCACTTTAAAAAAAAGTGTAGACAGCATATTTCAGGACATTATTAAAGAAAACTGCCCCAATGTCTTACAGATTAATGAAAAAAAAACTCACAGGAAAATGGCCTAGCTATACCAGATATAAAACTAAATTATAAAGCAACAACCTTCAAAACTATTTGGTACTGGCTAAGTGGGGAGGAGGATCAGTACAATAAGTTAGGCACAAAAACAGAGCAGTAAATGAATATAAAAAACTCCAGTTTGATAAACCAAAAGACTCTAGGATAAGAACTCACTATTTGACAAAATAGTTAAAAGGGAAAACTGAAAGATAGTATGGAAGAACCTAGGCACAGACGAACATCTTATACCATACACCAATGTAAATTCAAAATGTGTACAAGATGTAGACATAAAGGGTGATACCATATGCAAATTAGAAAAGGAAGAAATAGTTTACTTGTCAGAACTGTGAAGAGGGAAAATTTTATTTCCAAATATGAGATAGAGAATATTATGAAATGCAGAGTGGATTATTTTGACTACATTAAATTAAAAAGATTTTACACAAAGAAATCCAATGCAAATAAGATTATAAGCAGAGCAGAAAGCTAGGAAACAAATTTTACAGACTGTGTTTTTGAATAAGACTTCATATCTAAAATATATAGAGAACTGAATCAAATATACAAAAATAGACGTCATTCCTCAATTGAGAAATGGTCAAAGAATATTAATAGGCAGTTTTCAGATGATGAAATTGGAACTATATACAGCCATATTAAAAAAAAAGTTCTCAATTAGTAACTGATTAGAGAAAAGCAAAGTAAAACTACTGTGAGATACCACCTCAAACCTATGCAATTGGCTAATATGACAAAAAAGGGAAATGATAAATGTTGGAGATGTGTGAAAATTGGAACAGTAATGCACTATTGGTGGAGCTGTTAACTGATCCAACCATTCTGGAGAGGATTTGGAACCATGCCCAAAAGGCTTTAAAACTGTGCAAATCCTTTGATCCAACAATACCACTACTAGGTCTAAATCCCAAAGAGATCATTAAAAAGGGAAAACGATCCACGTATACAAAAATATTCATAGCTGCTCTTTTTGCGCTGGCAAAGCATTAAAAATTGAGGGGATTCCCATTAATCGGGGAATGGCTAAAGAATTTGTGGTAAAAGAATATAATGGAATACCATTGTGCTGTAAGAAATGATAAGCAGTCAGATTTCAGAAAAACCTGGAAAGACATAAGTGGACTGAAGCTGACTGAAATGAGCAGAACCAAGAGAACATTGAATATATTATTCAATGAATATTTTGTGATGATCATCTGTGTAGACAACTCTTCTCAGCAATACAAAATTCCAAGACGATGCCAAAGGACTTATAGTGGAAATTTCTCTCTGCATTCAGAAAAAAGAACTATGAGTCTGAATGCAGACTGATCCATACTATTTTCACTTTTGTTGTTGCTTTTTTGTTATTGTTCTTATTTATTCTTTCTTGTTTTTTTCCTTTTGTTCTAATTAATGTGGAAATATTTAAAATGATAGTAATGTATAACCTATATTAAATCTCTTGCTGGCCTTGGGAGAGGGGAGGGAAGGGAGGTTCAGAGAAAAATTTGGAAATCAAAATCTTCTTTACAAGTAATTGAGAAAAAATTTTAAAAACCCCAAAAAGTATAAAAAAAAAATAAAAGGTCAAGAATATCAAGTCGAATCAATAAAAAAAAATAAAAAGGAAGGTGACCTAGTGAAGCCAGTTTTAAAACTATAACAGAATGTGGCAATTAAAATGAAATATCATACTGGCTAAGAAATAGAGGCATGTATCATTGCAGTAAAATAGGTAAATGATATACTAGTAAATGACCATAGTACTCTAGAATTTGATAAACCCAAGGATCCAAGTTTTGGGGGTAAAAACTCACAAAATGATAAAAATTGCTGGCCAACCTAGAAAGCAGTTTGGCAGGGATAGGAAAACTTATTCCAAAATAAGTTTGAAATGAATTGAGATATAGACAGTGATATAAGTAAATTATGGGAGCATGAACAAAACACTGTCAGATCTATAAACAAGGGAAGAATGCATGGCCAAAAATAATATAGAGAGGGTTACAAGAAGTAAAATAGAAATTTTCACTACATAAAATTAAAAGTTCTCGCACAAAACACAACTAAAGAAGCCAAAATTAGCAGGAAATTCAAGAAAAAAATACATCTAGTTACATGATTTAATGTAATAAATTGCATATTATATGCCTAATTTCTCAAATGTATAAGGAAAAAGACAAATTTGTAATAAATAGATAGAGAGATGGATAGATAAATAAATAAATAAGTAAAGGGCATTTTCCAATTGACAAATGGTCAAAGGATAAAAACAGGCAGTTTTCAGAAAAAAAAAAAGACATCAAAGCTATTGAGTCACAATGAAAATATCTGAAATCATTACTGATTAAAAATGCAAAGAAAAACAACTCTAAATACCACTACCAAATCTATATACCAAAGACATGAAAGACAAGGGAAAAGAACCTATTTGTACAACAATGTTTATATGTTTGTTTTGGCAAAGAATCAGAAATTGAGGGAATATTCATAAATTGGGGAATGGCTGAATGAGTTATGCTATATGACTGTGATGGAATACTGCTGTACTATAATCAATCACAAATAAGGAGGGGGCAGCTAGGTGGCACAGTGGATAAAGAACCAGCCCTACATTCAGGAGTTCCTGAGTTCAAATCCAGCCTCAGATACTTGACACTATCTGTGTGACCTTGGGCAAATTACTTAACCCTCATTGCCCTGCAAAAAAAAAAAAAACTAAACAACAACAACAAAAGACAATTAAAAATAAGATGATTTCAGAAAAATCTGGGAAGACTTACATGAAAAAAGTAAATTAAGCAGAACCAGGAGAACCTTATACAGAGTAGCAGCAAAATTGTAAAAATGGTCAACTGTGAATCATTTACCGATGTTTATCAAGGCAGTGACCCAAGATAATTTGAACAATATTATTCACCTCCAGACAGAGAAATGAGGTACTCTGAGTTTAGACCAAAGCATACTTTTTTCACTTTTTTTCTTTTTTTGTGTTTGTTTTTTTTCAATATGACTAATATTGAAATATGTTCTGTATAGCTTCACATATATAACTGGTTTTATATTGTTTGCTTTCTCAAATGATTAGGGAAAGGTGAGAAAGAGGAAGTGAATTTGGAACTCAATTTTTTTGGGGGGAAATGAGGGTTAAGTGACTTGCCCAGGGTCACACAGCTAGTAAAGTGTCAAGTGTCCAAGGTTGGATTTGAACTCAGGTCCTCCTGAATCTAAGGCCAGTGCTTTATCAACAATACCACCTAGCTGCCCTCAGGGACTCAAATTTTAAAATGTGTGCATGTGTGTGGTTTTTTTTTTTGGTTTTGTTTTTGTTTTTGCTTTAATTGTAATTGGGGGCAACTAGGTGGCACAGTGGATAGAGCACCAGCCCTGGATTTAGGAGAACCTGAGTTCGAATCCAGCCTCACACACAGTGCTTACTAGGTGTGTGACCCTGGGCAAGTCACTTAACCCTCATTGCCCTGCCAAAAATAAAATTGCAATTGGGCAATATTTAATGAAGTAAAAAAAAATTAGAGCAAATTCCTTTTTCCATCCTCACCCATGGCTATCTCAGGAAACTCAAACAAAAATCACTCTAACAATAAAAAAAAATCCTTTATTTATCCTTGATATATGAGAAATGGTATAGATTTAAATACTCCTGTGCATATTTAATTCATGATACTTTTCTACTATAAAACCTGATTGATAGTCTCACTTTACTTATGTCAAACATTTCTAGATAGTCATCCTTCATACAACCATAGACGTATAGATTAAGAATTGGAAGGGATCTTTGTGTCCCTTTATTCCAAACCCCTCATTTTCTAGAGTTAAGTATACCTTAGAGTTTAAGTAATTAGCCCTAGTTAATTCCTAAGGCAGGATTTAGACTCTGATATTCCTGACTATATGTCCAACATTTTCCTAAGTGTTCCACCTAGCTACCTCACAGTCTTAAACATCTGGTGTTAAAGGTAAATAATTGATTTCATTTCCTGTGTAGAGGCAAGATGGTAGGGAAAAGGCAGTAAGCTCTCTGAACTAATGACACAATCACTCCAAAAAACCTCCAAATAATGCCATAAGACAATTCCTGGAACAGCAAAAACCACAAAATAATGGGCTGAGATAATTTTCCAGCCAAAGTTAACTCAGAAGGTCATCAAGAGGGGGCTGCTGTGCCAGGGCAGGAGTAGAGCGCAACCCCACAGTCATGCTGACACAGAACCAGTCCTAGGCAGCCTGAGCCAGGGAAAGAGACCTCTAGAGCTTCTGAATCAGCAGCAGTTCTAGTGTTGTCTGGAACTAAGGTCACATTCTGGTCAGAGGGCTGAATGGTTGGCTGGGGGGAGAATACAGGGGTCTCTGCTGGTGCTAAGTAATCTATCTAAGCTGGGCAGTGAATGAGCCTTATACTTATCAGAATTGGCTCAAAGACCTTAATCTCAGCAGAGTTGGATCAAGGAGGGAATAACATACACACTCAATTGTGTGGAGTAATCTATATAACACTGCAGGAAAGGAGGCGGGGAAAGGGATAAGGAGGGAGGGGTAAAAGAAGGGAGAGAATATTGGGGGAGGGGGCAGTCAGAAGCAAATCCTTTTTGAGGAGGGATAGGGTGAAAGAAGATAGAAAATAGAGTAAATATCATGGGAAAGGGAATAGGATGGAGGGAAACAGTTAACAATAGTAACTATGAAAAAGAGAAAAGGGAAAAAATGTATAAAAATATTTATAGCAACTCTTTGTGGTGGCTAAGAATTGGAAATCAACAGAATGCCCATCAAAAAGGAAATGACTGAACAGAGTGTGGTATATGATTATGTTTTGTTTTTGTTTTTGTTTTTGTTTTTGTTTTTGTTTTTGCAGGGCAATGAGCTTTAAGTGAATTGGCCGGGGCCACAGAGCCAGTAAGTGTCAAGTGTCCGAGGCTGGATTTGAACTCAGGTCTTCCTGAATCCAGGGCCGGTGCTTTATCCACTGCACCACCTAGCTGCCCCTGTGGTATATGATTGTAATGGAATATTATTGTGCTATAAGAAATGACAAGCAGGATGATTTCAGAAAAACCTGGAAAGACTCACATGAACTGATGTATAGTGAAGTGAGCAGAACCAGGAGAACACTGCACACAGTGACAGCATTATCACTCAATGAGCAATTATGAATAAATTGGCTTAACTACTCTGAGCAATGCAATGATCCAAGAAAATCCCAAAGGACTAATGATGAAGCATACTATCCACCTCCAGAGAAAGAACTGATATTGATTGAACATAGACTGAAGCATGTTATTTTGTGCTTTCTCTCTTTTTTCACTTGATTCTGTTTATGTAAAATGACTAATATGGTAATGTTTTACATAATTGCACATGCATAACCTATACTGATTGCTTGCAACCTTGGGCAGGGGGGAGGTTAGGAAGGGAGGGAATGAGAGAGGAATAGAATTTGGAACTCAAAACTTTAAATAAATAAATATGAGAGGCGATAGGCTCCCTTCTATTGGTATTCAGGGAAACTAAAGTGTCTTGATCCAAAAGTCTTTATCATTAGCCATAACTTTGAGACTATATTCATACTACTAAAATTATACTACTACTAATAAAAAAATTTAGATGATTTTGCAAGTAAACTAATCTAACCAAATTATTTTTTTAATATGTAGGAAAACCTTGGCCTTGGGTTACTTTTTTTTTTTCCTAATCTAAAGCTTCCATCTTCCTTATACACATTTTTCCTTCTGGCTCCTCTCATTCTCCTATAGTTTAACCCTTGACTTTTAAGATAACACTTCCAACGAAAGTCCTATTTCAGGTGAAAGGCAATTCTTTTGGGATAGCTCTAAATTTTAGAATGTTTTGCCCCCTTATATAGAATAAAAATTTACCAGTTTCTAACTTCCAACTGTTGGTACTAGTTTTTATCACTTTATTGGGAACAGGACTTTCCATTTCTTATTTGAACAAGATAGCAACAGGACATGAAATTCAGGTAGCCAGACAAAACCATGAAAGATTGGTAAAAATGAGACAAAAATGGTGGCTGTCATAAAATTAAATTGAATTTTCAAAAACAGTGATAGGCTAGAACTTCTTATAAGCCAAATGCATTTGCCACAGGCATGAAATGGAATGTGAAGTTAGTTAAATAATTTTCTGTATGCTGATCAATTTTAGTTTGTTGATTCAAGAGAAGAATGACCTATTTCTCCAAAGTGGAGTTCTCTGTGAACTGAAAAGATCTTACTGAGAATACATTAAGAATGATTCCCCCCCCCCCATGATTTTAAAAGATTTCCTCCAATGAATTCTAATATTTCATGAAAGATAAAATTTAAATGTTAAATGTTAAATGTATGTTATAATTATAATTAACAACAACAACATAATGATGATGGTGGTGGTGGTGATATCCCCATTTTTGACAGTACCAGTTTGCATATATCTTGAGAAGTTAAATTTCTCCAGAAAATCTGGTTCTTATGTAGAGAAGATAAATAACAAATACAAAATAGCTTGTGAGTTCAGGGGAAAAATCAGAAAGAAGGAATATGATGATTATTTTCATTTATTCTACTCCCCTAAATTAAAAAATTTGGTTGAGTTTAAAAAAAAATCAGAATTTGCTAATGAATTGCTTAATTTCTTGGCTAAGTTAACCCTGGATGCAAATTTATTGTTAATTTATTACAAATATTATTTTCTAACTTGAAGATGTCTTAGAATATGAATACAAGTTCTTGTTATAGAAAACACTGCAATTCTCTGGAATCAATAAGCACATTTTTTTTAATAAGCACATTTTTTAATGAGAAACTTTTACTTCTTAATATCATGGCAATAAGAATATATTTCACAGAAACTCAAAAGTAAAACTAACAAATGTTGAGGCCCAACCATTGGCTCTGAGATACCAATTAGAACATAAAAAGTGTAGTAGCAAAGTTGTCTAAATGACCATGATTTATTACTAGAAATTTATTATTTCTATTAGAGAATTAATAAGCTTGTTGTTCTTATTTACTAGGTTTGAATATTATTTAAACAACAAATAATCATAAACATTTTGAACAGCTATAAGGAGCCAGATATTTTACTAGGTGTTAGGAATACAAAGAAAGAAAAATGAAATAGTCCCTTCTCTCTAGAGTTTATATTTGTTTGCTTTGGGGGGGGACAGGAGCAGAGAGAAAATATATGTCAAATCAGAATCCACAGCTCATTGCTTTTATGTGGGTGTACCTGATGGGCTTTGCCCTAACCATCTTCACTTCCCTGTTTATATTTGTCTTTCTTGGTATTGAGAAAAAAAAAGAAGAAAAACCTGGCAAGAAAGGGAGTTGGATTGCCATGTCTAAGGCACAAGATCAATTCGAAATGTCTTTCTCTTAACCTTTTCACAGATTGTCTTCTCTACCTGGAATCAATTCTGCTTGAAATACATTCAATCTTCACTTTAGTGATTAAATAAGTCTAGCTTCTTTCAGGTTTAGTTCAAAAGACACTCCACCTGCCAGATTCCACTAGCTACTAGTATAGCCTCCTCCCCAACCATATAGCCGTGCATTTATATTGTACATACTTATATTTGCAAAAATGACCAATGTCATAAAACGGTGTGCCTCTCTTTCTAGAGAGAACATCCAGCAGGATTTAGTAGTTCTTTCAGTGTCTCAGTCTTCCTCATGCCACATATTAACTCAGTTGCCAAGTTTGGCTGATTCTACTATCCTTCAATACATGTCTCATATTTGTCCCTTTCTTTTTATTCACATAGCCATAACCCTGGTACAGGGTTGAAGTATCTCTCAGCTTAGCTAATATAGTAGCCTAATTGGTTTTCTACATCTAATTTCTCTCCCTCTTGAGGGACATATTTTATACTACCAGAGCTATTTTCCTAAAGCACAGGGCTGTTCATTTCAGTCCTCTGTTCAAGTAGATCAAGTAGCTCCTTCTGGCCCTAGTATGAAAAAGAAACAAATGTTTCCCTTTAAATGCCCTTCATAATTTTGCACTTGCTTACCAGTCCAGGATTATTGGGTGCTATTCTTTCACATATAATTAGGTCCATTAAAAATTATATTGTTATCATCTTCACACATAACACGCTCACTCCCATTAGTGTTCTTATTACAAGGTATTTCTGATGTTTGACCTGCTTTAGGAAGGTCGTAGTTCGTGTTACATAGCATGGTATTTTTAATATACTTCACTGGCATGTTTGATAAACTATCTTCAAAAGTTCAGCAGCCTTGTGTAGTGAGAACAAATCTGCTAACTTAGAACAAATGTATACGTAATAAGGTATTATATGATTGAACAAGTTATATAAGTTGTTTTATTTTTTAATTTTAAAGATAAGCACTTGTTTGGTAAGATTTGTTAGACACAATGTGTATGCTTCAAAACAAAAGAAAATTATCTGTAAGATCAAGAAAAAAACAATAGGAAAATAATGTAAACAACTTTGTTATTAACTTATATATTAAATTATCAAATTATACAGTAAATAAATTTGAATATAATCACAAATAATGGATCCCTATAGGTAGAGTTATAAAAATCTACCAAATGTTCAAGTCATTAAAATCTACTTTGGGGTCAGTCCATGTTTACATGAAGATAGTACCATATGAAAGAATTGCCAGACTACCACCTCAGAGAGAAATACATGGACTTTGCCTGAGCAAAAGAATCTTGTCAAAGGTACTGATACAAGTCACACTTATCAAGAATCTAAATAAATCAGCTTGGTGATTTGTTTCTAGAAGTGATGATATTTGTATGGTTTTGAAATATTAATTAATAAATATTAAGAAACATCAATCTCCGCAATGGTTAGTTTAAGTAAAGATAAATAAATTGCAAATCTGTGTGTTATATCCTGTAGTTTGAGCAAAAAGACAGGCAAAACCTGTAGAAACCCAGGGATGAGGGCAAATTGTTAGGGTTTCAATGGTATTAGAAAAATGGGCTATAAAATTCAATGGTAGAGGACAATGTCTTAATAATTTGGTTACTGATAGGGTGTAAGAAGGGTAAAGTGAGACTTGGACAAGGGCAATAAAATGGGACAGGAGGCAATTGAGGTTATGGTGAGGAAGGGAAATAGATATAGTAAGACTTTTGCAAATGGAAAGATAGAAAAAGTAAAGATAATGACTAGAGAGGGGAATTTAAGTGTTTAAGATCACACATCTGTAGGATCAAATCAAATAATTTGGCTTATTTTGTGAGAAGGATACCATATATTATACTTCTCTTGTAGAAATTTGTTTTGTTTTTTGATATGAAATAGTCAGGAGATAGTAGTCACCAATTCTAATGATATGAAGTTGGATAAAGAATTAGGACAAATAAATATGTTAGCAACTAAAAAAACATTGTGAAAATTTACATTTAAATGAATGTAGCACAACAGACATAAACCCATCAGATCATACTACAGAAAGCAGTGCTTACCTCAATACTAAATTTAATGAAAGCCCACTAAATAGTGTTTTGAATACAGAGTTGAAATTAGGCATTACCCTGCAAGAGATATAGATGTCAGCTGGATGCTCAGAAAACAAGTGGTGTTGATATTTATCAAAAAATGTTTTGTTAACTCTTAAGTTGAAAAATGTGACCTAGAAATTCTTTTTTTTTTTTGCAGGGCAATGGGGGATAAGTGACTTGCCCAGGGTCACACAGCTAGTAAGTGTCAAGTGTCTGAGGCTGGATTTGAACTCAGGTACTCCTGAATCCAAGGCTGATGCTTTATCCACTGTGCCACCTAGCTGCCCCTAGAAATTCTTTATAGAGGTGTATCTAATCCCTAGAAATCATTTTTGGTATAATCATACCATAATGTCATTGCTGATGCCTTTGATGGACGTATTGATATTTATATTTTATCTCTTTGATGACTCAGAATTCTAGTATATGTTGAAAAAAAAGGCCTAAGTATAAAGTTGCATTAAATTTTCATCCCCTAAGTGATAAACAAGGAATATTTCAGGATTTTTTTTCTGGTATTTTCCAAGTATAGATGCTTTGGCCCCTGAAACATTAATCTTATGAGCTTGTATAATTTTATCGTACTAGAATTGAATATATAATGTCAGCTGTTATTGAAAAGAATCTACTGCTTTCTTAGTAAATAGAAAACATACAAGAATATATGTGCATGAATATACATATGTATACCTATATATGTGTATATGAAAGAGACAAACTTAACTGCAACACACATAGTATTATGGAATCAATGAATTTTGTTTAAATTTTATTGTAATTTTCTCATATATACACCTTGACCCCTCGCCAAAAATAAAGCAATAAGAGAAAAATTACAAAGAAATATTCAGTCAAAATTCATTGATACCATAATACTTTGTGTGTGTTGTAGTTACATGTATGTGTATATATATATTTTTCAAGTTTTATATATATATATATATATATATATATATATATATATATAAATGTGTGTATGTGTTTTATACACACACACACACATATATATATATATTTAGAAATTTATTTTTCCCCAAATTATATGTAAAAACAATTTTAAATGTCTATTGCTAAAACTTTGTGTTCTAAATTCTCTTCCTCTCTCCCTTCCCAGGCTCCTTTAAGAATACAAGCAATTCAATATAAGTTGTACATGAGTATTCATGAAAAACATTTTCACATTAGTCAGGTTGTAAAAGAAAACAGGAAGAAACTAAAACTAAAACTAAAAAAACTAAAACCAAGGAACTTAAAAAAAAATGCTTCAATCTGTTATCCAGACACCAACAGTTCTTTCCCTGGAGATGGATGGCATTATTCATAAGTCCTTCAGAGTTGTCTTGGAACATTGTATTGCTGAAAATAGCTAAGCCATTCGTAGCTGATCATCTTACAGTATTGCTGTTGCTTTGTATACAGTACAATTAACTTTACATCAGTTCATGTAAATCTTTCCAGGTTTTTCTGATAGCATCCTGCTCATCATTTCACATAGCATGATGCAGTTCCATCATAATCTCATCCCACAATTTGTTCAGCCATTCCCCAATTGATGGGCATCTCCTCAATTTTTTTTTTGGCACAACAATGAGGGTTAAGTGACTTGCCCAGGGTCATACAGCTAGTGTCAAGTGTCTGAGGCTGGATTTGAACTTATTAAGGTCCTCCTGAATCCAAGGCCAGTTCTTTATCCATTGTGCCACCTAGCTGCCCCCATCTCCTGAATTTTGAATTTAATTTTCTCTTTATTATCTTTTTTTGGATACTGATCTAGTAGTGGTATTACTGGGTCAAACAGTATACATGGTTTTATAGCCCTTTGGCTATAGTATCAAATTGCTCTAGAGAATGTTTGAATCAGTTTACATCTTCACCAACAATGCAGTAATGTCTTATTTTCCTCATATCCCTTACACATTTGTCATTTTCCTCTGCTGTCCTATTATTCAATTCAATAGGTATGATGTAGTACTGCAGAATTGTTTTCATCTGCATCTCTCTAATCAATAGTGTTAGAACATTTTTTTTTTAAATTTGGCTTATAGCTTTGATTATTTCATTTGAAAACTACATATCTTTTGATCATCTATTAATTGGGCAATGGCTCTTATTTTAAGAAATATGGGGGGCAGAGCCAAGATGGTGGTGGAAAGACATTAAACACACAAAGGTCACGAAACAATTATCCCTAAAACAGCCACAAACAACCCCTGGAGCAATAAAACCCACAAAAAGACAGACTGATATTATTTTCCAGCCAAAAACATGTTATAGGGGGCTGTGCTGGGCTGGGAGCAGAGTTCAACCCCACAATCATGCCAACACAGACCTAAGGCATGGTCTACCTGAGGAGCTTACCCCTGAATCTCCAAATCAGCTGCAGCACCAGTGGCTTCTGGAACTAAGCTTACAGTTGGGTGAGAGAACTGAATGGCTGGACAAAGGCAGGGTGGGGGGTGAGGTACAGGGGTTTCTTCCAGACATAAGGAGGAATTCAGCTATCCCACCCCAACAAGGAACCAGGAATAAATCTTGAACAGTGGGAGATACAGGTGGTGGAGGGGCACAGGCTCATTGGAGCTAAGAAACACAGCACAGAACATTTTGCTGGCTGGTTAATTAGCAAGTTGGCTTGAGGTAGGTATTCTTTGGACCAGAAAAAAGGCCAGGTGACAGAAAAAATCTGCCCTCCCTCAAACTGAAACACTTGCGACCCTCTGAAGCTTGGACAGTGTAGTTTGGAAGTAGGGCCCCACTGAAAGACAGAGATAAAAGTCAAATAAAAGATGCCAAGATGTGCAAGCAAAGAAAGTTGAGAACTATAAAAAGTTTCTTTAGCAACAAGGAAGATCAAAGTGCACCCTCAGAAGAGGATAACAATCTCAGAGCCCCTACATCCAAAGCTTCCAAGAAAAATATGAATTGATCTCTGGCCATGGAAGTGCTCAAAAGGGACTTTCAAGAGAAAGTAGGAGAGATAGAAAGAAGATTTTGAGAGGTGGGGGAAAGAATGGAAAGAGAAATGAGAGTGATGCAGAAAAGTCACAAGAAAAAAGTTAACAGCTTGAAAAGCCAAATGGAAAAGGAGATAAAAAAGCTCTCAGAAGAAAATAATTGCCTAAGAATTAGGATTGAAGAAATGGAAGCTAGTGACTTTATGAGAAACCAAGACACAGTAAAGCAAATCCAAATGAATAAAAAAATAGAGGGTAATATGAAATATCTCCTTGGGGAAAAAAAAAACAAAAAACAAACAGCTGACCCAGAAAATAGATCCGAGAAAGAGAATTTGAAAATCATTGGAATACCTGAAAACCATGACCAAAACAAGAGCTTAGACAACATCTTCCAAGAAATTGTCAGGGAAAATTGCCCTGATATTCTGGAAACAGAAGGTAAAATAGAAATTGAAAGAATCCACTGATCACTTGAAAGAGATCCCAAAAGTAAAACCTCCAGGAATATGATAGCCTAATTCCATAGCTCCAATATCAAGGAGAAAATATTGCAAGCAGCTAGAAAAAAGTAATTCAAATACTGTGTAGCTACAGTAAGGATAACACAAGATCTAGAAGCATATACATTAAAGTACCAGAGGATATGGAATATGATATTCCTATATGGCAAAGGAACTGGAACTACAGCCAAGAATCACCTACCCAGCAAAATTGTGTATAATATTTCAGGGGAAAAAATGGGACTTCAATGAAAAAGAGGACTTTCTGACATTCATGATGAAAAGACCTGAACTGAATAGAAAATTTGAGTTTCAAATGCAAGACCATAGAGAAGCAAAGAAAGATAAACAGGAAAAAGAAATCATGAGGAATATTAAAGGATTAAACTGTTTACATTCCTATGTGAGAAGATAATACTTTGAACTCATACGAATCTTCTCAGTGTTAGGGTAGCTAAAAGACATACACTTATACAGAAGACACAGGTCTGAATTGAATATGAAGGGATGATGTCTGTCAAGTATTTATTGTTTGTTTATCCTTGTTTTTCAGGGGCAGGCAGGGTTGGGTGGCTTAAATCTGCGGCTGGATTTGGCCTCAGGCCTCCTGGGTTCATGGCTGGTGCTTTGTCCACTGTGCCACCTAGCTAACTCATGATGACATCATTAAACTAAAATTAAGGGGTAAGAGGAATGCACTGGAAGGAAAGGAAAGGAAGAGATAGACTGGGGAAAAGGAAATCACATAAAAGAAACAAGAAAAAGCTTATGGAGGGAAGGGGAAGAGGGCGAAGGAGGTTGGGGAGTGAGTGAACCTTATGATCATCAGAATTGGCTCAAAGAGGGAATAGCATGCATACTGAAGTGGGTATAATCATATATTTTGCCCTGAGGGAACGTGAGAGGGGAAGGATATGATGGGAGGGGGGGAGTAGGGAAGGAAGGAAGTGCACATTTTGGGAGGGAGCAGTGAAAAGCAAAACACTTTCAAGGAAGGTGAAGATGTTCTGCATAACTGCACATGTATGATATATTGAATTGCTTGATTTGATAGGGAGGGTTGAGGTGGGAGGGAGGAAGAAAATTTAAAACACAGAATTAGCTCAAAGACCTTAATCTCATCAGGGTGGGGTCAAAGAGGGAATAGCATACACACCCAGTTGGGAGGAGTAATCTATTTAAACCTACTGGAAAGTAGGATGGGAAGAACATAAGGAGGGAAGGGTGAAAGAAGGGAGGGCAGAGCAGGTGAGGGGGCAGTCTGAAACAAAACACTTTTGAGAAGGAATAGGGTAAAAGAAGATAGAAATTAAATATCATGTGAAGGGTATAGGTGGAGGGAAATAGTTATGATGATTCACAATAATGGCAAAACATATGGTACCTATTTTGCTGGGCTATTTTGAAGAAAATTTTTTGTTACGTTTAAAGTACTATATAAATGTTATGATGAACAGGATGCTACAAAACAAACAAACCTGGAAAGACCTACATGAACTGAATCAGAGTGAAATGTACCCTCTACGAAATAACAGCAATAGTGTAAGATGATCTGCTGGGAAGCATATGGTTATTTTCAGCAATGCAATGATCCAATATAACTCTGAAGGACTTATGAAAATTGCAATTCATCTACAGAGAAAGAACTGATGGTATCTGAAAACAGATTGAAGCATTTTTTTTGATAGTTCCTTAATCTGAAGTTTTGTTTTTGTCTGTTTTCTCTCCCAACCTGGCTAATGTGGAGATATTTTGCATGACTATTCATGTATAACTTACATTGCATTGCTTGAGTTCTTAGTGGTGGCGGGTGGGAAAGGAGGGGGGAAGAGAAGTTGGAACACAATGTTTTAAAATATTGATGTCAAAATTTGTTTTTACATGTAATTTGGAAAATAAAATTCTAAACAGAAAAAAGAAATGACTTAGTTCTCTATGTGTCTGAGAAATGAGGCTTTTCAGAAAAACTTGCTTCAAATTTTTTTCACAGTTACTATTCCTAACTGTATTTCACTCCATCCTATTTTCTCTCCATGATATTTGCTCTATTTTTTTCATTTATTATATCTTCTATTTTCTTTCACCCTTTACCTCCTCAAAAGTATTTTGCTTTTGTATGCCCTCTCCCCCAAACTGCCCTCCTTTCTATTACCCCACCTCCACTTACCCCTTCCCCTTCTTCATTCCTGCAGGGTAAGATACTATACCCAATTGAATGTGTATGTTATTCCATCTTTGAGTCAATCCTATTTTTTTTGAGGGTCAATGAGGGTTATGTGACTTGCCCAGGGTCACACAGCTAGCAAGTGTCAAGTGTCTGAGCCCGAATTTGAACTCAGGTGCTCTTGAATCCAGGGCTTGTACTATATCCACTGCGCCAACTAGCTGCCCTCTCTTTGAGCCAATTCTCATGAAAGTAAAATTCTCTCACTCCCCAGCACCTCCCCCATCTTCTCTTCTACTGGAAAAAGCTTTTTTCTTCTTTCTTTTCTGTGAGATACTTTATACTATTCCACTTTTCCCTTCCCTTCTCTTCCATTGCATTCCTCTTACCCCTTAATTTTATTTTTTTTAAGGTATCATTCCTTCCTATTCAACTCACCCCTGTGCCCTTTGTCTAAATATACTCCATCCCATTGCCTTAATAATTAGAAAGTTCTTATGAGTTACAAGAATATTCCCATGTAGGATTGAACAGTATAACCTTTTAATATGCTTCATTATTTCTTTTTCCTGTTTACTTTTTTATGCTTCTTTTGAGTCGTGTATTTGAAAGTCAAATTTTGTATTCTGCTCAGGTCTTTTCAGAAGGAATGCCTAAAGTCCTCCCTTTAATTGAATTTCCATTTTTCCCCCTGAAGGAATATAATCAGTTATTCTGGGTAGGTGATTCTTGGGTGTAATCTCAGTTCCTTTGCCCTCCAGAATGCCATATTACAAGCCATCTGATACTTTAATGTAGAAGCTGATAGATCTTGTGTTATCCTGATTGTGGCTACACAATACTTGCATTGTTTTTTTCTGGCAACTTGCAATAATTTCTTCTGACCTGAGAGCTCTGGAATTTTGCTTTAATATTCCTGGACATTTTCATTTTGGGATCTCTTTCAGGAGGTATTCTGTGGATTCTTTCTTTTTTTCTTTTCTTTTTTGTCTTTTTAGTTGTATCATTCTTTTTTTTCTTTTTTTTTTTTTAGTGAGGCAATTGGGGTTAAGTGACTTTCCCAGGGTCACACAGCTAGTAAGTGTTAAGTGTCTGAGGCCAGATTTGAACTCAGTTACTCCTGACTCCAGAGTTGGTGCTCTATCCACTGTGCCACCTAGTTGCTCCTTGGTTGTATCATTCTTTATTTATTTAAAGTTTTGAGTTCCAAATTCTATTCCTCTCTCCTTCCCTCCCTCCCTAACCTCCCCACTGCCCAAGGTTGCAAGAAATCAGTATAAGTTATACATGTGCAATTATGTAAAACATTACCGTATTAGTCATTTTACATAAACAGAATCAAATTAAAAAAAAGAGAGAAAGCACAAAATAGCATGTTTCATTCTATATTCAATCAATATCAGTTCTTTCTCTGGAGATGCATAGTATGCTTCATCATCATTCCTTTGGGATTGTCTTGGATCATTGAATTTCTCAAAGTAGTTAAGTCAAGTCATTCACAATTGCTCCTTGAGTGATAATGCTGTCACTGTGCACAATGTTCTCCTGGTTCTGCTCACTTCACTATACATCAATTCATATGAGTCTTTCCAGATTTTTCTGTAATCATCCTGCTTGTCATTTCTTATAGAACAACAATATATAATATGCCACAGATTGTTCAGTCATTCCCCATTTGATGGACATTCTATTGATTTCCCCTTCTTAGCCACCACAAAGAGTAGCTGTAAATATTTTTTGTACATTTTTCCCCTTTTCTCTTTTTCACAGTTACTATTGTTAACTGTTTCCCTCCATCCTATTCCCTTTCCCATGATATTTACTCTATTCCCTATCTTCTTTCACCCTATCCCTTCTCAAAAGGGATTTGCTTCTGACTGCCCCCTCCCCCAATATTCCCTCCTTTGGTTTACCCCTCCCTCCTTATCCCCTTCCCCTCCTCTTTTCCAGCAGGGTTATATAGATTACTCCACACAATTGAGTGTATATGTTATTCCCTCCTTGGTCCAAATCTGATGACATTAAAGTTTTTGAGCCAATTCTGATGAGTATTAGGCTCATGCACTGCCCAATTTGGATACATTATTGGTGGATTATTTCAATGTCTATTTTACTTTCTGCTTCTAGAATATAAGGGCCAATATCCTTGACAATTAATTGGAAGATGATGTCTAGGCTCTTTTATTGATCATGGCTTTCAGGTAGTCCAATAATTTTCAAATTATCTCTCCTGAATCTATTTTCCAGGCTATTTTTTTTTCCAATGAGAAATTTCACATTGCCTTCTATTTGTTTTTACTTTCTTTGTTATTTTTTTTATTTCTCATAAAGTCTTTAGCTTTCATTTGCACAATCCTAATTTTTAAGGAATTATTTTATTCAGTGAATTTGTGTACTTCCTTTTCCATTTGGCCAGTTCGGCTTTTCAAAGCATTCTTTTATTCAGTGCCTTTTTGTACTTCTCTTACCATTTTGCCTAGTCTGTTTTTTAAATGGTTATTTTGTTTCAGTATTTTTTGTGCTTCCTTTACAAAGCTATTTGACTTTTCTTCACGATTTTCTTCCATCACTCTCATTTCTCTTTCCATTTTTTCTTCTACTTCTCTTACTTTCTTTTCAAAGTCCTTTTTGAGCCCTTCTATGGCAAGAGACCAATTCATATTTTTCTTGGAAACTTTAGATGTAGGAGATTTGACTTCTTTATCTTCTTCTAAGGGTGTATTTTGATCTTCCTTGTTACCATAGAAACATTCTAGGGTCAGCATTTTTATTTTTTCCTCATTTTCCCAGCCAACTTCTTGACTTTTAACTCTTTCTTAAAATGGGGCACTGCTCCCAGGGTGGAGGGTGCATTGTCCCAAGCCTCAGGGGCTTTGTGCAGCTGTTTTCAGAAAGACTTCTAGGAATTTATAAGTCCTTATTTATTCCAAGGTGTTCTGATTTAAGGAGAGTTATGTTTACTATACTGTCCTGTGCTTTTGTTTGCAATCTATCACAGGCCTGCTTTTCTGCTCTTGAACTATGAACAAAATTCCATTCAACTATTGCTGCAAGCTCTTGTGTGCTTGTTCTCTTCCCCCACCTAGGACTGCCACCCAAGACTGTGACCTGGATCTGAGTATGAACAAAAAGCTTCCGTGCTAGCAAAGAGATCCTTCTGGCCAAATTGTTTAACTGCCTTACTCTCTTTGGACTGAATTCCAGAAGCAGTTGTTACATCTGATTCAGAGTCTCCAGGGCCCTGCTCCTGGTTTGCTGGGGTTGGATCTGCACTGGGCAATACTCTACTCTCACCAAAGTATAACAGACCTTTCCTGCTGACCTTCTAAACTGTCTTTGGCTGTTAAATGATTTCAACCTATTCTGTTATGGGTTATGCTCCTCCAGGAAATTTTCTTATGGTATTATTTGAAGATATTTGGAGGGATCTTGGGGAGAGCTCAGGCAAGTGAGTCTCTTTCCTCTACAATCTTTGCTCTGCCCAATGCGTATATTTTATAAGAAAGAAAGATACCAAGTTACTGAACTAGTTAAGCTATGGATTTATCCTTGCTTCTTGATCACTTTTTAAATTAAGAAAAAATATTATTTTGTTTTTACATTTACCTACATTTTGCAGCACAGTCTATCCCTCATTTCTCCTTTTAAAAAAATCTGAAATTATATGTAGTGTTACATACTTTGCAAGTATGAAACATTGTTCTGGCACCATTATCACTCCCACCCCCCTAATTTTTCAAAGATGTTAAGAAATCTCATTATCTCTTAATTTTGGCCAAGTATTGTCATTTACATATTCAAATATTCTTTTTAATGTTTTCTTATTCTTCTCAATTTCATTAGTGTAATCATCATTTACATTGCTTTCCTACTTCTATTTATTTAATTTATCAGGTCATATAAGTCTTCTCATGTTTCCCCTTATTTATAATATTCATTTCTTATGGCACAATAGTATTACCTTTCATGTATGTATGATAACTTATTTAACCATTGCTCAAGCAGAGAATAATATATTAGTTTACCATTTTTTTCTACTATAAAAATATTAATTCTCAATATTTTACCTCAAAATCAAAACATAAAAAGGAACTGCATATTTGAGCCTTCTAATAAAACTTATTATATACATTTGCCAGTATGCATATGCATATGCATGCATACTTGATTGAGGGAAATTCTCTATGTTTGCATGAAATGAATACTCTAATCCAAATAGGTATTTTACATTCCTAATTTTATTTTTTAACATCATTTTTCATTGAGATCAATGGTTTAAACATAAATTTGATTCTAGTATGCACTTCTGCTTTCTATGCAACACTCCCATGCTAACTAGAGAAACTTGAAGTTGTTTGTTTTGTAACAGTTGGAATAACGCCACCTGCTGGATACTTACTGTAGAAGAGTTCTGCCCATGAAGCGAAGGTCTTTGAGGGCAAGACCAGGAGTCTTTTCTTTGGCATCAGGAAGTGACGCGGACTAGTGGGAGGAGGAAGGAAGAGACTGGTGCTCACTCTGGCTCTTTTTCCTGGGGACTCTGGTGGAGAAGGGAGCTAGAAATGTGCTCTCCCTTTAAAGATAGGAATCTAGGCCTTTCTCTCTCTCTTTACCAAATTCTTATTCTTCTTAATAAATGCTTAAAAGTCTAACTCTTGCTAAAGCTTATAATTTATTGGCGACCACTCATTAGATATTTTAGACAGTTTAGCTAGAATTTTAGCCCTTAACAGATGGCTGACCACAAAGAGGAAAGCTGAACCTCAGTCTTCTGATCTTTGTTGGGTAAGAAATTTCCCCTACCCTCTCCCTTTAACTGCTAAGTGCTGGCATACTGGATGTGTTTTCCCTTTAAATTTTTTCAAATGGACCTTTTAAACTCCCTAATTACCCTATTTTTGATTTTAGTCTGTTTAACCAGACGAATGGGAGATAGGATCATGTTAATGCTTTGTTTTTGTGGATTTTCTATTTTTCTTTTTATTTTTGTTAGAAGAGCCAGCAACATACTCACACAAGGAAATATCTCCCCCTCTCCCAACCATGCTTTTTCAGAGAAACCTGAAGAGATTCCTTCAGCTTTTCCCAGTTCTAACACTAATTGTTGCTCTAATTTTGCATGCCCGGAGGCAAAGACCCACCCTCTAGAAGCTTTTAATCCCCTAGCACCTGGAGGCAAAGTGGGGGAAGAGGAATCCAGGCCTGAGTTCAAAATCAAGTCTGATTCAAATTGTGCTGGTCCCTCCCCTCCTCTCCAGACCCCACCCTCTACTCCTCCCATGGCCAAGCCCATTGCTTCCCCTGCCTGGGAAGTCCAGAGATCTAATGCTCATGTGCAACTTTCTCTAACTACATTTGCAGCTTCAGGCTCAGCCCTTCCCCAGCCTGGCTGTGCTTCTGAGACAACCTTAGAAAACCCTTTAAATTCCAGATATGCTCGTTTTATTCATAATTTTGCTAACCTGCTTTTGTCTTTAATTAGTAATATTATAAAGCATTTGCATAGTGAAAAGACTGACAGACAATATAGAGGGGTTAAAGAAGAAAAACTTAAGCTGAATAAGAATGACAACCATCAACATAGTTCAAGACTCTGCTTCTTTTGCCATGGAAGGGTATATATTTTAGAGAAATGTAGAAGTAAGCAGCAAAGTATTGATATGAGTGTTGGGGATTTTAGATATCGGAATCAAAAGTGTTCTGAATTCACTCAGAGTAATAGTATCAGTTCAGAGGTTACATAGGATTTCTATGCTATTATATATACATTTTGAAATTAATGGTATGGGTTTATTTTCATAGAGATTTTCATGCATTTGAGCTTGTGTTTTATACTTAGTTTCTAAAACAAGGAGAATATTTGTAAAAGCTTTTTATAGTTATGTGATCAAGTTTATATTTTATAATACTCTTATTGATATTAAGTTCATATTCATTTAGATTTCCCTAGTTTGAATTTCATTGTCTTTTATTGTTCCACATGTATTTTCTTCTATTCATTCATCTATCTAATTTTGAAACATGGTTTTGATTTCATAATACAATGTTAATTCTAGGAGTATTGTGCTCCCATATTCTGAGTTGTTTGTTTTGTTATTTTTTCTCAACTGATTATTTGATCAAACTCTTTAAAGCATTTCCCTGGCAAATTGGTTGCCATGGCAAGTGTAAATTGATTCTAGAAGTATTATTTTTGATAAGCATATTCCAAAAAAAAAAAAAAGAGGGGAACATTTGTAAGTTTTCTTTTTTCAAAAAAAAAAGTTTTCTTTGAGATTCTGTTGTGCTTTAACTTGTATTTAAATATGTTCTGATTTTTCACAAAAGTAATTGTATACTAAGTAAATAAAAGGGGTATTATTTGAAATTGTTGCATAATTATATATTGTGTTCTGAGTCAAGATGTATTCACATTTTTTGCAATCATTTATTATCCTCAACTTTTAAATCCATATGAGACTTGGATTATGGGAACTTATCATTTAAGACATTAATTGCCTTTACTCTGAGTTATCAGATGCCAGTTGGCCAAGATGCCATCTAATCACAAGAGGAATACATGCAAGAGCAGACACTGAACTGTCACATGAGGGGAGACTCACATGAAGTCAAGGTATGGCCGAGGGAACGGCTTTTGACAAATGTTGAGGTTGGATTCTCTTGGTTTAATATTTTGTTCTCTTTTTCTCCACAATATTGTACAGATGGCTGGAAGTATTCATCCCACCCATCTCACTTCTACACCTGGCTTCTATGCTCCCTCCTATATGCCTGATGCCATGGACATCTCAATCCCATGCATCTGATTAAGTCTGACTCAGTTTCCTCCAATATGTTCGGTGGCATGGACATATATTCCATCCATCTATTTTAAGCCTGGCATACTGTATGGGCAGTATATATTGCTCAAGTGTGGGAATGCTCATATCCCATAATTTCTCTGTTCTTTTATGGTAACCCCCATAATTATCTCAGGTGTCATGATAAATACAGTGTGAATTTGGCCTTGACATCTGTTACCAATTATATTAGATTTTAAAATTTCTCATAATGGCATGAGGATAATTAGGCAGATGATGCAAAAAGTGATGAAACAAAGATAAAAATTATTTTTAATAATTAATATTGCAGCAATTGTCTTCTCAATTACCCTCCATAAGGGGGACTATAGTAATATTATAATTTTAAAGAATGTTTCAATTTTTGTTTTATTATATGTTTCATGTGTAACAACTAAGATTATGAATTCCCTTAGACATGTTTTTGAGAACTTTCATTGTTTGATTTGATTATTGACAAAGCTATTTTAAAGTTGTGTTAAGCTCAATTTTGTAGGAAATTTCCTGGCTGATTACCAGCATCCACACTTCAATCCCTGAAAAGACTTCCATTCCATGACTACACCTAGAGGACATCTGAGAAAAGACTTTCAGAGACTTTAAATGAACAGTTTTGTTTTGTTTTTTTCTCTTTTCTTTTTCGGTTATAATATACACCATCTGTAATATGTACTCTCTGCAGAGGCCCTCCCTTTGCAAGACCAATGTCAAAGCGTCGGTTCATGAGGACAAAAAATCGCCCCTCTGGACAAAACTTTCCTCTCTTCCTTTTCTATATTGTTGTTCACATATTATTAGTTAGCAATAGTTATTATATTCTTTTTACTGTTCCGTCAAGGAAACATTTTGTTTCTTGAGGAACAACAGGGGGGACTGTAATGATTGGAATAACGCCACCTGCTGGATACTTACTGTAGAAGAGTTCTGCCCATGAAGCGAAGGTCTTTGAGGGCAAGACCAGGAGTCTTTTCTTTGGCATCAGGAAGTGACGCGGACTAGTGGGAGGAGGAAGGAAGAGACTGGCGCTCACTCTGGCTCTTTTTCCTGGGGACTCTGGTGGAGAAGGGAGCTAGAAATGTGCTCTCCCTTTAAAGATAGGAATCTAAGCCTTTCTCTCTCTCTTTACCAAATTCTTATTCTCCTTAATAAATGCTTAAAAGTCTAACTCTTGCTAAAGCTTATAATTTATTGGCGACCACTCATTAGATATTTTAGACAGTTTAGCTAGAATTTTAGCCCTTAACAGATGGCTGACCACAAAGAGGAAAGCTGAACCTCAGTCTTCTGATCTTTGTTGGGTAAGAAATTTCCCCTACCCTCTCCCTTTAACTGCTAAGTGCTGGCATACTGGATGTGTTTTCCCTTTAAATTTTTTCAAATGGACCTTTTAAACTCCCTAATTACCCTATTTTTGATTTTAGTCTGTTTAACCAGACGAATGGGAGATAGGATCATGTTAATGCTTTGTTTTTGTGGATTTTCTATTTTTCTTTTTATTTTTGTTAGAAGAGCCAGCAACATACTCACACAAGGAAATATCTCCCCCTCTCCCAACCATGCTTTTTCAGAGAAACCTGAAGAGATTCCTTCAGCTTTTCCCAGTTCTAACACTAATTGTTGCTCTAATTTTGCATGCCCGGAGGCAAAGACCCACCCTCTAGAAGCTTTTAATCCCCTAGCACCTGGAGGCAAAGTGGGGGAAGAGGAATCCAGGCCTGAGTTCAAAATCAAGTCTGATTCAAATTGTGCTGGTCCCTCCCCTCCTCTCCAGACCCCACCCTCTACTCCTCCCATGGCCAAGCCCATTGCTTCCCCTGCCTGGGAAGTCCAGAGATCTAATGCTCATGTGCAACTTTCTCTAACTACATTTGCAGCTTCAGGCTCAGCCCTTCCCCAGCCTGGCTGTGCTTCTGAGACAACCTTAGAAAACCCTTTAAATTCCAGATATGCTCGTTTTATTCATAATTTTGCTAACCTGCTTTTGTCTTTAATTAGTAATATTATAAAGCATTTGCATAGTGAAAAGACTGACAGACAATATAGAGGGGTTAAAGAAGAAAAACTTAAGCTGAATAAGAATGACAACCATCAACATAGTTCAAGACTCTGCTTCTTTTGCCATGGAAGGGTATATATTTTAGAGAAATGTAGAAGTAAGCAGCAAAGTATTGATATGAGTGTTGGGGATTTTAGATATCGGAATCAAAAGTGTTCTGAATTCACTCAGAGTAATAGTATCAGTTCAGAGGTTACATAGGATTTCTATGCTATTATATATACATTTTGAAATTAATGGTATGGGTTTATTTTCATAGAGATTTTCATGCATTTGAGCTTGTGTTTTATACTTAGTTTCTAAAACAAGGAGAATATTTGTAAAAGCTTTTTATAGTTATGTGATCAAGTTTATATTTTATAATACTCTTATTGATATTAAGTTCATATTCATTTAGATTTCCCTAGTTTGAATTTCATTGTCTTTTATTGTTCCACATGTATTTTCTTCTATTCATTCATCTATCTAATTTTGAAACATGGTTTTGATTTCATAATACAATGTTAATTCTAGGAGTATTGTGCTCCCATATTCTGAGTTGTTTGTTTTGTTATTTTTTCTCAACTGATTATTTGATCAAACTCTTTAAAGCATTTCCCTGGCAAATTGGTTGCCATGGCAAGTGTAAATTGATTCTAGAAGTATTATTTTTGATAAGCATATTCCAAAAAAAAAAAAAAGAGGGGAACATTTGTAAGTTTTCTTTTTTCAAAAAAAAAAGTTTTCTTTGAGATTCTGTTGTGCTTTAACTTGTATTTAAATATGTTCTGATTTTTCACAAAAGTAATTGTATACTAAGTAAATAAAAGGGGTATTATTTGAAATTGTTGCATAATTATATATTGTGTTCTGAGTCAAGATGTATTCACATTTTTTGCAATCATTTATTATCCTCAACTTTTAAATCCATATGAGACTTGGATTATGGGAACTTATCATTTAAGACATTAATTGCCTTTACTCTGAGTTATCAGATGCCAGTTGGCCAAGATGCCATCTAATCACAAGAGGAATACATGCAAGAGCAGACACTGAACTGTCACATGAGGGGAGACTCACATGAAGTCAAGGTATGGCCGAGGGAACGGCTTTTGACAAATGTTGAGGTTGGATTCTCTTGGTTTAATATTTTGTTCTCTTTTTCTCCACAATATTGTACAGATGGCTGGAAGTATTCATCCCACCCATCTCACTTCTACACCTGGCTTCTATGCTCCCTCCTATATGCCTGATGCCATGGACATCTCAATCCCATGCATCTGATTAAGTCTGACTCAGTTTCCTCCAATATGTTCGGTGGCATGGACATATATTCCATCCATCTATTTTAAGCCTGGCATACTGTATGGGCAGTATATATTGCTCAAGTGTGGGAATGCTCATATCCCATAATTTCTCTGTTCTTTTATGGTAACCCCCATAATTATCTCAGGTGTCATGATAAATACAGTGTGAATTTGGCCTTGACATCTGTTACCAATTATATTAGATTTTAAAATTTCTCATAATGGCATGAGGATAATTAGGCAGATGATGCAAAAAGTGATGAAACAAAGATAAAAATTATTTTTAATAATTAATATTGCAGCAATTGTCTTCTCAATTACCCTCCATAAGGGGGACTATAGTAATATTATAATTTTAAAGAATGTTTCAATTTTTGTTTTATTATATGTTTCATGTGTAACAACTAAGATTATGAATTCCCTTAGACATGTTTTTGAGAACTTTCATTGTTTGATTTGATTATTGACAAAGCTATTTTAAAGTTGTGTTAAGCTCAATTTTGTAGGAAATTTCCTGGCTGATTACCAGCATCCACACTTCAATCCCTGAAAAGACTTCCATTCCATGACTACACCTAGAGGACATCTGAGAAAAGACTTTCAGAGACTTTAAATGAACAGTTTTGTTTTGTTTTTTTCTCTTTTCTTTTTCGGTTATAATATACACCATCTGTAATATGTACTCTCTGCAGAGGCCCTCCCTTTGCAAGACCAATGTCAAAGCGTCGGTTCATGAGGACAAAAAATCGCCCCTCTGGACAAAACTTTCCTCTCTTCCTTTTCTATATTGTTGTTCACATATTATTAGTTAGCAATAGTTATTATATTCTTTTTACTGTTCCGTCAAGGAAACATTTTGTTTCTTGAGGAACAACAGGGGGGACTGTAATGATTGGAATAACGCCACCTGCTGGATACTTACTGTAGAAGAGTTCTGCCCATGAAGCGAAGGTCTTTGAGGGCAAGACCAGGAGTCTTTTCTTTGGCATCAGGAAGTGACGCGGACTAGTGGGAGGAGGAAGGAAGAGACTGGCGCTCACTCTGGCTCTTTTTCCTGGGGACTCTGGTGGAGAAGGGAGCTAGAAATGTGCTCTCCCTTTAAAGATAGGAATCTAAGCCTTTCTCTCTCTCTTTACCAAATTCTTATTCTCCTTAATAAATGCTTAAAAGTCTAACTCTTGCTAAAGCTTATAATTTATTGGCGACCACTCATTAGATATTTTAGACAGTTTAGCTAGAATTTTAGCCCTTAACAGTTTATAATGCATATAAGAATCTGGCACCTACTATTTGCTATATGCTAGCCTACTTTATTGATTAACAAATTCCTTCTTTTTTCTCTGATTAACAAATTCCTTCTTTTTTCTCTATTTATGAAGTTATAAAATATGAGCAAATGAGAAAAAGGTCTTTTTGCTTTGGAGCAGAATTGTAAAACAAAAGAATTTTAGTTTGGCACCAAATCTAGGAACATTGATAATTCAGATTTAGCTATAATAAATACACAAAATTCTACCACCTATATATCTATCTTAGATTTGCTTTTTACTCACATTCAATTTGCCCATTACCTTGGTATTAATGAACAATATTTTTAAAAAATCATTTACTTCAATTTAGGTTAATAAGAATTTTCTGAGTATCTATTATTTGTAAACACTACTGTTCTGTGAATAGTAGGCAAAGGAAAAATGAGTGAGATCATTTCCTTTTCTTGAACACTTGATTGCATTCACAAATAAAATTTGTCTATAGGTCTCTTTGCATTACTTTTCTTCCCCTGTATCAATGTTAGGACAAGACTTTTAAAAATATTTTTATTCTTTATTTTATCTATTCAATTTTGAAGAGAATTTGTTTATGAAAAGGATTATAGAGTGGTTTTTGTGTATGTTCCTCATGTAGGGGGAAAATATCACAAGCCCGGGAAGAAAAGAAAAGTCCGGTCTGTGAAGAAATTCAAATTAGAGTATTTTTTTTCTCCTAAAGTCAATAGGGAAACATTGGAATTTATTGAATAAATGTGTGATTTGGTGAGTCTAACCTTTAGGGAAATAATTTTGATATCACAATGGACTATGGATTAGAGTGTACAGAAACTTTGGCAGGAAGACCAATTAGAATACAAGACTTAGAAAAAAGGTTGGAAGAGCTAATGACCAAACAATGGATAAAGAGGATTATATAAGATAAAAACAGATTTTTTTTATTATATAAAATTAAAAGGCTTTCTTAAAAACAAAACCAAAGCAGATAATATTAGAAGTGAAATGGTAAATTGGAAAATAAAATCTTCCCTGATATAAATCTAATTTTCAAGGTATATAGAGAACTGATTCAAATATACACAAAATAAAAGACATTTCCTATTTGATGTGGTCTAAAGATATGAACAGGCAATTCTAAAAGGATGAAATCCAAGCTCAGCAGCCATATTTTTTCTTTAAATGTAACATATCACTAATAATTAGAGAATTGAAAATTAATGTAATATACATTGGGTATGTATGTATATTTAAGAAATATTCTACACATCTATTAGTAATATTGGTCAAATAAGTGAAAATGACAAATGATCAAGTGACTTTTCAGAAAACAAGTACTTTAATGCATTGTTGTTAGAGCTGTGAATTGGTCTAGTTATTCTAGAAAGCAATTTGAAACTGTGCATAAAAAAATAAAGTAGGCATAACCTTTGATCTAGTGATAATAGACCTACAGAGTGAAGAGATAAAAGGAAAAGGAAAAGAAAGTATACACATGTCCATAATGTTAACAGTATCAATTTTTATGGTAGCAAAAAATGAGAAACTGAGGAGAGTGTCCATTAATTGGTGAATGGTTCAACAAATTAGAAGAATATTATTGAAATTTAAGAAGCTATGATGCTTCACTCAGAAATACCACTACAAACTATGTGTCACAATGAGATCATAAAAAGGGAAAAGGACCCATGTGCACAAAAATATTTATAGCTGCTATTTTCGTGATGACAAAGAATTATAAATTGAGAGGATGATCATCAATTGTGGAATGACAGAAGAAGTTGTGATATATGAATGTAATGGAATACTATTGTGCCATAAGAAATGATGAGCAATTGGATTTCATAAAAAAGAAAAAAAAACATGGAAAGATTTAAGTGGACTGATGCTGAGTGAAGTGAGCAGAACAAAGCAAACATTGTACACAGTGACAGCAACAGCGTGTGATCAACTGTGATAGACTTAGCTCTTCTCAACAATACAATGCTTCAAGACAATTTCAAAGAACTCATGATGTAAAATACTATCCAAATCCAGTTAATGAACTATGGAGTCTGAATAAAGATGGAAGCATACTATTTTCACTTGTTTTTGTTTTTTCTTTCTCCTGGCTTTCCCCTTTTGTTCTGATTCTTCTCTTACAACACAACTAATGTGGAAATATGTTTAACATGATTGTGACATATAACCCATATCAGATTGTTTGCTAGATTCAAGATGGGTAAGGGAAGGGAGAGAAGGAGAAAAATTTGGAATTTGAAATCTTAAAAATGTTAAAAAATATCTTTACATGTAATCTGGAAAAATTAAATACTATTAATTGAAAAAAGGTAGTTAGGAGTTGAGAATGACTCTTAGGTTGATAGCCTAGGTGATTGGGCAGATGGATGACAGTAATGGGGAAGTTAGGGAGAATGAAGTCTTTTTGATGAAAGGTAATGCATTTAGTTTTAGACATAATTGATTTTAAGACATCTATGCAACATCGATTTCAATGTTTAATAAATAGTTGAAGATATAAGACTAGAAGTCTAGAGATTGGTTAAGGCTAGAAAATATATCTAAGAATAATCTGTAAAGATATTTTAATTGGAATTGTGAAGACTTATGAGATCACCTAGTGAAACAAATATTTTTCCTTAAGTGTAGGTGGGACTGGTGGACCCAAGATGGCAGAGAAAAGGCAGTGACTTGCTTGAGTTTTTCCTGGAGCAGCAGAAACCATAAAAAGACAGGGTGAAATAATTCCCCAGCCAAAGAAAACATAAAAAGTTGGTAGGAAAGGTCTGTTATACTGGAGTGAGAGAGGAGTACAGTCCAGCAAAGGCTAAAGGTGATCAGAACTAGCCCCAGCAAAGCAGGAACAGCCCTTGGGAGTCTCTGAATAATCAGCAGCAGCACCTGTTTCTGGAACTCAGCCCACAGATGGTAAGGGGGTTGAACAATTGGCCAAAAGGCAATTACAGAGATCTGTTTCCTAGCAATAAGGCAGGACATTGTTGTTTTACCCACATCCCTATCCAGGTTGCAGTTTTGGGTGGTGGTCCCAGGCCTGGGAGGAGCAAAACCACACTGGAGCTCACTGCCATAGTTAAGGAGTAAGCTCCTCATAGTTCCAGGGAAGAAAAGCAGGCTTGTGGTTGCTAGCACAGAGCACAGGCCAGGAGAGTAGTAAATATAAGTCTCCTTAAATCAGAACACCTTGGAAGAAGTAAGGGCTTACAAATTCCTTGAAGTATCTCTGGGGGCATCTAAGTGGTGCAATAGGTTGGTATCCAAGAAGAGATAAAAACAACAACAACAACAACAACAAAAACAAAACAAACAAAAAGGCAACTTAAGGGATTTAGATGTAAAAAATATTTATGGTAGCTCTTTTCTGCTGTAGAGAATTTGAAATTGAAGAGTTGTCTATCAACTGAGGAATGGCTGAACAAATTGTGCTATGAGATTATGATAGAACACTATTGTGCTATAAGAAAGGATGAGCAAGATGATCTCAGAAAAATCTGGAAAGGCTTTCATGAGCTGATGCAAAGTGAAATGTACTGTATTCAAAGTAATAGCAATATCATAAGATGTTCAACTCTTTGTGACTTAGTTATATTCAACAATGCAATGATCGAAGAGAACTTTGAAGGACTTATGATGGAAAATGCAATCCATCTCCAGAGAAGAAGCAGATCATGTCTGAATACAGATTGAAACTATTTTTTTTTCAGTTTAGTTTCTTGAGGGTTTTTTTTTTGTCTCTTTTCTTTCATAGCCTGACTAATATGGAAATGTCGTGCATGACTACACGTGTATAAGTTATATTTAATTGCTTGCATTCTTAAGGGGCAGTGAGGAGAGAGGAAGGAAGATAAATTGGAACATAATGTTTTTAAAATGGACATTAAAATTATTTTTACATATAATTGATGAAAATTAACGTTCTAAATAAATGAAAAAATAAAGTGTAGTTCTGACCATATTATCTCTTTCACTTCTTATCACCTTCAGGATCAAATATAAACCCCTTTGGTGTTTAACGCTTTCTATAGTATGGCCTTTTCTTGTGTTTCTAGTCCTCTTATACTTTGATCTCTTCTACACAGTATGTTCCAGGACACTGGTCTACTTATACTTCCTTGAATATAGCTCTGCATTTCTAGGCTCTAGCGCTCCCCTCTGCCTGGAATGCTTTTCCCTCCTAGAATGCTTTATCTCTTTGCATCTATCTCTAGTTTCTCTGACTCCTTAAAGATTGCTCAAATCCTACCTACTCTAAGAAGTCTTTCCCAGTCTTCACAGTTGCTAATGCCATTCCTTCTTACAGTACCTTTATTCTACCCTATTTATTTTTATGTCCTTAATTGTTGTACCTAATTATTTACAAGTTTTCTCCATTTTAATGTAATCTCCTTGACTGCAAGGACAATGTCTTTGCCTTTGTTTGTGTTGCAAGTACTTAGCACAGGGATTTGTATATAACATGTACTTAATAGTTATCAACTTGAAAAAAAAAAGGACTTATGAATGGGGAAGTTTTAAAGAAACCTGGGAAGAAAATTGGACTCAAACAAAAAGAAAGGAATATAAACAGGACAGTCTACATTCTAACAACAGTAAAAAGAAAAAAGGAATGTAATTTGAAAGACAAGAATTCTAATCAGTGAAATGACAAACCATGATTCTAGGAGACTTTGATGAAAAATGAGCTTAGAGGAGTTTCTGTATCCTAAGAGAGAGGTGGTGGACTAAGAATACAAGTTAAGACATATTTTTGGTCATGGACAATGTAGATTTTTTTACTTGACTATTAATTTTCTTTTTATTTTTCACTGGAGTGAAGGAGAGGGGAGAATATATATGTATGTATGTATGTATATTTTATATGTATATATGGCTGGATATATGCATTCCACATGTATGTATATCATTGTATATACCTCTATATATCCATATGTGTGTATTTGTATATATATATACACGTGTGTGCATGCATGTGTGTATACGCACACATATAGTTAGTTAACAAAAATGTATTTTAAAAATCAAAATGAATATGAGTGTGGGGTGAGTGGATGTGAGGAATCAATGATTTCATTGAGATTGCCAGCTTAGTTTCTTGAGAAGCTGGTGCTACAGAGGAAAGTTTAAATTTTTTTTTGAGAGAAAGGATAGCATCAATTGTTTTGAATATGTTGCTATTGAGGTGCCATTAGAATTGGAAAATAAGAAATTGATTAGTTTTTAGAGATCATTTTCAGTTGAATGATAAGATCAGAATTCAAATTTTAGAGAGTTTGAAAAAGAATGAAAGGGAAGAAAGAGAAGGGACCACATATAGTTTTGTCAAGAAGAGGAGAAGAGTTATAAGGCAATAGCTAGTAGAGAGGTTACCATCATCATCATCATCATTAATGACCTTTTGTGGATGTATGGGATGAAATCCTCATCTGAGATGCTTTGATGAGAAGATGCCATGGAAAACCTCAGGAGAGATGAGGAATTTTGTGACCACTACTTTGGAGAGTGAGATTATGGAGGAGTAGAAGAATTGTTCTGTAGCAGTGAAAGTATAATTGAGATTATGTAACAGTTTGTAGTGGAATCAATAACAAAATTTTACATTTAAATTAAAAAAATTTCTTTCAACTCTGTTAAGCACGATGTGAATTGGAGTAAAAGTGGCAGATAATGGAAGTAATGTAAAGGTATATTTGGCAATTATTAATAGGTGTTAGAACAAAGGGGAATCTTAGAAGTATACTTCATCTTATCATGTCTGTGGACTAAGTAGGGAGGAGGATTACTATCCCCTCCAGAAATAGAAGTTCAATGTGTTTATATAATCCCTGCCTTGTCTTCATTTCTCTCCATGTTTTCAACCTGAAGGCTTTCTTGACTCTGCTTGGCTATTTACAAATATAGCCTAGCAAATCCTTCATAAAGTTCTTGTGCCACTTTTAAATTTTAACTACTTGGTTTAAAGGTATAATAGAAACAATCTATAAATGGTATTAAAAAATTAAATTTGCTGCTCACAGTTTATGTGCATAACAATTCTGCTAGGCACAAGACATAGCTTGTCTATGGCTGCTATTTTTTGTTTCTGCTAGTACCTGAAATAAGAATCAATGTATTGCAATGTGTACCTTCTAAAAAGTTGATAAATTTTATTTTAAATGCAATATAAAAGATTATATCTCTGATATTTTAGTGAAAACATTTATAAGACCCATATTCAGCATATTCTTCCCTCCCTTCTTCTTTACCTTCTTTACTTCCTTCTTTTCTTCATTCCTTCATCTTCCTTTCATTTCTTTCCTCTTTCCCTGTCCCTTCCTTCCTCTTCTCTCTTCCTTTGTCTTTTTCCCTCCCTTATTCCATTCTTTCTTCCTACTCCTTTTTTTCCTCCCCTTCTTGCTTCTTCTGGCTAAGCTAACATGTGCCCATATTTTAAAAAGCCAACATGTTCACTTTCAGAGACAGGTTTATGCTCTCATAGCCATCCAGGAGTCCTTTACCATTTCTTCCCCCTCCCCTGTTACATCTAAATAATGCCTATATCTTTTCTTAAATATGTCTATAAGACAGAGGTTGAAGATCTGCAAGTGAAAGACAGAAAATGATAGTGGGAATAATTTGTGAGAGTTGTTGGGAGGGCATGGTATCAATAATTTCTATAGAAGTATTGGCTATGGCAAAGAGAATGGTCTCTTTCACCTTAGTCAGGAGGGAAGGAGGAAATGTTGAGAATCTTAAGGTGTGTAAGTGGAGCAGGAGCTTTTAGTGAACTGCTTATTTTGGTTTTGTTTTTTTTTAATTTGTTGAAGTATGAAGTTAAATCCTCAACTGAGAGAATGGAGGAAGAAGATATCATAAGAAGCTTCAGGAGACAGAAAAGTTTAGAATACTTGCTAATACAATTCCTTTCACTGATCAGAGTCAGAGTTGGGGAGATTGATAATAATTTTGATTGAGTAGTTATGTATGTGATTAAGAAGGGCTGAAATTAGTATACTGCTTTGTACATAGTATAAACTTGAGTGCTTGCTCATTGATTCATGTTAGAAATTCCTGAAAGGGATTCAGGCTCAATTTTAAATAAGGGATAAACAATTTGGTTTCTCCTCCTTCCCCCCACCCCCTCACAAAGCCAGCCCCCACCCCACACCTAACCAAGTATGACAAGAAGATTATGTTTTCTACCAATATGTTTCTAAAAGTTCCCCGGTATAAAGGAAAGAGAGAGGCAGAGAGTAATTGTTTAATATTTTCTGGATTGTTGCTTTAAAAAAAGGCATGGATTCTCAGCAGGAGCAAGACCAACTTAAAGTATCCTAATTTCATGGAAAGGAAGTTAATTGGATTTATATCTACAGGATATCTTCTTTCTCTAAAGCACTTCAATGAATCCTGTGAAATCAAAATTTTTACTAAACCGAAAAGTTTTTCATGTCAAAGTATGACAATTGAAAGACATTTTGGCATTGACTTCAAAATAACTCTACCTTTTAATCTAGCAATGTCTGATAATAGTTTTCTTTCTGGAAATATAAGGGGTAAATATCAAATAGAAAGTAAAGTATACATACTAAGTCTTTTAAAAATTGTTCTTTCATCAAATGAGAAAAAATACCCCTGAGAATGAAAATAAAGTCACCTTTTTAAAAGTAAAGATTATAGGATTGGATGTTTCATGGAGACCCAGCTTCCATCTCATTTGCAACCAAAGTAAGGAAGAGAGATATGGAAATCAGCCCTTTAAAAATTTGTAGACAAATTATAACACAATTAATCAAGTATAGAATACTTTTTTATTAATTCTATTTCTTAAATGCAGTTGGAAAGTTCACTTCAAATCAGCTACTTATTCATATATTTGCAATTATTGAATTTCATGTTCCATTTGGGATGATTTGTCACATTTGAAGACTGGTAAGATATAGTAGAAAAATTACTGGATTTTTAGGGACAATATCTGTGTTCTCATTCCGGTTCTTACAAATACTGTTTGTATGACCACAGACAAGTGTTACTTGTAAAGGAAACAAATGTGGAGATTATGGTCAATACAATGGAAACAAGAGTCATATGATAGTAATGAAATATTTTTATCAAAGCAATAAACAAGATAAACAAGGGGAACTCACAGTAATTTGTTTTTGTTTTTGTTTTTGTGGGGCTATGAGGGTTAAGTGACTTGCCAGGATCACACAGTTAGTAAGTGTCAAGTGTCTGAGGACGGATTTGAACTCAGGTCCTCTTGAATCCAGGGCTGGTGATTTATCCACTGAGCCACCTAGCTGCCCTTCACAGTAATTATTGTAGGGGAAAAGCCTAATAACCTTTTTGTAGACTGGATGTACTATATGGAAAGTTCACAACAATCCAGCTTGGACCTAGGCAGAAGCCTTACTGAGCTTGACAAGAGCAATACATTTTACAAGAAATTAAGTTTGTTGAATATATAGTTCAGCAATTGGGTTGTAATTATGAGGGCAACAAAGCAAAGCTGTTCATTCAAAGTCTTTGGAAGTCTTTTCTCAGATAATTCTTGGGATTTCTTCTGGGTGTAGTCATGGAATGGAACTCTTTTCAGGGATTGAAGTGTGGATGCTGGTAATCAGACAGGAAAATTTCCTACAAAATTGAGCTTAACACAAATTTAAAATAGCTTTGTCAATAGTCAAATCAAACAATGAGAGTTCTCAAAAACATGTCTAAGGGAATTCAGAATCTTAGTTGTTATACATGAAACATATAATAAAACAAAAATTGAAACATTCTCTAAAACTTAATATTACTATAGTCCCCCCTTGTGGAGGGTAAATTGAGAAGAGAATTGCTGCTATATTAATTTTTTAAAATAATTTTTATCTTTGTTTCATCACTTTTTGCATCATCAGCCTAATTTTCCTCCTGCCATTATGAGAAATTAAAAAATCTAATATAATTGGTAACAGATGTCAAGGTCAAATTCACACTGTATTTATCATGACACCTGAGATAATTATGGGGGTTACCATAAAAGAACAGAGAAATGATGGGATATGACCATTCCCACACATGAGCAATATATACTGCCCCTGCAGTATGCCAGGCTTAAAATAGGTTGATGGGATATATGTCCATGGTACCAAACATATTGGAAGGAAACTGAGTCAGACTTAATCATATGCATGGGATTGAGATGTCCATGGCATCAGGTATATAGGAGGGCACATAGAAGCCAGGTGTAGAATGAGATGGGTGGGATGAAAACTTCCAGCCATCTGTACAATATTTTAGGAAAAAAAATTAAACCAAGAGAAACCAACCTCAACGTTTGTCAAAAGCCTTTCCCTTGGCCATACCTTGACTTCATGCATGTCTCCCCTCATGTGACAGTTCAATGTCTGCTCTTGCATATATTCTTCTTTTGATTGGATGGCATCTTGGCCAACTGGCATCTGATAACTCAGAATGAAGTCAATTAGTGTCTTAAATGATAAATTCCCATAATCCAAGTCTCATATGGATTTAAAAATTGAGGATATTAATGATTGCTAAAAATGTGAATGTACCTTGACTCAGAATACAATATACACTTATGCAATAATTTCAAATAATACCTTTTTTTTTACTAAGTATACAATTACTTTTGAGAAAAATCAGAACATATTTAAATACAAGTTAAAACAACACAGTCTTAAAGAAAACTTTTTTTTGAAAAAAAAAAACTTTTACAAATGTTCCCCTCTTTTTAAGCTAAATATAAAACACAATCTCAAAAGCATGAAAATTTCTATGAAAATAAACCCATACCATTAATTTCAAAATGTAAATGTAATAGCATAGAAATCCTATGTAACCTCTGAACTGACATTATTTCTCTGAGTAAATTTAGAACACTTTTGATTCCAATATCTAAAATCCCCAATAATCATGTTAATACCTTGCTGCTTACTTCTACATTTCTGTAAAATATGTCTTCTTGAAATATGATGATGATTGTCATTTTTATTCAGCTTAAATTTGTCTTCTTTAACCCCTCATTGTCTCTTGGTCCTTTCATAATACAAATGCTTTATATACTAATTAAAGACAAAAGCAGATTAGCAAAATTATGAACAAAATGAGCATATCTGGGATTTAAAGGGTTTTCTAAAGTTGGTTCGGGAGAACCACAGGTCAAGTCAGAATCACAGCCAGACTGGGGAAGTTACCTGATTGCTCTGGTAACTGAGTAGAAGCTGCAAGTACAGGCTGTGCAAGCGTAACATCAGGAGATGAAAGAAGGATCAAGGGGCTTGGCTATGGGAGGAGTAGGAGGTGGCACCAGAGGAGGGGGAGGAGGTGGGGTCCCGAGAGGAAGGTCAATTTGAATCAGACATGATTTCGAACTCAAGCCTGGGCTCCCCTTCCCCTCCTTCTATGGGATTAAAGGCTTCTAGAGGATGGGTCATTGCCTCCAGGCATGCAAAATTAGAACAGCAATTAGTGTTAGAATTTGGAAAAGCTGCAGGAGTCAGAGGTTTCTTTGCAAAGGCATGGTTGGGTGGGGTAGCTAGGTGGCACTGTGGATAAAGCACCAGCCCTGAATTCAGGAGTACCTGAGTTCAAATCTGGCTTCAGACACTTGCCCCTTACTAGCTGTGTGATCCTGGGCAAGTCACCTAACCCCCACTGCCCCACAAAAAAAGAAAAAGCATGGTTGGGAGAGGGGGTTATATCCATATTCCCTTGTGTGAGCACCTTGCTGGCTCTTCTAACAAAAATAAAAATAAAAATAGAAAATCCACAAAAACAAAGCATTAACATGATTTTATCCCCCGTTTGTCTGGGTAAACAGACTAAATCAGGAACAGGGTACTGAGGGAGTTGAAAAAAAACCCATTTGAAAATTAAAGGGAAAACAGCCAGTACTTTAGTGTTTAAAGGGACAAGGTAGGGGAAATTTCTTACCCAAGTGGAAGAACAGAAGATTGTAGTTTCAGCTTTGCTCTTTGTGGCCAGCCATCTGTAAGGGGATAAAATTCTAGCTAGTGTGTCTAAAATATCTAATGAGTATCACCAATAAATTATAAGCTTTAGCAAGAGTTAGACTTTTAAGCATTCATTAAGGAGAATAAGAATTTGGTGAAGAGAAAGAGAAAGGCCTAGATTCATCTACCTATCTCAGGGAGCTACAGTTCTCCTGCTCCCCTCTCCACAAGAGTCCTGGTGAAAGAGAGTGAGAGTGCCAGTCTTGCCCCCTCTTCCTCCCACAAGCAAACATGACTTCCTGATGCCAAAGAAAAGCCACAGGTCTTGCCCTCAGGTGCCTTCCTCCTCATGGAGCAGCTTTCCTACAGTAAGTCTCCAACAGGTGGCATTATTCCAGTCGTGACATAATAACAATATACTTGCATAAGGACAATAAGGTAATGCAGGTGACTGATTTCAGACAGCTGTGTCTGAAACTGTCTGAAACTGAAAGAGACTTGTTTAACTTCTATTTATATAAATAAACTTTTCAGCAGAATTTCTCATCTGCTATAATACACCCTCTTGAACAAATGGATCTAACACATTTAATTCCTTCAAATAGAGGGGTAGGTTTTCTTTTTTTTTTTTAGCAACAAGCATTTATTTTTTTTTCCAGTTACATGGAAGGGTAGTATTCAACTTTCATTTTTCATAAGATTTAGAGTTCCAAATTTGTCTCCCTCCCTCTGTTGTTTTCCTCCTCCCTCCACAAGACCACAACCAAGTTATATATGTACAATCCACAAGTATTGTTTTTATCAGTTCTTTCTGTGGGGGTGCATAGTAAGCTTCCTCATTAGTTCCTTGGGATTGTCTTGGATCATTGCATTGCTGAGAGTAGTTAAGTCATTCACAATTGCTCATTGAATGATACTGCTGTCACTATGCACAATGTCCTCCCAGCTCTGCTCACTTCACTATAAATTAATGTTCATTAGTCTTTCCAGGTTTTGGGGGATCATACTGTTTGTCATTTCCTGTAGCACAAGACCATTCCATTATAATCATATAGCACAGCTTTTTCCATCATTCCTCAATTGATGGATATTCCCTTGATTCTCAATTCTTAGCCTCCACCAAGAATTGCTATAAATAATTTTTGTACAATTTTTCCTCCTTTTCATGATTACTATTGTTAACTCTTTCCCTTCCATGCTATTCTCTTCCTCATGACATTTATTCTGTTATCCATCTTCTTTCATCCTGTCACTCTTCAAAAGGGATTTGCTTCTGTCTGTCCCCTCCCCCACTCTGCCCTTCCTTCTTTTGCCCCTGTCCCTTTATCCCCTTCCCCTCCTCTTTTGCTTCAGGGTTAGAGAGATTACTCTACCCAATTGAGTGTGTACATTATTCCCTCCTTGAGCCAATTCTAATGAGATTGAGGTCTTTGAGCCAATTCTGATGAGTGTTAGTCTCATTTACTGCACAGATTAAATTGATTACTCCATCCAGTTGTGTGTGTGTGTGTGTGTGTGTGTGTGTGTGTGTGTGTGAGTCCCTCCTTGAGGCAGCTCTGATGAGTTTAAGGTCTTTGAGCCTTTTCTGATGAGTGTAAAATTCATTTACTGCCCTGCTCCTCTTCCATCTCTTCCCCCACTCCATAAGCCTTTTCCTGTTTCTTTCATGTAGGATTTCACCTCTGCCCTTCTCTCTCCTCCAGTACATTCCCTTCACCCATCTATTTAACCCTAAAGATGTCATCACCTAGCTAGGTGACACAGTGGACAAAGCATTACCCCTGGACCCAGTGACATCCCAGACAAAACTTGGTCTCAGACACAAGACAGTCACCCATTGCAGAAGCCCAGGTATGTCCCCCAGCTCCAATTTTTTATGGTTCTCTAGGGTCTTGTAATTGAAAGTCAAATTTGTCATTCAGTTCAGGTCTTTTCATCACAAACATCTGAAAATCTTCTTTTTCATTAAAGTCCCATTTTTTTTCCGCTTATGCTGAGTTTTGCTGGGTAGGTGATTCTAGGTTGTAATCCCATTTCCTTTGCCCTCTGAAATATCATATTCCATGCCCTCTGGTCCTTCAATGTAGAAGCTGCTAGATCTTGTGCTATCCTGACTGGGGCTCCACAGTACTTGAATTCTTTCTTTTTGGCAGCTTGCAATATTTTCTCCTTGACCTAAGAGCTTTGGAATTTGGCTATAATATTCCTAGGAGTTTTCCTTTTGGGAAGTCTTTCTGGAGGTCATAGGTAGATTATTTCAATTTCTATTTTAGCTTCTTCTTCTAGAATTTCATGGCAATTTTTCCTGAGAATATCTTGGAAGATGATGTCTAAGCTCTTTCCTTGGTTGTGGTTTTCAGATAGACAAGTAATTTTCAAATTCTGCATGTTTATTTGTTGTCACTGAAAAAAAAAACACTATTGGAAAAAAATAAGCTCAATTAAAGAAACCAACTTTTGCTACCACTACTCTCTCCTTACCTTAGTGTCTATCCATATGGTGGCATTAAATTTCAAGTTGTTTTGTTAAATTATCTTCAATTTGTTACAATGGAACTGATCTTGAATTGTCTCAGCAATTTTGGGATATGTTCCATGAACAGCTTTCCACAAGAGTCTAGGAAGCATTTCTATATCATAATCCATAATATTTCACAAATAATTGTATGCAATTGATAATTTTGCAATAGTTTACAAATATATTCAAGAACAATATATAGACTTTTAATTGGGGTTGATTGCCTCTTAATTATTAAATAAAATTAATTTTCCAGTTCAATTAAAAGTAATTTAAAATGACATAAATTTTACTAAATGTTCACCAATTCTAAATAACTACAGGTAAATGACAAGTAATTATTTTACTTTTACTTTGAATCTCTAATTAGTAGTTCCTAAGTAGTATATAATGTAGAGTTCAGGATTACAAAACATCTAGTTTAAAAAATTTCAAATTACTTTTAATATTTCCTGATGATAAATGGTTAATAGGAATTGAAACTTGCACCAAAGTTAAATAGACATATCTAATGCAGATAGCATTTAGTTGAAGATTTAAAAAAAACATTCAATATTTTCATGTTACTTAATATAAACTTATCTCCTACGTTTATCCAACATTTTTTCTCCTTTAAAATTACAGACATTTTCTGTCAAAAGAATTGAAGGGTTTTGTTGTTTTTGTTATTTGTTTGAAAAGCAGGGCTGATTAAATGTTTTATATTTAACAATTTATTATTTTAACTTATATTTTGCAGTAATACAGTGGAAATAGTATTTAAATAATTTCTCCAACACTTTAAGAATAAATTATATTCTCATTAGCTTTAGAATGTTATGCTGCATAACTAATAATCTATAAATTATTTTAGCAAAATCCTAGTTAGAGAGACATGAATTAACTATAAGGAGGTTATGCTTAATATATTATATAAGAAAAATCTCCAGATAAATAAACAGATTGATCACTAAATTAGATACTAGGTGAGAGTTATGTTTTGGTTTGGTTTGGTTTTTGTTCCTTTTGATTTTTTCTATACTGATGAATCTATATTTAAATGTCTTTATACCTGTAAGCAGGAAGGCATGAATTCAAGTTCAGCATAAGTTACTTATTAGCTTTGGAAAAACCCTTAACTTCTGTTTTCCTCAGTTTCTTCAACTATAAAATTGAAATAATAATATTGCCTACATTCAATGAGATGTCAATTCTTCTCCTGGCCCATTTTCTTTCCTTTTGTAATTAGATACCTTAATCTGTGTTAACTTAATTGTGTTACCAAGTGTGACAGAGTAAATGTACCTTTCTCTCAGTATATGAACCTATGATATCTTCTATCATCATTCAAAAAGTTCCATAAGCCACCATTATGAGAAGATAAGAGATGGGGAGAAGATAGCTAAAAATCACTTATCAATAACTTCAAATTTCATTGACACTGTCATTCTTTTGTCTTCTCACCTCTACTACCTTCTTAATTTAATGTGCAATTTTCCAAATATTATCTTTAAAAAATTAATACAAATCAATGGGCACCATTGATTCTCTTCCCTTTCTGCTCCACCCTCCACCTTTCCCAGGTCAATGGTAAATTTTCAAATTTCTAGACACAGGAAAAATAATTAATATAATTTTTAATGCAGGAAACACTAACTTCTCATTTTACTAAATCATAGTGCTTTAAAGGTTTCTCTCACAAAAGCTTTAGGAGGGTTACAGAAATGCATTTTTATGTCAACTTGTCTAAATTAATGTTTCAAATAGATAAATCCAAAAGTCCGAATGAAGTTTAAAATAGTTTATATGATCATTTCCTTTTTTCTTTTCAATTATCTCTTTCTCTGCAAAGTTTAGCCCAATAATTATCCCAAAATTTATTTGTATTTTCATGATATAGCTTTAGTTGAGTACATCAAAGTTCACCCCTACACCTCAATAAAATGGGATATTTTATTGCAATATGCTGCAAATATTAAATTAGCAGATAATGACTAAAGTAGAATAATTGTTTTTTCAGGTTTTACTAAAATTATTAGTAAAGGTTTAAGCTATATGACTCTTTAACTCAACATTTACAAAATTGAACTTTATATTAATTTCCAGTTAAACTTTCCCTCCTCTCAAACTTCCTTATTATCTAGGGCACTGCAATTCTGTCAGTTGCCTATTGTTTCCATTGTCAAGTTTCCATTGTCAAATTAAATAAAATGATGGTGTAATTTATTGTGTGTATAATTTATGTGTACCTCTATATGTATATATACATATGTGTGTATTATGTGTATGTATGTATGTGTATATATGTGTGTGTATTCTTTCCATCTCATTAAAAATGGTTATAGTGTTTGTGACAAGTTGAAGCCAAAGATAAACCTGCAAGTACAGGTTATATTTCTAAACAAATTTATAATTAAATTTTAGTTACCAAAAAAGATATGCATGTGTTATAAACTCCATTGTAGAGAACATGTTGGCTTTAGAAAACAATATTTTGCAATTAATTACATCTTTAATATTTGTATGTAGAAAATATAGAAAAGATAAGGTCTGATAGTTTTTTATTTTTAGCTCATTATGAAAGGCTATTTGATTCAGAGAACAAAAAGCCACCTAACAGGCTCATTGATGAAAAAATAATTCCTAACAATATATTAAAATGATGTAACATTCTTTGGAAGATAAAATATCAAATATAACTCTGTTCTTCTACCTTCTTAAATATTGGTCAAGGAATAATAGATAAATGCATACTTAGGGTAGTATTCACCACTGTGATTTAACAAATTCAGCATAAAATCTAAATCAAGGAAGGATTTCTTGCAGATGAAAAAAAGGTTAGATACTTCTGTTTGCATGTGACACTGTAGTGAGTTCATAGAGCCCCAGAATCTTGCAACTCCTCTTAGAACTTTAACCACTCAAAAGATTATAACCTATTTTTCACACAAGAACAATACAGTGGATGAAGAAAAGCCATTGCTGAAATGGTAACATGCATTTTATGGTGAACATTTTGTGGAGCTTCTCAATTAGTATGAAGTAGAGTCATTATACATATTGACTATAGGTACACAGTGTGTGTATATAGATACATTACTTAACAAAAACTTACTATGATAGCAAAGGGTCAGCTTTTCAATATTTAGATTTTACTTAAGGAATAGCACTTCCTCTGAAGAACTAAAGATACATATCCCACAGAAGGAAATAGCATACAAAGAGGGAGAAACATACAATCAATGATGAACAAGATTAAAGAATACACTCAAGAAATAGATGACAGGAAGAAAATATGGACTGGTGTTCTTGTAAGAACAAAGGATGACCAGGTAATAGCTATAGTGCTAAAATGTAACCCTGTATTCTTTTTTTCCTAGAAGAAAGCCAGAAAGACTTCCAGCAGGTTAAATGGACATTCTGTGCTAAACATTTAAAAAGACATGAAAAAAGAGGTATACATGCTGGGTAGGTACGTACTCATATCAATCAGCACCACAGTGGTAACTCGCAAAGTGATGACATCACAGATTCTTTTGAATATATACATGTTGACTTGTGAACATTACTGCTTCCCTCTTAATTGCTAAAGAACTATATCTTTAATAATTTGAACTAGAATATTGACAGGACCATTATTTTGATCCACAATTTGATATCAGAAAATGAGTGTGGGGGTCAAAATTACAAATAGGATAAAGGAAAATGCCAAGAGTATTTAGTATTAAGAGAGAAAAATAGTCCAGTTTTTGGAGGAGGAGTGGAGCCAAGATGGCAGAGAGAAGCCAGAAAGTTACCTGAGCTCTCCCCAATTTCCCTCAAAAACAACATTAAATCAAGCCTTAAAACAGATTCTGAAATTACAGAACTACAAAAAGAGAGAGACAATCTTCCAACTTGAAATACTTTAGAAGACTTCAGGAAGCTCAATCTCACTTGGGCAAACAGGGAGTGTAGCACAGATCAGCGCAGCATAGCATGAAGGGGGGTCTGGGGAAGTCAGAAGGCGGCTCTTGGCCACAGCATAGCAAATAAGACCCCTTGGTACTGGGTCAGCAGGCTAGTGGTGTAGCAGGCCATTTGAGAGACCTGCCAACACTGACTGAGAGGTCAAACTTCCAGTTAGAAAACAACCCACAGGACAGGAACAACTAGGTCAAGCCATCCCAGCCCAGGGAGAAGATTTAGGCAGTGAGGTATCCCCAAGCCACAGAGGCTTCAGAGTAGAAAGCCAGTGACTTGGCCCCTATCCCCCAGCACAAGAAACTTGCAACATTGGTCCCGGTGTCCTAAGAGCAGCACTCAACTTTAGAAGTCAAAAAGTAAGGCATGATATAAGGAGTATATGCAGAGAAGAGGAAAGGGGAAGTGGAATGGGACTAATTACATCATATGAGGAGGTGCAAAAAAAAGCTATTACAATAGAAGGAAAGAAGGGACGGTGAGTATTGTTTCAACCTTACTCTCATTAGATTTGGTTCAAAGAGTGAATAACATACACTCATTTGGATAAGGAAATTTAGCTTATCCAGTAGGAAAGTAAAAGGTTAAGGGGAAAGGGGGCACTGACAGAAGTGAGGGCTGAAGCAGGAGATGAAAGGGGAAAGAAAAAAAGAGGGGGAGTGGATAGAAGGGAGAGCAGATTGGGGGAGGTAGGGGTCAGAAGCAAAATGCTGGTGAGAAGGAAAAGGATGAAAGAAGAAAAACAAGTAAAAACAAAGGGGAAAGATAAGGTGGAGGGAAATAGACAGTAATTATAACTGAATGTGAATGGGATCAACTCTGTCATAAAACAGAAGTGAATAGAATAGTGAATTAAAAACCAGGATCCTACAATATGTTGTTTACAAGAAATACATTTGAAGCAGAGAGATACACACAGTAAAGTAAAATATTGGAGCAGAATATATTATGTTTCAGCTGAAGTAAAAAAAAAAGCAGGGGTGACAATCCTTATCTCAGACAAAGCAAAAGCAATAATATATCTGATTAAAAGAGATAAGGAAGGAAATTACATCTTACTAAAAGGTACCATAGATAATGAAGTAATATCAATACTAAACATATACGCAGCAAGTGGTAGAGCATCCATATTCTTAGAGGAAAAGTTAAATGAGTTACAACAGGAAATAGATAGCAAAACTATACCAGTGGGGGATATTAACTTTCCCCTCCTAAAACTAGATAAATCTAATCTAAGAAAGAAGTTAAAGAGGTGAGTAGAATTTCAGAAAAGTTAGATATGATAGACCTCTGGAGAAAACTAAATTGGGATAGAAATGAATATACCTTCTTCTCAGTGGTACATGGCACATACACAAAATCCAACCATGTTTTACGGCAGAAAAATCTTACAATCAAATGTAGAAAGAAATAGTAAATTAATCCTTTACAGATCATGATACAATAAAAATTACATGTAATAAAGAGCCATGGAAAGATATACCAAAATTAATTGGAAACTAAATAATCTCATCCAAAAGAATGAGTGGGTCAAATAACAAATCATAGAAAAATCAACAACTTAATCCAAGAGAATGACAACAATGAGAAAACACACTAAAACATATACATGCAGCCAAAGAAGTTCTTAGGGGAAATTTTATATCTCAAAATGCTTACATGAATAAAAAAAGAAAGAGATCAACAAATTGGGCATGAAACTAAAAATGCTCAAAAAAAGTACAAATTAAAAATATCCAATTAAATACTAAATTAGAAAATCTGAAAAAATCAAAGGAGAGATTAATAAAATTGAAAGTAAGAAAACTGTAGAATTAATAAAAATAAGATTTGGCTCTTTGAAAAAATAAATAAAATAGTTAAACCTTTGTGTGATTTGATAAAAAAAAAAAGAAAACCAAATTACCAGTACCAGAAATGAAAGTGGTGAATTCACCATCAATGACATGAAAATTAAAACAATAATTAGGAGCTATTTTGCCCAATTGTGTGCTAATAAATTTGGCAATCTAAATGAAATGGATGAATACTTAAAAATATAAATTGCCTCGATTAACTGAAGAGGAAATAAAATCCACATGTACAAAGAAATGTATAATTGCTTTTTTATTGTGGCAAAGAATTGAAAATTGAGGGGATGTCCATCAATTGGGGAATGGGTAAACAAGTTGTGGTATATGAATACAATGGGATGCTATTGTTCTATAAGAAATGATAAGCAGACAGATTTCAGAAAAAAAAAAAAAAAAACCTGTAAAGACTTTACACGAACTGCTGCTGAGTGAAATGAGCAGAACCAGGAGAAGACTGCACTCACTACCAACAAAATTGTATGATGACCAACTGCAATAGAAGACTTACCACTTTTCAGCAATAAAATGATTCAAGATAATTACAAAGGACCCATGATGGAAAATGCTCTCCATATCCAGAAAAAAAGATATGTGGAATCTGGATGCAGATTGAAACATACTGTTTCTACTATGTTTATTTTTCTTTTCTCTTTTTTGATTTTTTTCCCTTTTGTTCTGATTCTTCTTTCACAACAGGACTAATGTAAAAATATGTTTAATGTGATTGTATGTATGTAAGCTATATCAGATTGCTTACTGTCTTGGGGAGGGAGGAGGTAAGAGAGGGAGAAATCTTATAAAAAACAAATGTTTAAAACTATCTCTAAATGTAACTAGAAAGTAAAATAATTTTATGATCAAAAAGAAAGAAATGAGTCACAAATTTGAAAAGTTAAAATTTATAGTAGAGAATTATATGAGGCAGTGATTTCTAATTGTCAGTGATTAAAAACTCAATAAAAGACATACCAGTTTATAAAATCAGAAGCTATTTGCCACAAGTTCACTATTGCAAATGTCTAAAATTTCTATTACATGACAAAAGAAAGAGGCATTTAATAAACCACCCAGAGAAATTGCAGTATGTTTAAACATACCATGAACTTTCTTTAAGACTTTGTATACTTGTATTTAAAAAAAATAAAAACTTGCTTGAAATTATCTTCACTAAAGTTTTTTATTTTTTTTAAATGAAATTACCTAGTGATTACTGAGAATCCAAAGAATATAAGTTGAGAAAATAATGCAGTTTGGTGATGGTTGTTGTTACTATTGTTGTTTTTGCCTGTGGTAGAATTCAGTCTTTGTCTGTTGTTTTTATCACATATTTATGAGGATGAGATTTGGGGGGAAAGTCCTCAACATTTATCACTATTTCTAATTAGGTGTAACAAGGTTTGATTCAACTAAAATAATCACATTAGATTAGGAATTAGAGTTCCTGGTTTAAATCCAGGCTCTCATAATTACTTACTTACATGTCCCCTGGAAAGTCACATTACCTCTGAGATCCTCTGTTTCCTCCACTGGAAAAGAGATGATTGTATGAAATGTTTTTCAAGTTCTCTCCTACTTCTAGGTCTTATCAATCTTTATGCTTTTTGGGTCTAAGCTCATCTTTGAGGCCTGTTGGAGAAAATTTTTTTTTTCATTCACCAGTGAAAGACTTCAATTTTGAGGCTTCTGCAGGACTTCTAACACTGGAATGCACTGAACAAACTCTAACTCTAGCAAATACATTTTCCCATAAATCATCTAATGTATTTAGAAATCTAGAAAAGATTCAATGACCTCTATTATTTAAAAAAAACATTAATATTCAGATATAGTGTTGCTGGAAATTTCAAATTCTCTAATAAAGGAGTTACTAGAATTCCTTAATCAGTACTGAGAGTCTTCTGGATGAAAGATGATAAACAAATAAAATATTTATTAATATGGATTGTTGCCACTGTAATAGGGCACAGACTCAGAAATAATTTGAACCTTGCCAAATCAGGTGATTTTTCATTAAACAAGACAATACAAGTTAGCCTAGAAAGGCAGAAAATCTGATTTTGCATCCAAAGCATATGCAGAAAGAAATCTTTTAACCTAGTCAGAAGGATTGGTTTTTAATAGGCATGGTATGAAGATTCTTAGTTTTCTAAGCTCAATAGGACTAAGGTCCCTCAGGAAATGAAGTGCAGACTGGAAACTGAGGTGAATGAAATCATTGTTTTTAGATTATTAGGAGGTCCACTTTCCCATTAAAATCAACTTATTGTATTGGGGATTTTTTTTTTTGGCAATGTGAGTTCTGTAGTTTGCTTGGGGGGACATGATATCAATGTAAGGGAGATACATGCTGACCTAGGGTCACTAGACCTTCCTGTATCCCCAAATCTTCCCATTTTGAGCATTTTCACCAAAGATCCAATCATCTGTATATGTGCTACCCAAATTCTGTCAGAACTTTTAAATCATACTTACATCAATAGACTAAGAACCAAGGAAAGGACTTGATAAAGCATTTATCTTAAAACTTTCTTATATACCTATCATTTTTTTTTGGAAATTTTTCTTTATGCTTGTGGTATCATATTTATCTAATAGCACTGAATTTCATGAAGGAAGAGATCATTCCAAATAGTAGATTGTTTAAGAGGCATTTAAATGTTGCAGTGGCTATAGTGCTGGATTTGGACTTCAGAAAAATTCAAATCCTGCCTTAGACATTTCAAAACTCTTTGATTCTCAGCCTTTTTACCTAAAAGAATGAGGGTAATAAAGGCATCTACTTCACAGGGTTATGGTAAAGACCAAATGAGATTTATATATATATATGTGTGTGTGTGTGTATATTTATATATGTATATGTGTATATGCATATATAACTTTATTTAGAAGTATTTCTATTTATTTATAATATAATATATGTATAATATATATTTTTATTTATACATAATATATATCTCCACATACACATATATATATACACATGCTTTGCAAACGTTAAATTGTTTTACAAATGTCACTTATATGTAATAGTGTATATATGTATGTATACATATGTGTGCATAATAAAAGACTAGCATTACTATTGAATCTATGAAGTGGAAACAATATGTTAATTCAGCTTGAAGTAAGATTATACATTTCCACTAATAGTATTATCAAGAGTACTGACTATAACATAATTTATTGTTTAGTTATTTGCAGTCATGGCTGAACAACAAAAGATTTTATAGTCAGTACTCATGAATAGGAAATTAATTAAATAACTTGACATACCACTGTAAGACTCAGAATTCATATACGTGTTTCTAACAGAAGTTGAGACTTAAACTCGAAAGAAAATCTTAATATATCCTTCAATGCCTAAATAGGTGAAAGTTTAAACTCAGTGAGGAAAATGGTTGTAGTTACTGTCTTCAAACAATATAGATAGAAAGAACCAATTTAAAGCAAGTTCTCAATATGTCTCCTTGCATGGTTGACACAAGCTAATTATTCAAACTAAATAGAGATAAAGATAGAGTAAGACAAAAATTTATAGCTAATTAACCATCATGAAGGCAAACTATGGGAGATAAAGAAATAGGACAATATTAAAGAGCTGTATAGACCTTTTCATTTACTTTTTCCTGTTTGGAGTTATGAGAAAATGTCTAAAAGTTCCCCAAATCCCTAGGGATCTCGACATAAGTAAGGAGTGGCAGTCACAGAATCCACTTTAAACCTATAATGATTTTTACCCCCTTTTCTTTTGGAACTTCCTAAATTCAAGAAAGAAAGGATCTATGATGATGTAGAATGAGGGATATAGAAGATAGACACCCTCTGAATCTCTGTATTTTTTGTATCATTGTTAATTAAATGAACTTGTTGTAACCTCCTTATACTTATACATAGGCAATTAAGAAGCTTGTTATATAGAGATAGGAGCTTAGAAAAATAAAAACAAAAACAAAAACTTATGTATGTGGGCATCTAGATGGCACAGTAGATAGAGCACTAGCCCTGGATTCAGGAGGACCTGAGTTCAAATCCAATCTCAGACAATTGACACTTACTAGCTGTGTGACCCTGGGCAAGTCAATTAACCCCAATTGCCTCACCAAAAAAACAAACAAAAAAAACCCCACAAAAACCCCCTTATGTATGGGGAAAGATATTTCTCCAGTTTATTTAATAAGTAATATTAGATTAACTTGGTAGGGGCTCAGAGATTATGGATTAATTAATCAGAAAGATGTTGCAAATTTAATAATTACTGTTAAGATATAAGAACAGAAAAACTGTCTTCAAAACTGTAATGAGAATAATAAGTCAAGTATTAATCTGAGCAATGAAAGTTTGATGTGGTCGTAGAATAATACAAGCAACTGATGTTCACATAAGCATACACTTAAGAGTCCTTATCCCATAAAACTTACTGAAAGTAATAGTTTACAAAATACTCTTACATAGGAATTTCTCAAAAACATTCAAGGCTTTACCTGTTCTAAAGTTTGCTACCTTTGATTTGTACCATATTGATATTGCAGGTAAATATTTGTCTCAAAAGAAACAAAAAAGGGTTACTTTGTTCCACCAACCTCAGTGGAAATTGTCATTCTTTTTCAAAGTAACAAACATTTTTATTTATAATTTTAAGTTCCAATTGTTATCCCTCCTTACCTCGCTCTCCTTGACCATCTCTGAGGTGGGAAGCAATTAGATATGGGTTATACTTGCACAATAATGTAAAACATTACTATGTTAGTAATTTTGTACAAGAAAACTTTAATAATATTTTTTTAAATGAAAGAAAGTGAAAATAGCAACTTTCAGTCTGTATTCCATCCATATCAGTTCTTTCTTTAGAAGTGGATAGTATGGTTCATCAACAATGCTTTGGAATTGTCTTGGATCATTGTATTGTTGAGACTGTTTTTCATTCACAGTACTTCATTCAACAATACTGATATTTCTGTGCACAATTTTCCCTTGTTTCTGTTCACTTCACTGTATATCAGTTCATACAATTTTTCCAGGCTTTTCTGAAATCATCCTGCTTGTCATTTCTTATAGCACAATAATATTCTATCCCAATCATATACCACAGCTTGTTTAGCCATTCCCCAGTTGATGGGCATTCCTTTTTTAATTTTTTTTCTGCTTAGAATTTTATTTTCCAAATTACATGTAAAAAAAAAATCTGACATCAATTTTTTAAAAAACTTTGTGTTACAACTTCTCTTCCTTCCTCCCTTTCCACCCCCTGCCCCCAAGAACTCAAGCAATTCAATATAAGTTAAACATGACTAGTCATGCAAAACATCTCCACATTAGCCAGGTTGGGAGAGAAAACAGACAAAAACAAAACTTCAGATTAAGGAACTATCAAAAAATATGCTTCAATCTGTTTTCAAATACCATCAGTTCTTTCTCTGTAGATGAATTGCAATTTTCATAAATCCTTCAGAGTTATATTGGATCATTGCATTGCTGAAAATAACCACGTTTCCCAGCAGATCATCTTACACTATTGCTGTTATTTTGTAGAGGGTACATTTCACTCTGCTTCAGTTCATGTAGGTCTTTACAAGTTTTTCTGATAGCAACCTGTTCATCATAACATTTATATAGTACCTTAAACCTGACAAAGAATTTTCTTCACAATAACGCAGCAAAGTAGGTACCATACGTTTGGCCATTATAGTCAATCATTATAACTATTTCCCTCCATCCTATTCCCTTCACATAAAATTTCCTCTATTTTCTGTCTTCTTTTACCTCCTCAAAGTGTTTTACTTCTGGTTGCCCCCTCCTCTGGTCTTCCCTCCCTTCTTTCACCCTTCCCACGTTATCCTCTTCCCTTCCCACTTTCCTATAGAGATAAATAGAGTGAATATTATTCTCTCCTTGAGCCCACTCTGATGATATTAAGGTCTTTGAGCTAATTCTGTGTTCTAAATTTTCTTCCTCCCTCCCACCTCAACCCTCCCTATCAAATTAAGCAATTCAATATAAATCATACAAATGCAGTTATGCAGAACTTCACCTTCTTTGAAAGTGTTTTGCTTTTTACTGCTCCCTCCCCCAATGTACCCTTCCTTCCTTCCCCTCTTCTTTCCCCCCATTATATCCCTCGCCTCCCACTTTTCCTCAGGGCAAAATATATTATTATACCCACTTGAGTATGTATGTTATTCCTTCTTTGAGCCAATTCTGATGATAGTAAGGTTCACTCACTGCTCCACACCTTCACCCTCTTCCCCTCCCCTCCAGAAACTTTTTCTTATTTCCTTCATGTTAGCTAACTCTCCCCAATCCACTTCTCTCCTTTCTCCTCCCCCAATACATTCCTCCTACCCCTCAACCTTAATTTAAAGATGTCATCAAGAGGGGCAGCTAGGTGGCAGAGTGGATAGAGCAGGGGCTCTGGAGTCAGGAGTACCTGAGTTCAAATCTGGCCTCAGACACTTAGCACTTACTAGCTGGTTACCCTGGGCAAATCACTTAACCCCCAATTGCCTCACTAAAAAAAAAAATGTCATCAAGGGTTAGATAGGTGGCACAGTAGACAAAGCACCAGCCCTGGTCCCAGGAGGCTCCAAGCCCAAATCAGGCCCTAGATATCAGCCACCCCACTCTACCTGCCCCACAAAAACCAAGGATAAACAGAAATAAATGCTTTACAGTCATAATCACTTCATATTCAGTTCAAACCTGTGTCCTCTAAATATATTCCTTTCAGCTACGCTAATACTGAGAAAATTCTTATGCATTGGTTCCCTGCTGGGGTGGGATAGCTGAATTCCTCCTTAGGTCCCGCAGATATCCCTGTATCACTCTACCCCCCAACCCCACCGCCCTGGCGGCCAGCTATTCCTACCTCTCAGCTGAAGGTAAGCTTAGTTCCAGAAGACACTGGTGCTGTAGCTGAATCAGAGGCTTGGAGGTAAGTTTCTCAGGCGCAGCCAGCCTGGGGACTGTGTCAGTGAGATTGCGGGGTTGGAGTCTTCTTGCAGCCCACCACGGAACCATCTTATCTGTCTTTGGCTAGAAAACAATCTCAGCCTGTCTTTTTCTGGGTTTTACTGTTCCAGGGGTTGTTTCATGGCTGTTTTGGGGCAAAATGCATCAGGAGCTCTGTGCATTTAATGTCTTTCCTCTGCCATTGGGCATTCCTTTGATTTCCCATTCTTAGCCACCACAAAACAAGCTGCTCTAAATACGTTTGTACAAATAGCTCCTTTTTCTCTTTGTGGGGATATTTTTGGGATATAAACTTAGCAGTGGTATTGCTGGATCAAAGCATATGCACAATTCTATAGCCCCTTTGGGCATAGATCCAACCAGGTCTCCAAAATGGTTGGATCTTTTCACATCTCCACCAACAGTGGATGAGCACATCAGCTTTCCGACATCCCCTCCAACATTCAATATTTTCCATTTTTGTTATATTTGCCATTCAGATAGGTATGAGGTGATTCCTCAGAGTTGTTTTAATTTGTATTTCTCTGATCAATAGTGATCTGGAGCATTGTTTTTCATATGATTAAAGACAGCATTGATTCCTTTGCGGAGTGACTTGCATTTTTATAAATTTGATACAGTTCTCTATATAATTGAGAAATGAGGCCTTTATCAGTGATATTTCTTTCAAAAATTCTTTCCCAGCTTTCTGCTTCCCTTTTACTCTTGGTTACATTAGTTTTCATTGTGCAAAAACATTTTAATTTTATATAATTGAAATGATCTATTTACATTTTGTTTTATTCTTTTTATCTTCTTTGGTGTTTAATTTGCTCCTTTTCCATAAATCTGAAGCATAAACAATTCTATACTCTCTTAATCTGCTTATGGTACAACACTTTATGTGTAAATCATGTATGCATTTTGACCTTATTTTAGTATACAGTGTGAAATGCTGGTCTGTATCTAGTTTTCTGCCATACTGTTTTCCAGTTTTTGCAGTGTTTTTTGTCAAAAAATGAGTTTTTGTTCCCAAAGCTTGTGTCTTAGGAGGAAGCTAGGTGGGACAGTGGATAGAGCTCTGGCCCAGGATTTAGGAGGCCCTGAGTTCAAATTCAGTCTCAGACACTTGACACTTACTAGCTGTGTGACCCTGGACAAGTCACTTAACCCCAATTGCCCCACCAAAAAAAATGTGAGTAAAGCTTTTTCTGTGGAGTAAAGGAAAACAATATAAAACAAAGGCCTCATTTCTCAATTATATAGAGAACTGTATCAAATTTATAAAAATGCAAGTCACTCACCAAAGGAGTCAATGCTGTCTTTAATCATATGGAAAAAAAATGCTCCAGATAACTATTGATCAGAGAATACAAATTAAAACATCTCTGAGGTATCACAAGATATTTCACAATATTCTCTATTTTTTTATTCATTTGGATTTGCTTTATTGTGTCTTGGTTTGTCATAAAGTCACTAGCTTCCATTTCTTCAGTCCTAATTATTAGGCAACTATTTTTATCAAAGAGATTTTCCATTTGGCTGTTCAAGCTGTTAACTTTTTCTTATATCTTTCCTGCATCACCCTCATTTCTCTTTCCTTTTTTTATTCTACCTCTCTACCTTAATTTACAAATTCCTTTTTGAGCACCTCTATGGCCTGAGAACAATTTTTCTTGGAAACTTTAGATGTAGTGGCCCTGATGTTGCTATCCTCTTCTGATGGCGCACCTTGATCTTACTTGTCACTATCTATGGTTCACAACTTTCTTTGCCTATTCATCTTGCCCATCTTTCACTTGACTTTTAACTCCTTCTTAGTATGGGGTCTTGCTTCCAGGATATACTCTCCCAAGCTTTAGGGGGTCCTAGGTGTTATGATTTAATGATGGGCCCTTTCTTCACTTTCCTAGCCCTTTCTCTGATCCATAGATAACCCCAGGCCAACTTGCCAATCAACCAGGCAGCAAAACTTTATGTGTTGTAGTTACTAGCTCTGATGAGCCTGCATCCCTCCCCAACCTGGGCCACCACTGCTCAAGGTTACTTCTTGGTTCCCTTCTGGAGTAGGACAACCAAATCCCCCCCTTAGCTCCTGCATACTCCTGTAGACTCCCACCCACCCAGCTGTTCAGCCCTCTCACCAGATTCTGAGCTTAGTTCCTGAAGACACCAGCACTGCAGCTGCTTCTGAGTGTCTGGGGTAAGTTTCTCTTGTGTAGCCTGCCTGGGGCTGTATCTGTGTTGGTTTGGTTGCAAGGCTGGACTCCATTCCCAGCCTGGCTCCCCCTTCTGCCAAACTTCCAAGTTGTCTTTGGATGGAAAATAATATCAGTCATATTTTGGGGGGTTCTGCTGTTCCGGGAGTTGTTTTCTGGCTGCTTGGATGTTTTGGGGGGGAGTAATTGTGTTACGAAGTCTGAGTGTCTACTGCCTTTCCTCTGCCATCTTTGCTCTGCCTTGGAAATAACTCTCTTAAGCTCTCCTAAAGTTTCCCTTCTAACCAATAAAAAACTGTCTCTCAATTATTCCAAGAGCAGGGACACAACACCAGTCCAGCAGGAAAGGTATGTTTTTATCTGAGTGGTAGGGGAGTAAGGTCCAAGAGCCACAGTGGAAGCTATGTTCACAGCAGAGAGTCCAAAGCAGGGTTCTGAGCCTGGGACAATCCAGCATTGTGGCCACACCCTTGTGCAAGGCAGGAGCTCTCTAAGGAAATGAGCAGTCTATGCAGAATATTAGGGACCCTCACCAGCCACCCAATTCCAGCACAGACCACCAAGCAGGCCTTGACCCCACTGCTGACCAGTAGTAAAACCCTGCCAAATGCAGGCCAATAGTAAGATACTGCAGAGAGATTCTTTTTCCATAGAAAATAAGCAGCAGGAGTCTCTGACCCACAGGCAGATCTGCAATAAAATGAATCCTCCAGGGCCTGCTAACATAGAGATTATGTTAACTCTAGCAAATCAGAAGAAGGGCACCACCCCTGGAGGTTAGCCCACATCCAGAGGGAAGCCAAAAGAGAGCACCAATCCCTAAATAACTTTCAGAAGGGAACCTTACTCTACAGAGAAAGCAAGTGGCTAAGACCTGAAGGCCAGTGAAACTCACCAGTAAGACCCAGAGCCTCCACACAAAAACTTGGGACAGTGCAGGAATAGAATTCAACTGTCTCATAACAACACCAAGTCAAATGCACACACACACACACACACACACACACGAAGACAAACACACACAAATAAAATATAATAAAAATTAAACTAAATTAAAAAAAATAAGCTTGACTATAGAAAGTAACTATGGTGATAGGGAAGATCAAAGCATAAACTTAGAGGATGGCTACAGGTAAAGCTTCAAAGAAAAATGTAAATTTGTCTCAGATTCAAAATGATTGCCTGGAAGAGCTTAAAGAGTACTCTTAAAAGAAAATTATAGAAGTAGAAAAATTGGGGAAAGAAATGAGAGTAATACAACAAAACCACGGAAAATGGAGTCAATAGCATGACGAAAGATATGCAAAATTTTACTGAGGATAACTTTATAAAAAACATAATTAGCCAAATGGAAAAGGAAGTACAAAAGGTCTCAGAAGAAAATAATTCTTGGGATCCAAGAGGGCAGAAAGGAATCAGCAAGCTGCCTGAGCTCTCCTTCTGTTCCCTCAAAAAGAACATTAAATCAAGCCTCTGGATGGATTCTGAAACTACAGAACCTGCAAAGAGACAAAGAGACACAGTCTTCCAAACAGAGATAATTTAGAAAACTTCAAGAAAGGTCAGTCTGACTCAGGCAAAAGGGAAGTGCAGCAGCCCAGTGCTGAGGGGGTCAGGGCAAGTCAGCAGTAAGCTGCGGGCCACAGCTGAACAACTGAGGCCCCTGGATCCTGGCTCAAAAATCTGGTGGCCCATCAGGACAGTGGAAAAACCTACCTGCACCAGCCAAGAGGGCAAGCTGCCAGCTGGAAGGCCACGAACAGGATAGGCGTGACAAGGCCCACTGATACTAGCACGCTCAGACAGGAAGTGCAGGACACGGGAAGTGCAAACACCATAAAGGCCTCAGTGTGTAAAAAGCCAGTGACACAGCACCTACACCCCAGCACAAGAAGATCAAAACAGAGGAAACCTCAACTTAAAAAATAAATAAATAAGCTGCAATAATGAGTAAGAAGCAGATAAGAGCCCTCTCCATTGAGAGCTTCTGTATCAACAGGGAAAAGGGAAACACAAACTCAGATGAGGACAATACCCTCAAATTTCCTACATGTGAAGCCTCCCGAGGGAAAGTGAATTAGTCTCAAGAACAAAAAGCCTTCCTGGAAGAGCTCAAAAAGGATTTTCAAAATCAATTGAGAGAAATGAAAGCAATGAAAGAAAATTATGAAAAAAGAATCAGCAGCTTGGAAAAGGAAGCACAAAGATTGACTGGAGAAAACAACTCCTTAAAAAATTAATTTGGCCAAATGGAAAAAAAGGTGCATAATCTCACTGAAGAAAACAATGCCCTAAAAAATTTATTTGACCAAAAGGAAAAAAAAAGGTGCATAATCTCATTGAAGAAAACAATGCCTTGAAAATTAAAATTGGACATTTGGAAGGTAAGGAATCCATGAGACACCAAGAATCAGTCAAGCAGGATCAAAAGAATGAAAAAATAGAAGAAAATGTGAAATACCTCATTGGAAAGACAACTGATCTGGAAAACAGATCCAGGAGAGATAATTTGAGAATCATTGGACTGCCTGAAAGCCATGATCAGAAAAAGAATCTAGACACTATATTCCAGAAAATTATTAAGAAGAACTGCCCTGATATTATAGAATCAGAGCATAAAATCATCATTGAAAGAATTCACCGATCACCTCCTGAAAGAGACCCCAAAAGGAAAACTCCAAGGAATATTGTAGCCAAATTCCAGAATTATCAGGTGAAGGAGAAAATACTCCAAGCAGCCAGAAAGAAGCAATTTAAATATCATGGAGCCACAGTCAGGATTGCTCAGGACCTGGTAGTTTCAACATTAAAGGACCACAAGGCTTGGAATATGATATTCCGGAAGGCAAAGGAGCTTGGAATCCAGACAAGAATCTATTACCCAGCAAAAATGGGCATTCTCTTTCAGGGGCCAAGATGGACATTCAATGACATTGGGGACTTTCAATGTTTCCCAATGAAAAGACCAGAACTAAATAGAAAATTCAATCTTAACATAGAAGACTCAAGAGAAGTGTAAAAAGGTAAACAGAGGGGAAAAATAGTGACTCAATTAGGTTAAACTGTTTACATCCCTACATGGGAAAATAATAATCATAACTCTTAAGAACTTTAAATGTATTTGGGCAGAGAGAAGGACTTTACACAGAGGGTATAAATATAAATTGTCTTTGATGTGATGATACAAAGAAAATTAAGGGGTTAAAATGGGAGTCTATGAGGAGGAGAGGAAATGGGAGGTGGAATGGGGTGAATTACATCATATGTAAAGGTGAAAAAAAACTTATTACAATAGAGGGAAACAAAGGAGGGGTGAACATTGTTTCAACCCTACCCTCATTAGATTTGATTCAAAGAGGGAATAACATATATGTTCATTGGGATAAAGAAACTTAGCTCATTCTTTAGGGAAGTAAAGGGGGAAGGGAAAAGGGGAACTGATAGAAGGGAGGACAAAAGCAAGGGAGAAAAGGGTAAAGAAAAGGGAGGGGGTGATAAAAAGGGAGGGCAGATTGGGGGAGGCAGGGGTAAGAAGCAAAATATTGGTGAAGAGGAATAGGCTGAAAGAAGGGGAAAAAGTACAAAGGGGGTAAATAGAATTGAGGGGAATAGACAGTTAGTAATAATAACTGTGAATGTGAATGGGATGAACTCTGCTATAAAATGGAAGCGAATTGCAGAGCGGATTAAAAAACCACAATCCTACAATATGCTGTTTATGAAAAAAACACATTTGAAGAAGAAAGATACACACAGAGTAAAGGTAAAAGACTGGAACAGAATATATTATGCTTCAGCTAAATTAAAAAAAAAAAGCAGGGGTAGCAATCCTTATCTCAGACAAAGCAGAGGCAAAAAATAGATCTCATTAAATGAGATAAGGAAGGAAACTACCTCTTGTTTAAAGGTACTATAGATAATGAAGTAATATCAATATTAAATATGTATGCACCAAGTGGTATAGCATCCAAATTCTTAGAAGAGAAGTTAAATGAGTTACAAGAGGAATTAGAGAGAAATACTATACTAGTGGGGGATCTGAATCTCCCTCTCTTAAAATTATATAATTCTAGCCAAAAATAAATAAGAAAGAAGTGAAAGAGGTGAATAGATTACTAGAAAAGTTAGACATGATAGATGTCTGGAGAAAATTGAATGGGGATAGAAAGGAATATACCTTTTTCTCAGCAGTCCATGGCACATTTTCAAAAATTCACCATGTATTAGGGCACAAAAGCATCATAGTCAAATGTAGAAAGGCAGAAATAGTAAATGCATCCTTCTCAGATCATGATGCAACAAAAATTACATGTAAGAAAGAGCCATAGAAAAGTGGAATGAAAATCAATTGGAAACTAAATAATTTCATTCTAAAAATGAATGGGTCAAACAACAAATCATAGAAACAATCAATAACTATATCCAAGAGAATGACAATAATGAGACAAGATACCAAAATCTATGGGATGCAGCCAAAGCAGTGCTTAGGGGAAAATTTATAGCTCTAAATGCTTACATGAATAAAAAAGAGAAAGAGGAGATCAATGAATTGGGCATGCAACTTAAAAAGCTAGAAAAAGAACAAATTAGAAATCCCCAATTAGATACTAAATTAGAGATCCTGAAAATCAAAGGAGAAATTAATAAGATTGAAAGCAAGAAAACTATAGAATTAATCAATAAAACTAAGAGCTGGTTTTATGAAAAAAACAATAAAATGGATAAAATATTAGCTAATTTGATTACAAAAAAGAAAAAAGAAAACCAAATTACCAGTATCAAAAATGAAAAGGGTGATGTTACCACCAATGAATTGGAAATTAAATCAATAATTAGGAATTATTTTGTACAACTGTATGCCAATAAATTTGACAATCTAAATGAAATGGTGGAATATTTACTCCAGCTTCTGGGATAGGAACTCAGTATTTGACAAAAACTGCTGGGAAAATTGGAAGATAGTTTGGCAGAAATTAGGCATAGACCAACATCTTACACCTTATACTAAAATCAGGTAAAAATGGATACATGATTTAGACATAAAAGGTGATATCATAGGAAAATTAGGAGAGAAAATAATAGCCTACCTTTCAGATCTTTGGAAAGGAGAACAGTTTATGACCAAACAAGAGATAGAGAATATTATAAAATGCAAAATGGATGATTTTGATTACATTAAATTAAAAAGGTTTTGTATAAACAGAAGCAATGCATCCAAAATTAGAAGGGATGCAGAAAGCTGGGAAACAATTTTTATGGCCAGTACTTCTGATAAAGGCCTCATTTCTAAAATATATAGGTAACTAAGTCAAATGTATAAGAATCCAAGTCATTCCCCAATTCAGAAATGGTCAAAGGATATGAACAGGCATTTTTCTTATGAAGAAATCAAAGCTATCTGTTCCTGTATGAAAAAAATGCTCTAAATCGCTAATGATTAGAGAAATGCAAATTAAAACAACTCTGAGGCACCACCTGACAAATGTGAGATTTAAAATTGGATATACAAGCATTAAACTCCCCCTTTTAACTTTTCCCTCAATGTCTCCCAGGCCACTAAAATAAAGAAACCTCTGAGCTTAAATCTGTGAGGGATTAGTTTTTATTGTTTGGGAATTAATTAGACAACAAAAGGTGATACCAATTAGGGAAATAGGGTAGTAGAAATACAAATGAATAATCTTAGATCTAAGCTTAGTCTATTTTCCTTTATAAAACTCACCGAATCCCAAACTGCCTCCCAGGCCAAGAACCAGCACACACGCATGCTGCCACGGCTAAGTTTTAAAAAACCAGAGAGCCCCACTTCCGTTCCTCCCTCAGTTTTAAAACTTCCATCCCTGAAGTTGGTGCCCTTCTACATGTCGTGCTTGGCCAATTCTCCGGGCAGCAGCAGGCGCACAGCAGTTCGTCACGGCCTCCTCCCCAAAAGGGCAGTCGTTCAAAAGCTGCTTCAGTAGCATGCGCTCAACTCTCAAATGATTCAGCTAAAACTTCCAGTTTTTACAACACACCTATCAGATTGGCTAAAATGACAAAAAAAGAAAATAAATGTTGGAGAAGCTATAGAAAAATTATAACACTAATGCATTGTTGGTGGAGCTGTGAACTGATCCAACCATTCTGGAGAGCAATTTGGAATTATGCCCAAAGGGCTATAAAGCTGTGCATACCCTTTGATCCAGCAATACCACTTTTGGGTCTTTTTCCCAAAGAGATCATGGAATGGGGAAAAGAACCCACATGTACAAAAATATTTATATCTGCTCTTTATGTGGTGGCAAGGAATTGGAAGTTGAGGGGATGCCCATCAATTGGGGAATGGCTGGACATGTTGTGGTAGATGAATATAATGGAGTACTATTGTGTTGTAAGAAATGATGAGCAGGAGCAGTTCAAAGAAACCTGGAGGGTCTTGCATGGGCTGATGATGAGTGAAATGAGCAAAATGAGGAGAACATTGTACACAGTATGATCAACATTGTATTTTGATCTACTGTGATGGACTATCTTCTTCTCACCAATGCAGTGGTACAGAAGGGCTCCAGGCAACTCATGATGGAGGAGGATCTCCAAGTCCAGGAAAAAAAAAAGTACTGTAGAGTATAGATGCTGAATGAATCATACTATTTCTTTTTTTTTTTTTGGTGCTGTTGTTTTTCTATTTTGAGGTTTTTCCTCATTGCTCTGTTTTTTCTCTTATAGCATGACTAATGCAGAAATATGTTTAATGTTATTATATATGTGTGTGTATATATATAAATATAAATATATATATATGTATATATATAAAACCTATATCAGATTATGTGCTGTCTAGTGGATGGGGGAAGGAGGGGAGGAAGGGAGAAAAGTCTGAAATTGGAAAGCTTGTATAAACAAAAGTTGAGAACTATCTTTACATGTAATGGGAAAAAAATAAAATACTTTAATAAAAAAAGAAAATAGTTATTTAAAAATTAGAATTGAACAAATGTAAACTAATGACTCTATGATATATCAAGATATGATTAAACAAAATCAAAAAAATAAAAAAAAGGAAGACAATATTAAATTTCTCTTGGGAAAAACAACTGATCTAGAATTTAGATGCAGGAGAGATAATATAAGTATTATTTGACTACCTGAAAACCATGATTAAAAAAAAGGCCTGACTAATATTGTTCAAGAAATTATCCCAAAAAACTTCCTTGATATATTAGAACCAGAGAGCAAAAGAAAATTTAAAGAATCCACTAATCACTGCCTGAAAGCAATCTCAAAATGAATACTCCTAGAAATATCACAGCCAAATTTCAAAGCTAAGAGATCAAGTAAAAGGTATTGTAAGCAGTCAAAAATAATCAATTCAACTATCATGGAGTTACAGTCAGAATTACACAAGATTTGGCAGCTTGCACATTAAAAAACCACAGGACTTGGAATATGATATACCAGAAAGAAAAGGTGTTACGTTGACAACCAAGAATTACCTACCCAGAAAAACTGAATATTATCTTTCAGGGGAAAATGGATATTTAATGAAATAGAAGTATTTCAAGCATTTCTAATTAAAAGGCCAGAGCTGAATTAAAAGAAAAAAAAAAGTAGGTCAAACAAGAAATAATAGAAACAAACATTTCATTAATGAAAATGACAAGTATGAGACAACATATCAAAATTTATAGGGTACAATCAAAGCAATACATAGAGAAAAATTTATATCCTTAGCTGCTTAGATCAATAAAATAGAGAAAAATAGATCAGAGAATAGGTCACATAACTTAAGAAAATAAACCAAAAAAATAACCCTAGAAAATGAAGAAATTTTAAATTCCCAATTAAACACCGATTAGGAAATCCTGAAAATCAAAGGAGAAATTATAATATTGAAACTAAGAAAACCATTGAACTAATAAATAAAAGTAGAAGTTGGTTTTATTAAAAACAATAAAATAGATATATCATTGGTTAATTTGACCAAAAATGGAAAGAAGAAAACAAATTACTACAATCAAAAATGAAAAAGCTGAACTCACCACTAATCAAGAGGAAATTATAGCTATTTTTAGGAACTATTTTGTCCAATTATATGACAATAAATTTGACAATCTAAATGAAATTGATGAATATCTACAAAAGTATCTTACCAAGATTAGCAGAATAAAAAATACTTACATAACCCAATTTTAGAACTGAACTGATGCAAAATGAAGTGAGAACTGAGATCTTTGTCCACAGTGACAGCAATGTTTTAATAATGCTCAAGTTTGAAAGCCTTGTGTTATTCTAATCAATGCAATGATCCAGAAAAATTTCAAAGGACTCATAATGAAAATATTATCCACCTCTAGAGAGATAATTGAATGTTGAGTGCAATTTGAAGTATCATTTTCTCACTTACATTACTCTATTTAGTTATTTTGTGATGTGTTTAATATGGAAATATGTTTTCACATGTATAATTGACATATTGTTTATATTCAAATGGGTTCAGGAGGAAGAAGAAAGAAACAAAATCTGGAGCTCAAAATTTAAAAAGAATGCTAAAAAGAAATAATTAATTGTATGAAATGACAATTTTTAAATAATTGAAAAGTAAATAATCTAATCATAAAAAATGATTGGATCAAAGAAAAATAATAGAAACAACAAATCATTTCTTTAAAGATAAGTAAAATAATGAAACAAGATATTGAAAATTATAAGATGGAGTTAAAGTAATATTTGGGGGGAATTCATATGTCTAAATGTTTAAATGAATAATATAGAGCAAAAGCAGATAAACAAATTTTACATGCAATTAAAAAACAAAACCTAAAAATAAATAAATAAAAATCCCACATTAAACACCAACATGGAAACCCCAAAAGCCATATGAGAAATGTTGTTTATAAAAGAAAGGAAAGGCAGAATCTAGGTGGTGCAGTAGATAAAGCACTGACCCTGTATTCAATAAGACCTGAGTTCAAATCTGGCCTCAGACCCTTGACACTTACTAGCTGTGTGAACCTGGGCAAGTCACACCCCCCATTGCCTCACTAAAAAAATAAAAAAGAAAGAAAAGAAAAGAAAAAAAAAGAAAGAAAAAAAAGTTTCCATTGTAAAATGAAAAAACAGTAAATGCAACACCAATGGTAATGAAATTAATATAATTATTAGTACTTATTTACCAATTGTATGTCAGTAAATGTGACAATCTAAGTAAAATGTATGAATACATACAAAAATAAATTACCTCTATAAACATAAACACAAGTGAATTAGAATACTTAAGTAAATTCAACTTAAGAAGAAAAATAACAGTTATTTTGGGGATATAGACCTAGTAGTAGTATTGCTAAATCAAAGGATATGCACAGTTTTATGGCTCATTATGTATAATTCTAAATTGTGCTTTAGAATGGTCGGACCAGTTCACAACTACAGCAACAATACATTATTAGTGTCCCAATTTTCCACATCTCCTCCACTATTTTTAATTCTCCTTATCTTTCATGTTGGTTAATTGGATATATGTGGCTATATTTTTTAGTTATTTGCTTTCTTCTTCTGAAAGCTGCCTGTTCATATCCTTTGGTCACTTATTGACTAATGAATAGCTCTTATTTTTCCAAATTTGACTCAGTTTCTGATATATTTGAGAAATAAGGCCTTTATTAGGAAAAAATTACTATGAATATTCCCCCATTTCTTGTTTTCCTTCTAATTTTAACTACATTAGTTTTGTTTGTGAAAAACTTTATAATTTCATATAAACAAAATAATCCACTATATTCCCCACAACTCTCTCTATTTCTGGTCATAAACTCTTCTGATTTTCATAGATCTGATAGGTACATTTTTCTGTGCTCTCCTAATTTACTTATGATAGCACATTTTATGTCCAAATCATTTCTGCATTATCACTTTATTATAGTATACAGTGTGATATAGTGGTGTATACATAGTTTCTTTCAAAATGCTTTTCAATTTCCTAGCAATTTTTTGTCATATGGTGAATTCTTACTCCAAAGGCTTAGATCTTTATGTTCATTGAACACTGACTTACTAACATCATTTACTACTGTGTTGTGTACATCTAATCTATTCCATTGATGCACCACAATTTATCTTAGGTTGTAGCAGATTATTTTGTTCATCTTCCTTCACATTTTTTCATCAATTCCCTTGATATTCTTGACCTCTTTTTTTTTTTCACCATCAATATTATTATTTTCTCTAGCTCTACAAAATAATTTCTAGTAGTTTGATTGTCATGGCACTAAATACCATTGTCATTTTTATTATTTTGTTTTAGCCTTGTCATTCATGAGCAATTAATATTTCTCCAACTGTTTATATCTGCTTCTATTTGTTGTAAAAAAGTGTTTTATAATTATGCTTGTATAGTCACTGCGTTTGTCTTAGTTTTCAGACACAAGTATGTTATATAGTTTGCAATTAACTTTAGTGGAATTATTCTTTCTATCTCTTCTTCTTTTTTTTTTTTGTGGGGCAATGGGAGTTAAATGACTTGCCCAGGGTCACACAGCTAGTAAGTATCAAGTGTCTGAGGTCAGATTTGAACTCAGGTACTCCTGAATCTGAAGCTGGTGCTTTATCTACTGCGCCACCTAGCTGCCCTCTGTTTCTTCTTACTGCATCTTTTGGTACTATGCAGAAATGATAATTGTTTCTGTAGGGACAATGAGGTATTATAGCTGATAGAGTGTTGTAAGGCCCAAATTTTAATTGGAGAATGTTAGCTAGATAGCTCACCACAATATTGGGGCAAAGAAGGAGACCAACAGCCTCGCTCTAAAACAGAACAGGGTTTAGTAACAAGAACGAACTTAAAAACTCAAGCAATATCAGTAGAATTAAGAGAAACAAAAAAAAAATGGGGGAAAGGAAATGATACAACCTGAATATCACCACCACCCAGGGATCAGCTGAGAATAGATGGCTGCATCCTGTCACTTTCCAGCTTCAAGCAAGAATGATGAAACTCCTCCCTTCTCCTTCCTAGTAGAACCCAGCCTGACCACACACAGCCCCAAGCCAATTGGCTGGCAGCCCTAACTGACAGTTACATGACTGCCCTCAATGGGCTTCCGGTCATTATAATGTTTACAGGTCCATGGTGATGGCTACAACCAGTGGGTGGAACACCATGCCATTGTGGAGTTGCGACGCCTTTGCATGCGTTGGGGTTTTAAAAATTCTAGCCAAAATATGGGGTCATAAAAACATGAAATAACAATTAATTCTTTACAGTGTTTGGGCTGAAATTATGAAGATTCATGTGAGTTCAAATCTAGCCTAAGGCACTTAATAGCTGTGTGACCCTCGGAAACTCATTTAACCCTATTTGCTTCAGTTCCTCTTCTGCAAAATGAGTTAGAGAAGGAAATGAGAAAGTACTCTAGTACCTTTGCAGAAAATCTCAAATGGGGTCTTTATGAGTAAGACATGATTGAGCACCAACAAAAATTATTTCTATGGGTTTACTTTATATCCTACAAGTTTACTAAAGTGGTTGTTTCAAGTAGTTTTTTTTTACTTAGTTTCTTCATTAGCGGTTTCCTAGTACAACAACTTAGCACTTGCAAAGAATGATAGTTTTCTTTCCTCAAGGTTTATTTTTATTTCTTGCATTTCTTTTTCTTCTCTTATTGATATAACTTGAATTTTAAGGACAATATTGAATAGCAATGGCCACGATGAGCATATTTGCTCTACCCCTGATCTTATTGAGAAGGGTTCAAGTTTATCCCTTTTTCAGACAATACTACATTATCATTTTTCTTACCTTTAAAATTATGGGGGGGGGGGCGGCTAGGTGGCGCAGTGGATAAAGCACCGGCCCTGGATTCAGGAGTTCCTGAGTTCAAATCCGGCCTCAGATACTTGACACTTACTAGCTGTGTGACCTTGGGCAAGTCACTTAACCCCGACTGCCTCGCAAAAAAAAAAAAAAAAATTATAGGGGAATTTTAATTTCCTATACTAGAGAAATGAGAAGGATTGAGGTGCTGGAATCTTAAGCGACCTTGAATTTTGCTATTTTGCTAGAATATCTGGATTACCAATTTTCTGAAATCTAAAATATATCTACATGATATATTTATTCTTTCTTTAGTGAATCAACAGGTACTTTAGAAACTTAGATTGCCTGAGGTCACTTGTGAATATAGTTATCATTCTGCTCAGAAAGACCATTTAATGAAGATTTCTAGTTTCCACAGAATGCCAAATAATGGAAAGTAGCTTGTGCACAATACAAAATTCTTTTTAATTTGATCATGTTAGCTCTTCTTACTGAATCAGTAATTTATTGGAATTCTACCTTGTTAACTTGCAGTAGCATTGGGTAACTAAATTCCCTAAGGGCAGACTGAATTATTTGCTCAGTTCTATAGATCAAGAGGCATGTACAGAGAATGATAAATATCTATAGCATAAAAGTATTTTAATAGTTGGGTAGAGTAGGTAGATAGCTAAGGAACATTTTAGTAGATGTGTAGGATATCATTTTAATAGATGGGTAAGGTAGCATTTGCAATGTATTGACTTCAAAATGATAGCTCATTTTTTTTTCATTTTAGAGGTAGCTTTTTCTTTTGTTTGTAAGTGCTTGATCTATGATAGCAAAATGTTCCTTATGCCCTAGTTTTATTGGTCATTTTGAAATTTAATTTTAAAAAGAGCCATAGAGGCAGCTAGGTGGCACAGTGGCTAGAGCTCTGGCCCTGGATTCAGGAGGACCTGAGTTCAAATCTGGCCTCAGACATTTGACACTTACTAGCTGTGTGACCCTGGGCAAGTCACTTAACCCTCATTGCCCTGCAAAAAAAAAAAAAGAAAAGAAAAGAAAAAAAAGAAAAAGAAAAAAAAAGAGCTATGTTTGTTTGTTATGCCCTATGCACTATTACTATATTTTTGTCCTGAATGATAGTATATTTAACTCATCTTCTGTAAGCTCCTATTGTTACTGTTCACCTTGCCTATGTTTGCTGCCTCCCCATTACCTCAATTTCAGGTCATCGTAAAGTAAATATTTTTAAAGTGTAATATCCTTTAGTCTCTATAAATTTCAAGCTCAAAAAGGCTGAGTTTTATTGGGTAGATATGGTACTGTTGAGATATCTGGGATATAAGGTTGACTGTACTGTTGAATTATCAATAGTATTTCTATCATTGCTCCAGAAGTCCAACACATCTGGGTCAGGTCAATTCTCTCACTTATGTAAAAGGATGTGTATAACTATCCTTCTGAGGAACTAAGATTTTGATAGTTTACTTTATAGCTAATGCCTAAAGGGAAAACTTTTTCATCTCTCAGTTTTCTTTACCTTGAAAAAATGTCTTCTTTCTTGGCAATACTGTGTTGAGAGATCAAAATGCAGTGACATTTTTCAGTTTTGTTCAAATTGGAATTTGCATGTGCCTGTTAACAAACCTTGATATTTATCAATTCAACTGCTACTACATTCTAATCGATTGCAATCTCCTTGAAATTATGGTCAATCTTGGTTTCCTGTACCCTATCTTTATATACCCCAGTCTTAGCACAGTGCATGGCACATAAGTGGTGCTTAATAAATGTTTGTTGATTGACTGACAGTGACACTGATAAATTTACAAATTAAAAAAGTGGCTTTGATCTGCTGGCATTGTACTCAGTGTTTTTCTTCCCATATTTAGCACAATGTCTGGTTCATAGTAAGTCCTTAAAATGCTTGATAATTAAATTATTTCTTGGACAAATGGTTGGGAAAAAGCTCATCGTGTCTTTTAATGCCACAGTTGTATTTTATTCAAAAAAATGTTGAATCTGGTGTCAGAAAATGACTGTATTTGAGTCCTTGCTTTGACACTCTGTGAATATAGGCAAATCATTTAGTGTATAGGAGTCTTAATTTCCACACCTGAAAAATGGGATTTAATGATACCTTACTACCCCTCAGAGATTTTGTAGAGATTAGATTTGATTTAGAAGTTTGATATTTGATTTTAAGCTATTAAGACAAAATTGCACTAAGAATATTGGCTCATCCATTATTTGAAAGATGGACTGCTAACTGAAAATTGTGATACACATGGGTATTTTCTGTCACTAATGTTCTTAGAATCGAAAACATTATCCACATTGCAGAATTAAATGGTGGTTTAAGTTCAGCTACATTTTATAACATATTCCCAAAATATTTCCTTAATGACTCAATCAATTAAAAACTCCACTAAAACTTTCATAACATTATATGCCTTCTCATAGCCCCTCTAATATAGATATTATTTTCATATTTACCATCTATAGTAATATCATGGGTGTGGAGTAAAACATTAGAGCTTGTTGATTTTACCACTTATTTTTAATTGTTTTTATTTTATTTTTAATTTATGGAATAAAACAAGCTTTTCCATAATAATATAATAAAAATAGATGATTTCACATGAATCTGCAAATGTACTGTGCACAACTTGCTATTTCTTTCAAATATACAACAGAATTATCATATAAATTTCTTTTTACCTTCCCTCCATCCCTATCCTTGAGCTGGCTACCATTAGACAAAAACAGGTGTGTGAGTATATGTACACATATATATACATATATAATTTTTCACATCCATATATAAATGATGATAAATATATAGAATAAATATACCCATTATATACTATATAATATTTTATATATCTATACATAATTATTCTGTATTTCTATTTATCAGTTCTTTCTATGGATACTGATAACATCTTTATATGTCCTTTATACATAATTTGGGTATTTTTTGATAACTGTAGAATTGTAATTTCAAAGACTCTCTAATTACATAATCATCATCATTTTTATATTAATATTACATTTTTTATATTTGAAAAGGGCTTTAAATATTTTATTTCATCTGATCTCAACAATCTTGAAAGTAGATACTGTAGTTATTCTCATTTTAAATTTGTGGAAAATAAGGCTCAGAAGGCTTTAAAGTGACTTGCTCAGGGTCACATAGGTGGTCAATATTTTGGTTGATATTCAAATTTAGGTTTTTCTGGCTCTGTCTTATACTCTTTGCTCACAGTTATTCTGCATCTCAAAAACTGTTTCTGATTAATTTTCTGGTCACAAATTGAGCACTAAGCAGTCGCTAGACAAGTGTGTGATGCAAATATTTTTTTTTTTTGGTGATTTTGTTCAAAGCATTGAACCAATTTCTATGTATAGAAATTTTTTTCTTCTTTTTCATTTCTAAATTTTTTAATCCAGGTGAAGACTTTATCTAGAGGGAAAAAAATACATTTTCCCTTCCACAAGCATGAACATATAATTGATTTTTTTTTTTTTGTGGGGCAATGAGGGTTAAGTCACTTGCCCATGGTCACACAGCTAGTCAGCTAGTAAATGCCACGTGTCTGAGTCCAGATTTGAACTCAGGTCCTCCTGATCTAGGGCCAGTGTTTTATCCACTATGCCACTGAAATATTCAGCTGCCTCTGAATATTTCATTTATTACATAGATTCAATCTTTAAATTTGTTACAAGAGAATTGAATCAGATTGTTTGCCCTTGAATGAAGTCTAATTCAGTCAAGTTACTCCTATCTTGCTATTCAACAAAGGTAAAACAAATTAGAATTTAGAGCAGGGAAGAAGATGGTGTTAGGAGAACTAAGGTAAGTCATGGAGACTATGGAAAAGTGTTTTGTGAGAAGAAATTATTTATTCTTATATACCTTTTAGAGAAACTCATCTATTTTTCTGGTTCTTTTAAAACTGCTGTTTGGCAAGGATCCAATTACTGCACATGAGCTTACTGCATTGTAAATAACGTCTTCTTAACTTTCCAATCACACTGTACCAATGCTGTATTTTGTAAGCAAAAGTCCTGGTTTTTTTAAATAATTTTTCAGCCATCTGTTTACCCATATGTGCTACACATCGCTGAATGTTAGATTCCCCGTAAGTTTTATAGACAATGCCACAAACCTCGAATGTGTTTCCCCTCATAATTAGCATTTTACTACCACATTAAATTGATCACAGGTAAACTGTTTCATTTTGGTGGGTTATTTTGATTGTAATCAGATGACTTGCTGGGAAGTGATTTTGTAGCCAATAAATTCTGGTTATAAAGAGTTTCTTTGCCTTTTTATAGCAAATGCATTATTTTAAAGGTCACCCTTGTCAGTCCTATAAAACAAATTTCAGGATTGCCAATGTAGAGCACCATTAAAAGCATCCATCAGTGTTTACACTAAAATGTAGAATGTTATCTTAGCAACTCAATCGGTTTCAATTAGTGGAGATGTCATTTGGATTGTTCCTTACTGGTTACTTTTGACAGAAGGGGAGAGAGCATGTTTGAGAACCTCTTTGCTAAGGTATTAAGCCTATAGTTAGCTTGATATCAACTACTCTATTCTTGTTATTCAAGTTTTCAATGAAAGGAGTGAAACTCAGTTTATGGGGTAATTTAGAGCTGATGTTACCCCCAGCCCTTTCACTAGGGAAAGCATAAAATATTTTGTGATATTAAGATTATGTCTAGTCCCCTGGGAAAACTGCCAAATTGGTGTTTTGGTGCTTATGTAATTCTGTCATAGGAAATAAAAACAAACAATTCAATAAACTGGCATAGTATGTGATGATGCTTGAAAAGTATGTAGGAGAATTATGCCCTTTAGAAGCATGAGGATATTTCATTATTGAAGATGCTGCCTGTGGACCCTCATTTATCTATAACAAGTTGAAAGTCTAAATATATCCTACTTTCTTTCCTTGGGGGAAAAACATTAATATTTGCTGCTGGAAATACTTACTATTGAAGGAAATATATACCTTATGACCAACATCTCTGACAGAATCATCCCCATAATGGAAGTAATTCATCAGTTCCTTTGATGAAATGCCCTCCAGGGGGCAATATGAGATTTACAAAAAATTTGGAGGTGGGGTGGACAAAAGGAAAATATGATAATTCTTTGCTGTGGAAATTTGGGTTCCTAGAATTTTTATGGGTAAAGGGGAGAATAGGACCAACATATCAACTCTGAATGATTATAAAGCCTTTATATTCATGAAAGACCTGTGATGTATGAAAGTTCACGTATATGTATGTCCTATTTCTGATCCAAAGGTCAACACTATTCTTTTTTTTTTAATAAAGCACTTTTTATTAATCAATATTATGGGAACTAGGTTTGCCATTTTTTTTAATTTTAAAAGTATTTCATTATTTTCTGGTTACATGTAAAAATAGATTTCAAAATTTGTTTTTAAAAGATTTTGATTTCCAAATTTTTCTTCCTCCCCCATCAGAAAACACTGATATAGGTTTTATATATATATATATATATATATATAATCACATTAAACATTATAAAAATATTTTAACTAGCTTGCCTAATTTGGTGGGACTAATCTGTGGATGACTGATCTTACTGGAGGACTAATCTGGGGCCTTTTGACTGGCTGGCTATCTGACTGCTATTAATTTCCAAAGCCAATCTGTTAGGGCCTTTTAAAAGTTTTTCCACTTTGCTCTGCTCCCAAATTGATAAGCAAATCATTAAGAAGCCTCTTAATTAAATAATCAAAGCAGAATTTATTTATAAAAATCAATGTAAATGGTAAGGGTAAAGAAAATGCACATTATACTACCTGTCTGCTTTTAATAAGGGCCTTTGCCACCTCTTGCCTACCAACGGACCTTCTAGCGTTCCCCTCACTGAAAAGCCCCCATGCTCTATACTCTTGCCAACCCCCCTGAAAAGCCTCTTACTGTTTCATTCTCCTTCCTTGCTCTTAGCTTTTTCTCCATCTCTCCCTCAGCATCTCTAGCATCCCTTTCTCACCAACCTCTCAGCATCTCTAGTCTCCTCTCACTTTTTCTATCCTCAGGTGTCCTTCTGTTCTCTTAATCTTCCAGCCTCCTCTTTCACTGTCTTCTTAATCTTGTCCAACCCCTCTTTCATCTTGTTAGTCCCCCTTTTCATTAACCTGCTCTCAGGTGAAACTTGGGGGTGGGTGAAGCAAATCATTGTGTCCCTGAGGGTTTTTGTGAACCTCTCCACTGTACACACGGGCATGCTGTGCCTCACCTGGGGCCTGAGGTTTTTCCTGCACGCAGTTTTGCCCGGCTCAGAGGCCCCCATGGAGCTGAAATGGAGGGGGAAGGGCACTAGCCCCTCTTACACAGAAAAAAAACCCTGGGGGCCTAAGGCTTTTTCATCTCAGCCCAAAGGCAGGGTCCCCAAATCAAAATAAATTTCTACAACCTATTTCTGCATTAGTGATGTTATTAAAGAATATTGAAACAACATTATTCTAATAGCACCCTAAATTAAAACTGCCTGAAAATTTTGTCACTTCCATGATACTTTAATATGAACATATATTTTTAATGGTACTGGTTAAAATCTTAAAGTTATATGAGATTAGGAAATCAGTGATCTCTCTTACACACAGTCCCTGTTTGAGAGCCAAATTTGATATACAGAGCATTAATCTCCCCCTTTAAACTTTCCCTGATATGGATGTATAGATATATAGATATATAGATATATATATCGCAGACCAATAAGAAAAAAGAGCCACTGCTTTAATCTGTGATGGATCAGGTTGTTTTTTTTTTGTTTTGTTTTGTTTTGTTTGGAATTAATTAGACAACAAGAGTTGAAACCAATTAGGAAAATAAGGAAGGAGAAATACAAATGAATAATCTTAGATCTAAGCTTAGTCTATTACTTTATAAAACTCACAGAATCCCAAACTGCCCGTCAGACTGTGAATCCCTGAAAAGACTGAACACCAAACCACGTGTACTCCTTTCAATCTTGCTCTGTTGCTGCTAAGTTCACTGCCAGAAAGAGAGAACTTCTGTTCCTGCCCTCACTTTTAAGTTGGCGTCCTGGAAGTTCCTCGCATTCTCCTCCCCAAAAGGGAGGTCCTTCAAAAGCCACTTCAGTAGCATATGCAATCTCTCAAATGATTCAGCTAAAACTTCCGATATATATCTTTACCACAAATAATTTTTACCACACCTGAATGAATGAAGGAAATAAATAGATAGTGGTAGTAATAGCAACAAGGAAGAACAAACTATGTATTGTGTTACTATGGACTCATTTTTTTTAAATCATAAAAATATTTTATTATTTTCCAGTTAAATGTAAAGATATTTTTCAACACTTGTTTCATAAAAATTTTAGTTCCAAATTTTCCTCTTTCCCTCACTTCCCTCCCCCCCTCCCCAAGACAGAAAACAATTTTGTATAGGTTTTATATGTACAATCACATTATGCATTTTCCTGCATTAGTCATATTATGAAAGAAGAATCAGATCAAAAAGGAGAAAACTCAACAACAACAACAAAAAAGTAGAAAGAATATGGTTCAGTCTGCATTCAGAATCCACAGTTCTTTTTTCTGGATGTGGATAACATTTTACATCATGAGTCCTTTGAGTTGACTTGTATCATTCTGTTGCTGAGAAGAGTTAAGTCTATCACAGTTGGTCATCACATAGTGTTGCTGTTACTTTGTACAGTGTTCTCCTGGTTCTGCTCATTTCACTCAGCAACAGTTAACTTAAGTATTTCCAGATTTCTCTGAAATCTTCCTGCTCATCATTTCTTATAGCACAATAGGATTCCATTACATTCATATACCACAACTTGTTCATTCATTCCCCAATTGATGGGCATTCCCTCTATTTCCAATTCTTTGCTACCACAGAGTGCTGCTTTAAATATTTTTATATATGTGGGTCCTTTTCCCTTTTTATGATATCTTTGGGGTAAAGACCTAGAAGTGGTATTGCTGGGTCAAAGGGCATGCACAGTCCCACAGCCCTTTGGGCACAGTTCCAAATTGCTCTCCAGAATAGTTGTGTCACTTCACAACTCCACCAACAATGCATTCATGTTCCAATTCTTCAACAGCTTCCCCAACATTATTATTTTCATTTTTTGTTATATTAGCCAATGTGATAGGTGTCAGGTGGTACTTCAGAGGTGTTTTAGCTTGCATCTCTCTAATCAATAGAGATTTAGAGCATTTTTTCATATGGCAATAGATAGCTTTGATTTCTTCATCTGTAAACTTTCTCTTCATATCCTCTGGCCAATACTCAATTGGGGAATGACTTGCATTATTATAAATTTGATTTAGTTCCCTATATTTTTTAGAAATGGGGCCTTTATCAGAAACACTGGCCATAAAAATTGTTTCACAGCTTTCTGCTTCCCTTCTAATTTTGGCTGCATTGGTTCTCTTTGTACAAAAACTATTTAATTTGATGTAATCAAAACCATACCTTTATCAATTTTGTAATATTCTCTATCTCTTGTTTGGTCATTACTTCTTCTTTTCTCCATAGATCTGAGAGGTAAACTATTATTTCCTCTCTTAACTTACCTATGGTATCTCCCTTAAAGTCAAATCATGGAGTCATTTTGAACTTATTTTTTCTACGCTGCAAGATGTTGGTCTATGCCTACTTTCTGCCATATTATCTTCCAGTATACCCTCTATGTATACTGCTTCTCTCTGACCAAATAGAGATATAGTTCTCAAGAGTTATACGTATTATCTTCCCTTGTAGGGATGTAAACATTTCAACCTTATTAAACAATGCTTTTCCCCTGTTTACCTTTTTACACTTTTCTTTGGTTTTGTATTTGAAGATCAAATTTTCTGTTCAGTACTGGTCTTTTCATCAAGAACCTTGAAAGTCCCCTATTTCATTGAATGTCCATCTTTTTGCCCTGAAAGATAGTGCTCATTTTTGCTGGGTAGTTGGTTCTTGGTTGCAATCAAATCTCCTTTGCCTTCCAGAATATCATATGCCAAGCTTTCTGATCCTTTAATATTGAAGCTACCAGGTCGGGTATAATCCTGACTGTGGATCCATGATATTTAAGTTGTTTCTTTCTGGCTGCTTGTAGTATTTTCTCCTTCACCTGATAATTCTGGTAATTGGCTACAATATTCCTTTCAGTTTTCCTTTTGAGGTATCTTTCAAGAAGTGATCACTACATTCTTTCAATGATGTTTTTAGCCTCTGACTCAACAACATCAGGGAAGTTCTCATTGATAATTTCATAGAATATTGTGTCTAGACTCTTTTTTTGATCATGGCTTTCAGGTAGTCTAATATTCTTAAATTATTTCTCCTAGATCTATTTTTCAGGTCAATTGTCTTCCAATGAGGTACACATTTTCCTCTTTTTTAAAATTCATCTGATTCTTTTTGACTGATTCTTAATGTCTTATAGTCATTAGCTTCCATGTGTCCAACCCTAATTTTTAAGGCTTTATTTTCTTCAGTAAGCTTTTGCACCACCTTTTCCATTTGGCCAATTTTTTTCCCCATTTGACTAATTGTAGTTTTTAAGAAATTGCTTTCTCCAGTCAATTTTTATGCTTCCTTTTCCAAGTGTCAACTCTTTATAACTTTCTCCTTTTTTCAATATTTGTAGTTTTATTTTCCCAAATTACATGTAAAATACAAATTTTGACATCAATATTTAAAAACACTTTGTGTGCCAAATTCTCTTTCTCCCTCCCTCCCCTTCCCCAATTCAAGCAATCTAATATAAGCTAAACATTAGCAGTCATGCAAAACATTTCCAAGCTTGTGAAAGAAATCAAACAAAAACAAAAGTTCAGATAAAGGAACTAACAAAAAAATTATACTTCAATCTGTATTCAGATACCATCAGTTCTCTCTTTGTAGATGGATTGCACTTTTCATAAGACCTTCAGAGTTGTCTTAGATCATTGTATTGCTGAAAATAACCAAGTCATCACAGCAGATCATCATACAATATTGCTGTTACTTTGTATACAGTACATTTCACTTTGCATCTTTTTTTCATAATTTCCATGTATAACTCATTTCTTTTCCCATTTTTTCTTTTGCTTCTCTCATTTGATTTTAAAATAATTTCTTAACTCTTCCAAGAATGCTTTTTGGTCTTGAGACCAATTCATCTTCCCCCTTGAGGCTTCACATGTAGACATTTTGACAGTATTATCCTCATCTGAGTTTGTTTTGGTCTTCCCTGTTGCCATAGAAGCTGTCAATGATAAGTCCCCTTTCCTGCTTCTTACCCATGTTGTTGCCTATTTTTAAACTTATAAAGTTGAGGTCTGCTCCTGGGGCACAGGGGCTAATGTTGCAAACTTCTTGTGCTGGGAAATAGGGGTCACTGACTTTCTGTTCCATGGCCTCTGTGGCTTGTGAATTTCTCACTACCCTGATCTTGCTCCCTGAGCTGAGATGACTTGACTTAGTTGTACCTGTCCTGTGGGTGGTTCTCTAGCTGGCAGTTTGTCTTCTCAGCCAGGGCTGGCAGGTCTCACAACTGGCCTACTGCACCACCAGCCTTCTGAGCAGGAACCAAAGTGCCTCAGCTGTTGATCTTTGCTGTGATCAAGAGCCTTCTGATGATATTCCCAGACCCCCTCCATGCTGTGCTGAACTGCACTGAGCTCCCCTTTCACCCAAGTGAGACTGACCTTTAAGTCTTTTAAATTATCTCAAGTGGGATGATGGTTTCTTTCTGTCTTTATCTAGGTAGGTTCTGTAGCCCTAGAATCCATTTAGAGGCTTTATTTAATGTTGTTTTTAAGGGAAAGTTGGAAAAGTTCAGTCAACTTCCTAAATTCTCTCTGCTATCTTGGCTCTGCTTCACTATGTACTTTTAAAGAGAAGATTCATTTGTACATTTCACTGATATTTAGGTGTGTGTGTATTGGGTTTACATGTCAACTTGCATGTGTTTGGGCAGTTTAGCATATGTAAATATATGTGTATATATACATATATGTGTTAGGAAAAATATTTCATTTTGCATAAATTGATACACAAAACTTAAAGAACATTGAACATAAAGTATGTAATATGTTACAGGGCTTTTTATTACAAAATAAAAATGGATACCTGAATAATCATTAGTATTTAGGGAGAAAAATGAGGGAGATCATGAATTAGAACATTATTTATCAGCCACCAAGCTATACTCAGAGTGGAAATAAATTCCCTCTATAATACACAGAGCAAGTAGAGCAGTCATCTAGACTTTACTTGAAGACCTCCAAGGTCTTCAGTCCCTCTAATTGTAAAAGAAGCCTATTCATTTGGAGAAGGAAAGAAAATTGGATCCTGTAAGTACTAACTCAGGAAAATCATAGAGATTAGACAAAATCAGACACTATTTTAAGGGGAGTCCCAGTATCTAAGAAGAATAGAAACCAAATGAAATAGATGCTAAACTATAGATCATTTCATGAGCTTAACTATCCACAAATTTTATATTTTGATTCTATTGGGTGATCTCTTTTTTTTATATATTCCCAAATTTAAATTACAACAATGCTATGCCATTCATGACAATTGAATCTGGAAGTTGCAGGCTGGAAATTATTCTAGATCAGCAGATTAGAGTACATACAGAGGCACAAAGATGAAAGGTCATAACCAAGGAAGCAATGCATATAGAAAGAATAATGCTGTATACTGCATAAATGCAAAGAGGAAATTCAAGTTTACAGTATCAAGGAATTTAAAATGGAAAGGTATTTTAAATATTTAAGGGTGGGGCAGCTAGGTGGGACAATGGATAGAGCACTCGCCCTGAATTCAGGTGTACCTGAGTTTAAATCCTGCCTCAGACACTTAACACTTACTAGCTCTGTGACCCTGGGCAAGTCACTTAACCCCAATTGCCTCACCAAAAAAAAATAAATAAATAAAATAAATACATTTTAAGGGTGCTTACAACATTAGACATCATCATATGAAATCACATTTTTGTATGTGTATTGATACATACAAATGAAATTTCAACATGTTCATTAATATATATGATAATGTAATTAGCGTTTATTTTATCTTTAATTTCATACTTTAATGTATATAAGGAATGAAATAAAAACAAGTAAAAGGGGGCATCCAGGTCACTCAGTGGATAAAGCACTGACCCTGAATTCAGGAGGACCTGAGTTCAAATCCGGCCTCAGACACTTGACACTTACTAGCTATGTGACCCTGGGCAAGTGATTTAGCCCTCATTGCCCTGCAAAACCAAACCAAACCAAACAAAAGTCAAATATGAAGTATATAACAATAGATTTTTCTTGTATTCCCTTATTGTATTTGTCTTAAAGTCTTGTTTTTTTAGCTAATGTGAGAAATTGTAGCGCTACCAACCTGCTGAGAAAGACATTGCAGGTAAGCTCTGCCCTTAGGAGAAAGCATGAGGTGAGCTTTATGGGGTTTCAAAGGTCAGATTGGCATCCAGATGCTGTGTCTGCCCTCTGTGGGTCATGTCAATCAAAGTTACCAGCCAATTAACTTTGAGCTGTGTGTGAGGACAGCACAGCTTCCTGCTTCACAGGGGGCTTCTAGGAGAAGCAAATAAGGATCTGCGTCCTTTTGTTCAGGAACTGGCTCTTGGTGGGACAAAGACACTCTCTCTCTGAGATAGCTAGATAAAGGCTGTTTTTTCCTCTCTCTCTCTTTCTCTCTCTCTCTCTCTCTCTCCTAACTCCTAATATACTTTATAATAATATACTTAATATTCTTAATATATGATTAATTATTAATTATATATAATTATAATTATATAATTAATAATAATATAATTAATATCAGTGTAAGTAATTCTATTTTTAGTTATTTTTTTGAAATATGTGAAAATACATGTATATGGATATAGATATGTGTAAATATATATGTATGTTATGTGAATATATGTGTGTGTAATCAATATACAGTGTCAGCATGGCACACTGCAAAGTATGCTAACTACATTCTAAGTCTGTAGATATTTAATGAAATACTGACCACTACCTACTACCTAAGTGACCTTGATACCTTAATCACTTAATATTTCAGAACTTCAGTTCTTTATCTGTAAAATTTGGGGATTGGTCTAGATAATTGCTAAGTTCTATTTTAGGTGTTTGAATTTGTGATCCTGTCCTCATATTTTACAGGTCAGAAAAGTAAAACCTGAAGTTATGAAATGACTTGCTTAAGGTCACATAGCTAGAAGAAAGCTGGGTCCAAACTGTAGCTCAGGTTTCCTGATTCTTAGTTTTTTTGTTCTTTTTAATGCATATTTTTGATGATGTGTGTGCATATCTATACCTAAAGAATATTTATTAATTTATATGTACATTACCATTTCATCAAGAACAGACACTTAGAAAGCATCCTTCTCATTTCCTCTTTGAGATTGAGACTTTTCTTCTATTTTATGCTGTTTTAGAAATGGTATTATTCAATAATTGCACTCCAAGCTCAACGGCCCTAAGAAAGATATAATTATAAGGTCAGTTTGTGGGGATTATTATGTTACACCAAGAAGTCTTGAAAATCCCTGGCAGTATTCTAATCAAATAAACTACTTGGCTGCTGAGTAAAATTCTATACTTAGCAAACTATTTGTATTTCTTCATTTGTTTTTGTTTGTCCTTCATTTTTGAAGAGGACCAATGACATCTTGATGTTGGGGTAAAATAGTGAATAATGCATGATGTCTTGACTTCTGAATAAATTGGATTTAAGTGAGGCAAAATCATGTAAAGTTGTCAGCCTTACACTCTCTTCCAGTGACGTTGAAGTCTAGTGGCATTACAAAAGGTATGATAACAGGTGATGGCCCATATGGATGACCTTAATGCCTTTGATGTCTGACCAAGCTTTAAGAGCTCTACAACCTCTGTTTTAGCCACCTTCATGTTCTTTGGAACAAAGTGTTCTCATCCCATTATAGCAGGGGAAGTCTTCATACCCTCTCTAACTCACTAATGAATTTGAGGTCTGTTGGTTGACTTCAACCTGGCTTAGCCCATCTGCTGAGATAGTTTACCAGGGTGTGGCTATTGCATATTGCACAGGTTTTTGGAGACACATATAAGAGCTGAGTAGACACCAAAAATGATTGAAAATTTTTGAAAAGAGCTTGGCAAGCCCTCATAACAGAGGTGATGGTCTTCTCTGGTTGTCCCATATCACCCTATTTCTTCATTTAGTTAGATACTGATGTCCAAAGCCAAATGAGGCCAAAAGTTAAGAATTTGGTTGTCACTTTGGTATTGCCTAGATAGAATCCTTTCCAGAAAGTTTAGGAAGCTACCTTATGATGCAAAAGTCAATTTTATTTGTATTCACATGACTTTTCAAAAAAATATATTCTTATTGCTTTGAGGTCATCTTCTCCCTGTGCATCTTGATTTTAGCCTATTAGTTGAAATGTTTAAGCTAACATTACAGAAATTTCCTCTTGTAAACTATTTGATACCGTAGTACAATGTAATGGCCTGCTTCTCTCCAAAAAACAAAGAAAATCAAGGCATTCTGCCAAAACAAGGAAATTCTATTTATTTGTTCGTTCATTCATTCATTCCTTCGTTTGTTTGTTTATTTATTTTTTTGCATGGCAAAGAGGGTTAAGTGACTTGCCCAGGGTCACACAGCTAGTAAATATCAAGTGTCTGAGGTTGGATTTGAACTCAGGTCCTTCTGAATCCAAGGCTGGTGCTTTATCCACTGTACAACCTAGATGCCCCCCCCCATTTACTTTTCTAAACACACTATTACTACTTGCATAACCTACCAAAACAGATTTGAGTAAGAATTAAAATTAAGAGAGTATTGTAGGGAGTATTCTAATTCTTTCATTAGAATCACACAATATTTCCAAAGAAGAAATGCTTTTCTATGGCCATCCCTTAGGAACTGTCTTAAAGAGCAAGAGCACAGGGATTTCTAGTGAATTACAGGACCACCTTTATATTACATGGCACATCCCCTCAACAAACCACCAGGGACACACTGTAGTTTTTGAAAGACACTTCATAGTTTTTCAGTTCCAGAAATACCCTCAAGGGATTAATAAACCAGTGAACTAAGAACACATTATAGGAGGTATTTAAACAATATCAGATGAGCTAAAAGAAGACCCAAAATATGAGCTTTGAGAGGATCAAGTTGTGATTCACAGTGAAAGGGTAAAGCAAATACTGAGGTGATTTGAAAAATATAAAGAGTAGCTTCACTTTATTAGTTTTTTCAAGTACTCCTGGGGACTCCTACATCAATTCTATTCTTTCCTCTGCTTCTACTTTTTGTTACTGTAGAGCCATTCTTTCCTTGTGACATTTCTCCCCAATCTCTTTAACTCCTTTAGTCAACTCAGTAAAATTTCATTTTCTGAGAGCTTTTTCTGTTTATTTTTTGTTTTTATAATTGTTTATTCATTTCTTTAGCCAGCCTCTTTGCTGGCTTTTCAGTAGTAATCATCCCATGAAGATTTTTTCCTTCCCATCCTCCTTATTTATTGTTGCATATTTATTCCATTCAACATAGCTCCAGTTGTTGTAAGTTGATGTGGTGAGGGAACTGACCTTAGGGACTTCTCAGTTAGCCAATTTACTACCAGCTTGCTGGTCCAGTTGATAAAGTAGCTTGAATGGAGTAAAAAAGATTTCCATTCAAATTATACCTTAGATACTTACTACCTATGTTTTCCTGGGCAAATAACATCCCTCAAACTCGGTTTTCTCTTTGTAAAATGTAATAATAACTCTTACATTATAGAGTTGTTTAAAAAAAAAAAGTCATAGATTTAAAAAATTTGCAATCCTTAAATAGTAGTTGTATTCACAACACGACTAATGTGTTTAACATGATTGCAGATTTATAACCTATATCAGATTTTTTTTTCCATCTTGTGGAGGAGTGAGGAAAGAGATGGAGGTAGAAACATGTGGAACTCAAAATCTTAAAGAAAGTAAATGTTGGAAATTGTCTTTACATATAATTGGAAAAAAATTAAGTACTATTAAATATGTTAGCTCTAATTATTAAAAAGTCCCTGAGTAACTTCACATTGGTTGATTCCTGAAGTGTCATTTCATATATATTCAACAACTGATGCATCATATAATTACAAGCCATATGTGAAATTTATGTAGTAGGTGTGGGATGCAAAGTTATGATACTTTCAAAAAAATATATTATTTATAAAAATAATGACATTTTTCATACAAATTTTTATTTAAAGTTTTGAGTTCCAAATTCTATCCTTTCCTTCTTCCCCTTCTCCCTCCCGAGTCAGTAAACAATCAGATATCCATTATACATATGCAATGATGTAAAATATCACCATAGTAATATTTTTTTATAAAATTGAAAAAAATGATAAAAAACATTGTTCAGTCTATTAAAAATTAAAAAAAATACACCATTTAAAGAGGATGACAGAGTTTATTCTTGTTACAATTATAAATATTTTTCATATGGGAAATCAGTTATCTTCTTAAGTAGGTTTATGTTATTTTTAACTTTCCTGTTTTTCAAGTTTTTAACATTTTTTTAAAGATTTGAGTTTCAAATTCTATATTTCCCTTCCTCCCTTACCCCTCCATGAGATGGTAAGCAGTTAGATATAAATTATACATATGCAATTAAGTAAAACATTTCCATATTAGTAATTTTATAAAAGAACACCCAAAGAAAAGGGAAGAAAAGTGAAAGAAAGTGAAAAATAGCATGCTTAAATCTCTATTCAATCGATAACAATTCTTTCTCTGGTGGTAAAGAGCAGAGCATGTTTTAGCATTATTCCATTGGGATTGGCTTGGGATCATTGTAATGCTAAGAATAGCTAAGTCATTCACAATTCTGCATCAAACAATATTGTTGTTACTATGTACATGATTCTCCTAGTTGTGGCCACTTCAGTATGTGTCAGTTCATGTTATTCTTTCCAGGTTTCTTCTGAAATCATCCTGCTTGTCCTTTCTTACAGCATGATAATATTGCATTATAATCACGTACCACATCTTATTTATCTATTCCCCATTTGATGGCCATCACTTTGATTTGCAATTCTTAGCCACCATGAAAAAAGAGCTCCTATAGATATTTTTGTAAGGATAGGTCCTCTCCCCACACCTTTTTTTGGATGTCATTGGGATATAGACCTTGCAGTGCTATTCCTAGATCAAAGGGTGTGGATAGTTTTATAGCTGTTTGGGCATGATTCCAAATTGCTCTACAAATGGTTGGTTCAGATCACAACTCTACCAACAGTGCATTAGTGTCCCAGTTTTCCCCCATCCCCTCAATATCCAACATCCAACATTTTCCTCTTTTTTTTTTTGTCATATTGGCTACTCTGATAGGTGTGAGATGGTACCTCAGAGGTGTTTAAATGTTTATTTCTCTTGATTGATAGGGATTTGGGACATTTTTATATGACTATAGATAATTTTGATTTCTTTTTCTGAAATCTGCCAGTTCATATCCTTTGAAAATTTATCAAATGGGGAATGACTTGTATTTTTATAAATGTGACTCAGCTGTCTATATATTTGAGAAATGAGTTCTTTATCAGAAAAATCTATTACATAAAAAAAATAATTGGTTTCCTTGATATCCTTGAGCTTTTGTTCCCCAGAAGAATTTTGTTACTATTTTTCTACCCCTATAAAATATTATTGAGTTTGATTGGTATGGCACTGGATAAATATATTAATTTAGGTAGAATATAATTTTTATTACATTTCCTCAGCCTACCCATGAGCAATTAATATCTATGAGTAATAATGAGTAATTGTTTACATATGACTTTATTTGTGTGAGAAGTGTTTTATAGTTATGTTCAGTAGTTTCTGGGTTTGTCTCAGAAGGTAGACTCCTAAGTATTTCACATTGTCTACAGTTATTTTAAATGGAATTTCTCTTTCTCTCTGTTGTTGCTGCACTTTGTTGGTAATATGTAGAAACACTAATGATTTATGTGGATTAATTTAGTATCCTGCAATTTTGCAAATGTTGTTAATAATTTCAAATAGCTTTTTGTTGTTGATTCTCTTTATTTTCTAGAGATTATAGGGGCAGCTAGGTGGCTCAGTGGATAAAGCACCAGCCCTAGATCCAGGAGGAACTGAGTTCAAATCCAGCTTCAGACACTTGACACTTGCTAGCTGTGTGACCCTGGTCAAGTCACCTAATCATCATTGCCCTGCCAAAAAAAACAAAAAACAAAACAAATAAACAAACAAACAAAAAAAAAACAACCCAGAGTTTATATCATATTGTCTTCAAAGAATAATAATTTGTTTCTTAATTGCCTATTCTTTTCATTTCTTTTTTCTTCTCTTATTTATATTGGCAAATATTTCTAAGAAAATATTAAATAATAAAGGGAATAAATGGGCATACTTGCTTCACTCCTGATTCTATTAGGTGGGCTTTTAGTTTATCCCAATTACAAATAATGCTTGCTGATGACTTTTGATAAATATTATTTATCATTTTAAGGTAAAATCCCTTATTTCCTATATTCTCTAGTGTTTTTAATAGGAACAGGTGCTTCATTTTGTCTAAAGCTTTTTCTCTAATGAAATAATCATATTATTTTTAATGGTTTTGTTATTGATATGGTCAATTATGCTGATAGTTCTCTAATACTGAACCAACCCTACATTCCTGGTATAAAAACTGCCTGGTTATAGTATATGACCCTTCTGGCATATTGTTGTAACCTCTTTGCTAGTATTTTATTTAATTTTTCATCAATATTTATTGGAAATTGAATTATAATTTTCTTTCTCTATTTTGGCTCTTCCTGGTTTATCCGCACATTGAAATTAATTATTTTGAAGAGTCAATTAACTAGAGTTCTCAGGGACTGTTTATTCTGGGTGAGATAATGTTCAATTATTACTAAATTTTGGATTAATGAGAAAGTATTTTAGACAGATGAGGCTCTTCCAGTAGTATTTTTTTCTACTTTTCTACCTTAAGTGGAAAACTAAATACAATTGCAAATTTCTGTTCTGATATCTAGTTCTGATTTTGAATATCATAGCTAATTCTGCGATCATATAGACAATGCTGGAAATGCAACCAAGTGTGTCTTTTTCATCCTAAGACATACCATGATTTTTTTCTTTAAATTTTAACTTATAAAAAAAATGGCCTACTATTAGCTTTTGCAATTCAGGTCAGAATTTCTTACAATACAAAAGGATTCAAATCCATATTGAATTGTTTCTGACTCTTCTGGCTTACATTTGTTTATTAGAAAACATAACAAAATTCCTCAAAATATATTATCAGCCAATGTTTTATATGGTATAACTTCCTATTTAAGCATATAATTCATAAAATTAATAAAAATACTCCACATTGATACTGCACTTTAAATTTCACACACAGACACAGACAGACACACACACACACACACACACACAATCTCATTTGATCCTCTCAAGAATCATATGAGAATATAAGATATGATCCATTGCTATTTTTAAAGTATTTTTATAGATGAAGAGGCTAAGTTTCAGAAAGACAAAGTCACTTTACCCTAGTCACATAGATAATAAATGTCAGAAATGGCAATGCTGTAAAATGAAAATTTTATGTATTAATCAAATAAAACAAAAAGGAAAACAAGACAGAATCCAAAGTTAGTCACCCAACTAATGTCTTAGCTTCAGTTTCCTCATCTATAAATAGACTATGGAAAATTAGCTCTTTCACAGAATTCATAGTGACATTGGGGTTGGGACTATTAAACTTTAAACAGAATAACTAGGTGTCAGGTTGGACACACCTAAGAAGTAAGGGAGATAAGCCCATTAGGTGTGACTACTGCCATTTTCTCCCCTTGAGGTGCTGTCTTTGACATCCTTCTTCTTTACTTTGTCCATTGCCCAGATAAAAGACCATTTTAATCTAATTGGATTGTGTGCAGAGTTGTAATTCTTTAAAGAAGAATACCTAAAGACCACACCAACTATTTCCACATATCTAAAATATGTGAATGGACCTCAGGGACCAATAGTCTAACATTTATTTTCCAGATGAGTTAAATGAGATCCAGGAAAAGTAAAATAATTCTCCAAAATCACATAAGGACAAAGGTCTGAAGGGAGATTTGAACCTATGACCTCTGTCTCCACCATAAGAGCATATTTCATATGAAGATCAAATGAGATTATATAATTAAAACAGTTTGCAAAGCTTAAAGAAATACATAGATGAGCCATTTTTATTATTACTACCACTATTTTTATTTTTAGTACAGTTCAGAAAAGATAGAAATCAAGAGAAAAGTAGCCTTTGAAAGAGGTTGGAATAGACCTAGACTGCAATAGATAAATTGTATCTGAGTAGATAAAAGAGAAATTAGGGAGAATAAATCTAGAGAAGTTTAGAAAGATAGATAGATAGATGGATGGACAGATAGAAGGATAGGGACATATTATAGGTATATAGATATACTAGAGTAGAAGTTACACATTGCAGAGTAGGGTAAAATAAAGCCAACTAGGATTTGGTCAATAAACAGAGAACCATGGAAACCTGTTTGAGTTAGGAACTAATGTAGTAGAAAAGAAGATTGAAGGTTTATGAACAGATGTTTGACACAATGAAATTTATATTTAAGAAAGACAATATTATATTCCCTGATATAGCTATGGAGAAAGCACATTATGAATTAAAGAGAACGAAGCAGAGAAAAGGAAACAGGATATAGATTCACACACATATACGGAGACTCATCCATATACATCTATGCATATATGTGCATTCATAAACACATTTATATACATACATACACACATGTATATATGTGTGAATATATGTATGTGTATATATATATATATATATATCACAGAATATACATATGTGTGTGTTTAAGGGACTGGGAGTGGATATGGGTATATCTCTCCGTCTCTCTCTCTCTCTGAAATCTATGCTAGGTATAATGCAATTTTAAGGGCATTGAGACATATATATCCAAGTCCTCTAAATTAGAACAAGATACAAAAGGAATAGAAAAATCTTGGATCTTTGTTAATTGTGGGGAAAAAAAGAAATGAGTGAATATCAATTTTTCCTGAATATCTGTGTGTGCGCATGTCTGTATTCTCAATAACTGTATTAGTGAGGAAAAGTCACACTTTTCTACAGTGGACCAGATCCTTATGCTCTCACACCTGACTAAAAGATGCAGAAAATGTAGTGGAGAGTAAGGCAGTTGTTAGAAAAGTCATTTATAATAAATAAATAAATAGATAGATAGATAAATAAATAAATGAATGAATGAATGAATGAATAAATAAATAGAAAGATAGATAGATAGATAAATAAACAAATGAATGAATGAATAAAAAGATAAATAAATAAAGGAAGGAAGGAAGGAAGAAAGAAAGAAAGAAAGAAAGAAAGAAAGAAAGAAAGAAAGAAAGAAAGAAAGAAAGAAAGAAAGAAAGAAAGAGAAAAAAGGGGGCAGCTAGGTGGTGCAGTGGAAAAAGCACTGGCCCTGGATTCAGGAGGACCTGAGTTCAAATCCAGCCTCAGAGACTTGGCACTTACTAGCTGTATGACCTTGCCAAATCACAACCCTCATTGCCCCACCAAAAAATAAAAACAAACAAACAAATTAATTATGTAATTAATAGATGAATGAATGAATGAATGAATGAAATAAATGAATAATAAATAAATAAATACAGGGCATTTAGAAGATATATGCAGAAATACTGGTATGTGAAAAATGCTTCAAAAAAAAAGTTAACCATGCACTGCACCAGGTTAGATATGAGTACCCATCGACAACGCAGGGAGTCTTAATATAAAAAATGTTTATCCTGCCCCCCGAAATAGCAAACAGGCCTCTCTGATTCACAGACTTTCAAGTAATAATGCCTTGAGTGCAGCTCCAATCTTTGTTCACTTTCCCTAATGTACGTATAGCCCAAAATCTGAAATTTTGATTCCAATTTAGGTGTTTCATGATCTATGAAGGGTTATGCTATGTAGACAGTAAATGCCCATTTACATGTTTAAATTCTTTTCCTTTGCTTAATGGAATGAGCTTTCAGATGGTTATTTTTGTAAAGTATTTAATTTGCTTTTATGCTTCAAAAATATTTTATGACTAATCCCTGACTTTAAAGTACATACACATTATTAAACCTAAATTCAAGCATAATAGACCTTATGCTGCTTATTAGCATAGGAAATCATTCGGTTTTGGAGCTATTTTCATGCTTTTAAGCTTTTTGGCTTATAATCATTGAAACTGGAAGAGGCAATTTATTCAGGGTATTCTAGAAGTAACCTAAAATCTACATTCTCTTATTAGAGAGGTAATAGAGAAGCTTAAAAGGTGAAAGGAACCATAAGGGTCAACTGTGCAAGCTTCTATCCAAAGCAGGATCTCTTGCTATAACATTCCCACAGGATAATCACTTAGTTTTTCTTTGAGAACATGCAGTGACAGAAAACTCACTACTTTTCAAGACAACTCACTCCATTTATAGACAGCTCTAATGAATAAGTCAGTTCTTCCTTACACTCAGTCAAAACCTGCCTTGGGGAATTCAATGAATTTTCCTAATTCTGTTCTCTAGCAATATATAAAATTTATTGAATTATTTTTCTGTTTCAGGGGTTATTAACCTGAGGTCTATAAACTGTTCCTTTTAAATCCTAATCATACAACAATATAATTAGTTTTGTCCATAATCCTATACATATTATGTCATTAAAGACAATATTTTGTAATAAAGTTCATAAGTATTATCAGACTGCCATAGGAGTTCAACCTATGCACACAAAAATTTAATAATTTCTACTATATGTTCATCCCACTTTCATTAATTTGTCAGGTGGTAGCAGCAAAAAGTAACAGAGCTGTAGGTTATACATTAAATGAATTTTTACAAACATTATTGTACAGTTATTGAATGCAAAATATTTATTTAGCTCCTAGAAGGAGGACAAAAGCAAAGCAGTCCCACAAGTCCAAGAACATATATTCTACTGGATTAAGTAAAAATGTTTTAATCAGCAAAGTGACAAACACTATTGACTGAGAACTAATTGATCTCCATATAGTTTCCTTTCCCAGGCCAATGAACTGCCTGGGGCTATCTAATATCATTCTGGATTCAGATTATTCTGTAAAATTCTTAACTGTCCCCTCCTGGAGATTCCCAAGCTTTCTTCTTGGACTTTAGCTTATTATGCAAAAGAACCTATCTAGTGAAACTGAGAAACTCTATAATTCCAGGCAATCTCTATTTTAATACCTGTTATAAACCCTGCACCTAGTTCCTTTTGGGGGGTACCCTAGCACTTACTGTGCAGTACCACTAGCTGCAACTCCTCTGCCCTGATTAAAGAACTTACTTTTATTATATTAATTATTTTCATTAAATTTCACGTTGACAAAAGGAATAAAATACTCAAAACTGGGTTGGAATATGGGAAGATTTCACTAAGAGAGTGTCACCCAAGCATGCTTTGAAGGACGATAAAGATTCTGAAATGCAAAAATAATCTCAATGATAATGATTATAGGTGACATTTATATAAAGCTTTTAAGGTTAGTGAAACACTTCATCTATATTATTTCAATTAGTTACCAAAATAACCCTATAAAATATAAGAAATTCTATTTCAAGATAAGGAAACTGATACTCAGAGAGTTAGATATTTGCTTATCATAAATAACCCCTTGTATTTTGTGCATTTAAGAACATTACTGTGCGAAGATTTCATAGGTCTCAACAGATTTCCAAAGAAATACATCATGCACATATTAAAAATATATTTATTAGATGGTGAGATTGAAATGTAGATCACTCCTAAATGCAAATTCATGCATGAGGAATGTGTGCATCCCAGACATAGGAGACATATAGATTTGAGAATAATGTGAAAAATATGTGATAAATGGGAACAGATGACATCACCAAGCGGAGTGTATAAGAAGAAAAAAAGAGGACTCAGGGCAGAAGATTGATGATAATTCAGGAGCAGAGACCAAAGAGAAAGGATTAGATAGGTAGGAGGCAGACCTGGAGAGAGCAAGGTCATGGAATTTAAGTAAGAAGACAGGGCATTGAAGGAAGCAGGTGGTCAACAGTATCAGAAATTGATTGAAAGATCAAGGAGGAGGATGAATGAGAAAAGACATTTAAATTAAATGGGTTTTACCCACAAAGATGTGTAGGTGACTTAGTTAAGGAAACAATGGTATTAAATTTCAGAGAGGAAGGACCAGAAGGCAAATCATTGAGATGGTAATGAAAGTATGAGGAAGTGTTTGGTAGTGAAAGGAAGGACAATAGCTTAAAGAGATATAAAGATTTTTTTTAAAGATGGAGGAGACCTGGACATATTTTTAGGTAGCAAGGAATGTAAATAGGGAAAGAACAAATAAGAAAAAGAATGATGGATGGAGTAAGTTCCTAGAAGAGAAGGGATGAGGTGAGACCAAGGGCAAAGATATTTTTATTGATTCTGTCAAGTAATATCATACTTTTCTTCCACAACTCTTTGACATCTGAAAATATGATAAACTTGCATTTTATGTCATCATCCAAGTTAATAAATATTGAACAGTCTTGTCTGTTAACACAGGGCTATAGCCTTCCTGATAGTTAAATGTAGCTCCAGTTGACACATAAATTTAATAAATTTCAATAAACATTTACTAAATGCCTACCGTGTGTCAGGCACTATGCTAAGCACTGATGATATAAATAAAAAGGAAGAGATTTCTTGCCCTTAAGGAGTTTACAATCTGGTGAAGAAAGATATAAAAGAAAGCTAAGAAGTGAAGGTTAGGGTGAAAGCAGCAGGGAATATATGATGTTCTATGTAGTCCAAAAAAACACAGAGCTGCTGATAGAAAGTGGAGAGTTAGATAGAGAGTTATAAAAAGGTAGCTATGTTTATAAATAGGTTATATGCTATATACATAGGTTAGCAAGCTATGAATTTATTTTTCTTGTACTCCCACTCATATTTGTCCATTTTATAGATAAGGGTATCATCCATTACAAATCCTTTTTTCTGAAATTCAGAAATGATGGATCCACAGCATTGGCCTAATTCAATTCAATTACTATTTAATATTTATCAGTCATATAAGTTCATAAAAATGAAAAATATCAGTTTGACATTATTTTAGAGATAATAGAAAATAAATATTAAATAACAATAACTAGCATTTATATAGCACTTTACGTTTCCAAATCACTTTCCGAATCTCATTTGATCCTCATGACAACCTTGGTAAACAGGGGCTATTAAAATCTTCATTTCATAGAAGAGGCAATTCATCTGAGTTTCTCACTTGAATTCATCTGCCACAGATGAGATAGGCAGTGGTTAAGTGATTTGCTCAGAATTATAGGTTGCTGATACTAGATTTAAACTCAAATCTTCCTAAGGCCACCTTCAACACTTTTAACACTATATTGTCTAATTGTCACACCACGATATACAACAGGGATAATAACATCAAGTAACAACAGGATAATAACAGATGTAGGACTTGGAGGGTTGTTATAAGAATCAAATGAGATAATATTTTTAAGTTACTTAGCATACAGCCTGGCACATAATGATACGGGGGAGAAACTGATAGGAGAAAGCACTTGGGTCCTTAGGATTCCTCTGTAAAGAATTACACTCTCGCACAAGACCTAATTAGGAATAAAAGAACAGGTTTATTGGGGTACAAGAGAAACCAGCCAGGAGGAAAGTTTTGCCTGAACAAAACACTTTCGTCCACGACTAGTTTGAGGAGCGCCATTTTATAGGGTTTACATGGGGTGGGTAAGAGTCTCTTATTGGGTGAGGGGCTGGTGGTCTTCCCGCATTGCACTGGGGTAGGAGGAATCCCTCCTGAGGGATCTGGTGGTAGGTGTCAGCTTTGTCGTGATGGGTCTAAGCAGTCTGCTGATGGGCGGTTCCAGGTGGTCTTCTCTTAGATTACCTCATGCAGGTGCTTAGGAGGACTGGAATGTAGGGTGGTGGTCCTGGAGCATGATCAGTTCGATCTGGTGCTGCTTATCTCCATTGGTGTGTGTGTGTGTGTGTGTGTGTGTGTGTGTGTGTGTGTGTGTGTGTGTCTGTCTGTGTGTCTGTCTGTCTGTCTGTCTGTCTGTCCTTGATTGAGTTCAAGGAGAGGCCTACTTGATTTCAAGGGAAAACCCCTGAGGTTTCCTTTTAAAGACTTGATTATTTCTCAATCAGTGGCACCTCCACTTAGCCTTTCATACTTCAGCTTTAGTGTTTTTTGTGTATCCTTCTCTTCTTCACCTCTATAGACAGTCACAAAATCTTGTCAATTCTGCTTCTGTGATAATTCTCCTGTCCATCCCCTCCTCTTTATTGACTATTGCATTCATTGCTGTTGTGGGAATGTAGAGGGACTCCAAGAAACCTAAAAATCCCAACCCCCCCAAAGATCCCTTGAAATTTCCCTGGGGTAGAACACCTCTGTCTCCCAACACAGGAATGGGTGTTACTTAGCATCACCCTGGTATGCTGATAAGCAATACCAGGGTCTGCAAGATGATATGCAGGATATGGATCTATGCTAAATATCCTACTGATACCCCATTACTCAAAGATCCTTCCCTCCCTTTTGTTTTGTAAAAATGTAAAAGATCAGAGGATAAAAGTCATTGCAAGAATGCACCTATCATCTCCTAAAAGAGACCCCAAAAGGAAAACTCCAAGGAATATTGTAGCCAAATTCCAGAATTAACAGGTGAAGGAGAAAGTACTGTAAATGGCAAGAAAGAAACATTTAAATGTCATGGAGCCACAGTCTGGATTACACAGGATCTGGCAGCTTCAACATTAAAGTATCAGAGGGCTTGGAATATGATATTATGGAAGGCAAAGGAACTTGGATTGCAACCAATAATTAACTACCTAGCAAGATTGAGCATTATCTTTCTTTTTTTTAAATCATAAAAGTACTTTATTATTTTCCAATTACATGTGAAGATAGTTTTCAAGATTTGTTTTCATAAGATTTTTAGTTCCAAATTTTTCTTCCTCCCTCCCCTCCCCCTCCCCAAGACAGAAAGCAATCTGATATAGGTTATATATGTACAATCATATTTATGTGTTATTCATGTTGTAAAAGAAGAATGAATTAGAACAAGAGGAAAAACCAAAAAAAAAAAAAAGTAGAAACAATATGGTTCAATCTGCATTCAGATTCCACAGTTCTTTTTTCTGCATGTGGAAAATATTTTCCATTATGAGTCCATTGGAATTGTCCTAGTTCATTGTATTGATGAGAAGAGCTGTCAGTCACAATTGATCATCTCACAATGCGGCTGTTACTTTGTACAATATTCTACTGGTTCAAGCAGTATCATTCAGTGGAAAAGATGGACATTCAATAAAATAGGGGACTTTCAGGTTTTCCTGTTGAAACGACCAGAAATGAACAGAACATTTGATCTTCAAATACAAGATTAAAAAAATAAACAGGTAAAAAAAAAAGTTTTTCAATAAGGCTAAACTGTTTACATCCCTATGTTAAGGGAATGCAGTGGCACCCCAAGAGACCTAAAGATCACAACCCCCAAGGACAAGGGAAAAACAGCTCTTTCTCTTACCTGGAGTATAAGGTGTGGCAGGACATGACCCCAGTATGCTGATAAGTAATATCAAGGTTTTCAAGATGATATACATTTCTTAGGGATGCCCCATTATTCTAAAATCCCTTCCCTATTGTTGCATTTCCCTCCCTTTTGTTTTGTAAACATACAAAAGACCAGTCTTCTCTTAGTCCAGTGGGACAGTTCCTAGTTGTCATGACCATGGTGACTGTTCCTAGTTGTCATGACCCAGAGCACCCCAGAAGTTCTCTGGGGGTACATCAAGGACCCTTCTCCTTGAGAAGCTAAACTAAAGGACACCTAAAGAGATAAATGGAACCAGATCAGACTGAGCTAGCTCCAGGACCCCCACCCTTTATTCCAGTCAACTCCACCCCTGGGGAGATAAAATTAGGTGTGGCTGCTGTCTTTGTGTCCTGAGGAGATGGCTTGAGAGATCTGCAGCCACCCCTCACCCAACTCCTCCAGCCAACAACAGTGGGGGATGGTCCTCCTTCACTAAGGAAACTTTCTACAGTCAGATGATCACTCCCATCAGTCCTCTATAAAAGAATCTACCTGTCTCCTGCTTGAGGAAATTGGTATCTCTGAGCCACACTCTGTGCCATGCCTTTCTCCCCATGAGAAGAAGTCCAAAGATTCTCTCTTGGTTTCCCTTCCCTTTCCCTTCTCTTCCCTTGCCCCTAAATAAACTATCTTATTCTAATCACTTTTGTGTGCAAGAGGGTGTAATTCTTTAAAGAGTAATTCCTAAGGACCCCAAAACCCTACTCCTATCCCTACCCCCCTACCCCATTCTCCCCATATCACCAGCCATTATTCCTCTTGCCTAATAAATCTCTATTTATTTTACAAGTTTTGCGTTGAGCCTCCAATTATTTGGGTGAGCTAGCCTCCCCCGCATTTGCATCACAAATCCCCATCCCCCCCCCCAAAAAAAAAAAAACATTTATGGCGCTGAAACCTGGGAAAAGTCATCAGACAGGTAAAAAGGGAGCTGCTCATTTGGCTCTTGGATTTCCAGGGTGAGGTATGTGCTGTGTTTCTCTCCTCTGTTAGGAGCTTCAGCCAGATTTTCATTTCTCTATAGTAGGGAGAATTCCTGACTTAGAGAAACTCTCCTCAGGGTTTTGGTGGCACCCACTTGGACACAAGTGTGGTCATCTTTCTCAATGCAGTCTAGCCCAACCAACCTGGAAGGTGATGTGGACTGGAATTTGGGGTTAAATTAATATTGAGTCATCCCAAAAGAATTACAAGATTCAGTGACTCAGTTTCCCAAGTTTTATTGCAATGCTGTGAGTGACCACAGGGAGAGAACCAGAATATTGGAAAGGTATGTCTCAAATAAGGAAAGGAAAGACAGTTATATTTATAGTATGGATAAAATGATTATCAGTCTCATTATAATAATCTCCACCTTGGGGAGGTATAGGGGAGGGCCTGTCCTACTCATTATAATATTCTCCACCTAGGGGTCTTTCAGGCTAGGGCTTATCCTAATTTGGAGTTCCTGGGGTCCTAAATCAACCTCCAAGGAGGGTACCTTTTTCAGTGGAGGTGTGTTTTGCGGGTTTACACGTCATAAGGTGAATCTGGGGACAAATTTGGCCTTTTCTGTGCATGTCTCTTTTGGATTCCCATGGCTAGTTTAAAAATATAATCATTTTTCATTAGAATTTCTATAGGTTGTCTTTTTCCTTTATTGTTATTTTGACCTGACCTGTTCCGGTCCGTTATGTATGTTGATCATTATGGGTATGAGAACCTAACATAAGTTATCCATTAACTGAGGTCTGACTCCCTTTTAGAGCTAATATCTGAATTAAAGCTTGGGTCTTAGGTTTTTCTTTTAACCCCTTTTTACCTCCTACATCAAAGGGACAAGGAAAGAGCACTCTGTATGTCCCCAACCCCTCAGGTTTATCCTTAAAAATTGGGAAAAAAAATTGAACGAAGGTGAAAATAAATGAATGTTTTTCTATTGTAACACCAAAAGGCTATTATTTGCAGGAGAGAGGAGAATTAAGGTAAACAGACCTCCTGATTAGCCCCTACCAGACCCTGTAGTGGCTAGACGGGAAGAAGTAACATCTCACACCTCTTTGCTTATTGTATTATGTGCATTCATGTGTCCGTCAAACATTGTAATTGTGTGTACAATCTACAGAAAATTTTGGTTAAGACTGATAAAGCCGGGGCAGCTAGGTGGCACAGTGGATAGAGCACCAGCCTTGGAGTCAGGAGTACCTGAGTTCTGACCTCAGACACTTAACACTTACTAGCTGTGTGACCCTGGGCAAGTCGCTTAACCCCAATTGCTTCACTAAAAAAAAAAAAATACTTCCACTTTTAAAATCTTTTGTAATGGAAGAGTTTAAAATCAGGAATTATTTGGAATGTGTAAAAGATGCAAAGAATATATATATATATATATATGTATATATATGTATATATGTGTATATATATATATATATGTGTGTGTGTGTGTATATATATATATATATATATATATGTCTCTAACCAATAACATTGCCAAAGAACAGCATTCAGTTAACTTTGGTAAAGCAGGCCATACCCTCTCTGCATTAAGACTTGGGGTTGCAAAAGGCTTGCCCCCCCCCAAAAAAAAAGCCGCCGATAAGGGGAAAAACATACAAAAAGCAGCCACACTTTAGCTCCAACTTGTTATATAAAATGTACTATGTGAATTTATAGATAATAATCTTTTCTTTTAAAGTGTTAAAATTATTAGGCCTTAGAAAGTTAAAATGTACCATTTACTGTCTCATAAGGCATAATGATTTTCTGTGTAAAAATCTGGAGCTAAAACATATTCAAGTGAATTAAGAACACCTGATTGGTAATTAATTGGTTTTGTTTCAAGTTTAAAAAATATTCCTAATGTTGTTTTAAGGTGCTATATTTCTAAATTTTCTTATAGTGTATAATTTGGTTACTGTTAAAAAGGGAATGAATGGGTTAGGAAGCTGTTTGATTAAGAACTTATACTGTTAACTAAGCTATTTGGAGTAACATAGAATGTTTTTCTTTTTTTAAAGGGAAACAAACTGAGTCTTTTTCTCTCTCTTCCTCTCCCTCCCATCCCTGATGCTGACTGCAGTATTATGGGGGTGGGTGGTGAAAGAAGAAGTCCACAGAATTTTATATGATAAAAACAAGTAGAAAGAAAGTTGTACCCTGTTTGTGCTGACAGTGGAAAAAAGTTTAGAAACTTTTGAAGGGAAAAGGCATACTGTCACTTTAAGTGCTTACCTGCAATTATCTGGGAAGAACACCAAAAAAAAAAAAAAAAGCAATTGAGTTTGATTGGAAGATCTAGTTGGATATTCACATTCTTGAAAATTAAAATACTGGTCAATTTTAAATTCACTTTTAAATTTATATAATTTGGCAAATTATTGTATGGGAAAAGACACAGGAAAAGACCTTCTATACTTCCCTCAATCTATAAACTTCCCAGAAAAGAGCTTGTTATGGGTTGTAAAATTCCTAGACAAGGAATGGTCTTACTGAGATTTTAGGGTTGTTTATTATATAAAAGTAATTTCTAATGATTGATCTTTACCACCAGGATAGGTTCAAACTTGAGAAGGAAAAGAAAAATCAAGTGAAATTTGTTATGTGAAACCTCTTACATGTGTGTGTCGCTTGGTAAACATTTTTGCATCATTGCAACTGTATGAGAGTAGAGATTTGCTATTTAAGATAAAATAGGTTGGGACCGTAAATGATATTGTTTTGAGTTTTAAATTCAGGTATAGTTGTCTGGATCATTAAGTCAGTACTCCACCACTCAAGAGAATGCTATAAGTTGATGCCACAAGAGAGAATGGGCTGCTTTACAGGTTGAGGTATCTGGGGAAAAAGCCAAGAGATCAATCTTGGTCTTGCCTAAGGTAGGATCCTTCTTCTGGTTACAGTTTTCCCCATTGTGTTCCTGCTGAACAGGAAATGTTTCCCACCTGGCTATTACTGAATCCATCTGGCTATTACTGCATGACTGGTGATCACTTGTAACTCTTACCTGAAATCAAAGAGAACTAAGGATGCTTTATCCTGGCTGTTATTATCATGTCCCTTCTTTTTCTTTTATAGCAGATTTCCATTATCAGAGCAAGTAGTTGGTAGAAGAACTGAGCACAAAGCAAGTATGTAAGATCTTACTGTTTTCAGTCTAAATTTGTGGTCACATGACATGACAAACAACTTGGTACCTTAATACTCAGGTTTGCCATCTGCCTGCTATAACTTACCTGTTATTATGATAAGGATAAATTAACTGGGTATCTTCCTTTTTGGTTTAGAAAAATAAAATAAACTGAAATTCCTCCCCATTGCAAACACATTTTGATGAGAGGGAGGATGGCAACTAGGAGGATTTATTTATGTTATAACAATAGTTCCATTTAGAAAGAAAGAGGACTATTGACCTCAAAGAAGTCTCCTGTGAAGCATAGAAAGGAGATTTTAAGCCTACTTGAGGTTGTAAACCTGCCTAGTCAGGTCTCTGCTATGCACTGCCAAGGGCACCAAGGTATCAACTACTCCACAGCACAAGGGAATCATAGATAAGGCAGGCCTTGCTGCTAAATCAGCTGGCAGGTCCATTCATCTATCCACCCTAGCCCTGGGCCCTTTGTACCCTGCTGTGCCCCAAAATAATTCCCCTTTGTATACCAAGGAGAAGACCAAACAGGGTAAAATCCAAGGTTTTGTTCCTGAGGATACAGGATGGTGGTACTTTCCTTCTGGTTTGCTGTTTTCTCCCTAGAAATACGACATGGAAATTTGCAGTGGGCCTCCATAATTCTACTCACCTGGGAAGGAAGCTCTAACCACTTTAGTAAAGTTTCTCTTTAAGAGCAAGGGCATCTCTAAGACCATCCCAGAAGTCTGTAAGTCCTATGCACTCTGTACCCAAACTAATACCACTGGAGCCCTCAAACCTCCCCCTCCTTAAGCCAATCCAAAGACAGGGGAACTACTGGGGAAGATAGGTAGATAGATTTAACTCACCACCCTGTAAAAGGTATAGAGTCCTTTTAGTCTCTGTAGATTTTTACTGCATAGATAGAAGCCTTTCCCAGCAAGACTGAAAAAGGGCAGGTTATAACAAAAGCCTTTCTTAAGTAATAACTCATAGGTTTGGCCTTCCTAAATCACTTCAGAATCATCCTATAAACACCCACAGATGTAAAGCTTAAGTGACAAAATACATGGACTCATGTTTCCTGCATTAAACCCTTTGTCCCCTCAGATAAATGGTGGGATAAAGAAGGACATATTCTTGGGAGTTGGTGGAGGATCTCAAGTTTCTCTTCTTCCAAAAGACACCCCGGAATGTGTATTCCTCATCTCTCCTTTGTAACCTCCTTATTTTTTTACTTTTAACCCTTCTGCTGCTTGTGCCTATTCTACCCAGTGTCCTGCCTCAGGGACTGAACCATCCCACCTAAGAGAAGTTATAACTAAGGCAGGCCCTTTTTGACTTCTGGATATGTAAGAAACATTCACAGAATGAATAGAACGCTATTGCAGGCAGGCCTCTATCCTGGTACACTTGTCTCCTGCAACATTTCTTCTGAATAGGGGGCTAATGTTATTTCCATGGTAAGGTCTACTAAGCAATCTATCTGTGTTACTCCAGGATGTAGGTTTATTTATGGTCATTATACAATATGGCTGGCATCTCGGACAGAGACACTATTCTTTGTGCCAGAATATTCTCCTGAGGAAGTTTTGATGTTCATGGTCTTAACTACTTTTTTTTTTTTGATGTTCATGGTCTTAACTACTTTTTTTTTTTTTTTTTTTTAGTGAGACAATTGGGGTTAAGTGACTTGCCCAGGGTCACACAGCTAGTAAGTGTTAAGTGTCTGAGGCCAGATTTGAACTCAGGTCCTCCTGAATCCAGGGCCAGTGCTCTATCCACTGTGCCACCTAGCTGCCCCTCTTAACTACTTCTTACCTCAGTCCCTACATCAATTATTGTCTGAGCACCTTGTTTTGTTTTGGTTTTTTTTAAATTCATTTGGAGTTGCTTTACTGTGTCTTGATTTCTCATAAAGTCACTAGCTTCCATTTGTTCAATCCTAATTCTTAGGCAATTATTTTATTCTGAGAGCTTTTGTATCTCCTTTTACATTTGGCTTTTCAAGCTGTTGACTTTTTTTCTCATGACTCTCCTGCATCACTCTTATTTCTCTTTCCAATCTTTCCTCCACCTCTCTAAATCTTCCTTCTATCTCTCCTACTTTCTCTTCAAAGTCTCTTTTGAGTGCTTCCATGGCCTGACACCAATTCATATTTTTCTTAGAAGCTTTGGATGTAGGGGCCCTGAGGTTGCTATCCTCTTCTGAGAGTACACCTCCATTCTCAGCTTTCTTTGCTTGCTCATCTTGCCATCTTTTACTTAACTTTTTACTCCCTCTTACAGTAGGGCCCTACTTCCAAGCTACACTGTCCCAAGCTTCAGAGGGTCCCAGGTGTTTCAGTTTCAGGGAGGACAGGTTTTTCTCTCACCTGGCTTGTTCTCTGTTCTGAAGATAACCTGAAGCCAATTTGCTAATTAACTAGCCAGCAGAACTTTGTGTGCTGTGGTTATTAGCTCCAACACACCCATGCCCCTCCCCAACCTGGGCCTCCTGCCACCCATGATTTTTTCCTGGTTCCCTGCTGAGGTGGGATAGCTGAATTCCTCCTTAGGTCCAGCAGAAACCCCTATATCCCCACCGGCCTCCACCTTCCCTGGCCAGCTACTCAGCCCTCTTACCCGACCTTAAGCTTAGTTCCAGAAGAAGCTGGTGCTGCATTTGATTTGGAGGCTCAGGAGTCAGTTTCTCTGGCACAGCCTGCCTGGGGACTGTGTTGGCATGATTGATGGGTTGAACTCTACTAGGAGCCCAGAATGTCCCCCTCTAATCTGTCTTTGGCTGGAGAATAATCTCAGCCATCTTTTTGTGGGTTTTGCTGCTCCAGGGGTTGTTTTATTGCTTTTGGGGGGGGTAATTGTGTCAGGAGCTCTGTGTGTTTAATATCTTCCCTCTACCATCTTGGCTCCACCCCCTGGGAAGTCCCACCTTGGGCTTTATAGTTCCCTATGTATCCCTATATGAGAATCCTCTGAGCCCTTTTCCTCCTGAGGTAAGGCATAGGGCAAAAAGGGGTTCTTGAGACAATTTCCAGTGTTGCATTTATAAAACTGTGTCCCTTGTCATTACTTTGGTGGGGTACCTAGAACAGGAGGCAATCCTGACTAATTTGACTTTAGAAATTGAAAAGAATTCTAATGAAATTGCTTCAGGCCTTGAGGACCTCCAAGAGTCCTTGGATTCTTTGACCAATATAGTAATGGACAATAGGGAAGCCTTAGACTATTTACTTTCTGCCTAAGGTGAGGTATCCAAGGTTCATAACACTTTTCTGCATGTATATCCTGGCAGACACTGATAGCCAATTACTCTCCAGTTATCCATCCTGGACTTCATGGCTGTTTTCATACCTGTGACATTGATCATTGGCATGCATCTTGATGTATGGACTTTGTATTTGTAATACTGTCACTTCTTTATTTGCTTTTAAGATTAAAGCTTTCACTGAAGCCACAGTAATGCCCTTTTGACACTTGGACTGCTCCCACCAAACTTTTCACTCCTTCTCTCCTTAATCAATAGGGACATCTCTATGCCCCATTTTTCAGCCTTGAAGAAGTTACTGAAGATGGACCTTTGCCCTTTTCTCCCCAGAAATAAGGAGAGGGTGCAATATGATGGGAATGAAGTGGGTCCCAAAGAAACCTAAAGATTACAATCCCGAGGGCCAAGGGAAAAACAGCTCTCTCTTCCACCTCATCCTCTCCCCCCCTCCATCCAGGTCACACATCCCCACAAACACCTACAGGGGAAGATAATATTTGTAACTCTTAAGAACTCTGTCTCTATTTAGGCAGATAGAAGGAGTGTACATAGAGGGTATAGGTATAAATTGACTTTGATGTGAAAATATAAAGAAAATTAAGGGGTAAAAAAAGGTGTATAATGGGAGACGAGGAATGAGTTAATTATATCTTATGAAGAAGCACAAAAACTATTACAATAGTGGGAAAGAAGGGAGTGGGTGAGCATTGTTTCAACCTTACTCTCATTGGATATGGCTCAAAAAGAGGGAATAAATATACACTCATTTGGATAAAGAAATTTAACTTACCCTTTATGGAAGTAAAAGAGTAAGGGATAAAGGGGGCATTGATAAAAGGGAGGACAGAAGCAGGGGAAGAAAGGAGAAAGAAAAGGGAGTGGGGCTAATAAAAGGGAAGGCAGATTGAGGGAGACAGTGGTCAGAAGCAAAATGTTGGTGAAGAGGAATAGGGTGAAAGAAGAAAGAAAAATGTAAACAAAGGGGAAAATAGGATGGAAGGGAATACAGGACTCAAGAGAGTAAAAACAGGTAAACAGAAAACAACAACAACAACAACCCATGTTATTAAACAAGGTTCAACTGTATACATCCCTAGATGGGAATATAACACTTGTGAATTTTCAAAATTGGATCTCTTTGGATCTCTTTTGGGGAGATAATAGAAGTATACATTGAGGGTATAGGCATAAATTGACTTGAATTTAAGGATATAAAAAATAAGGGGTGAAAAGGAGTATATGGGGAGAAGAGGAAAGGGGAGGTGGAATGGGATAAATTATATCACATGAAGAGACACAAAAGACCTTTTACAGTAGAGGGAAAAAAGGGAGGAGTGAGCATTGCTTCAACCTTACTCTCACTGGATTTGACTCAAAGAGGGAATAAAATACACACTCAATGGGATAAAGAAATTTCACTTACATTATAGGGAAGGATAAGGGGAGAAAGGGAGGTGTGCTGATCGAAGGGAGGGCAGGACTAGGAGAGGAAAAGGGAAAGAAAAGGGAAGGGGACAAATAAAAGGGAAGGCAAATTTAGGGAAGCAGTGGTGAAAAGCAAAATGCTGGTGAGGAGGAACAAGGTGAAAGGAGAAAGAGAAGTATAAACATGGGAGAAAATAGGATGGAGGGAAATAGACAGTAATCATAACTGTGAATGGGAATGGGATGACCTATGCCATAAAACAGAATCCATTTTACAAGATTGCATTCTTGTTTACTAAATCGCCATTTCTCTCATTGGGCTTCATATTCCTTTTAACTATATTCATTCCAATCTAAAGACATTTTATCTTCATGGAAAACACAAGAAAAACTTCATTATTTTCTCTCTAAATAGTAGACCTATTTTCCCCTTAGTTTTCTTTCTCTATATATAGTTTTAAGTAAGCATTTTTGTTTCATCTCATTTAGTCAATTTGGGGTCACATGAAAATCTTCCAATTTTAAGTATAGTGTCCTTTTCCATCTGTTTTAGATATGAAGCATATAAAACTCTCCCCCTTATGAGTATGTAGTCTTCCTGACCTCTTCCTGAAAATTTCCAAATGGTATTGTTACAGGGTGTTCTACTTGGAATCCATTAGGGCCACTTGAAATCCTCAGTCCAAGAGGAATGCAAAAAAAAATACCTGATTCAAAATTTTGATGGTGAAGAGGAGTGAATTGCCATTTCTAGCAGGAAGTGGCACTTATTCTCTTCTTGAAGACATTGAGATAAAATCTATGTCTAAGGTCTAGGACTGACTATTTAGGAAGATTATTCCTTCCCACATATAACTTCATAGCAATTCACATCAACTGGAACATACATTTATCCTAAAATTGAAGCTCCCACTTAAAGAATTAGATATTCATGTGAATTGGAACTCTGAATTAAATAAAGCAAGTAAAAAATATTTCAACAATTATCAGTGAAAATAAATTTGAACTGATGCTACTTCTTTGTCTTAGTAAAGGACATAAGGGCAATTAGTGAACAGAAATCTTTTGTTTAATATCTCCATGAATTTTCTCCTTTCATCCTCATAGCAAGTTTGAGGGAAGAAAGGCATTATTTTGTAATTACAGAAGAGGAAACTAAGGTCAAGAGAAAATTTACCCCAAGTTCATAAAGTTTGTAAGTAGGGGAACAAGAATACAAACCTAATTTTTCTGAATGGGAATAATCATTATGGAATATTAGAGATTAGGGTTTTTGTTTGTTTCTTTAAGATGCTAGATTAGCTATTGGATTTCATGTTTATTGAAGTCCTGGGCATATGCTGGAATTTTGTTAATTTTTCTACCTGAATTCTTCAAAACAGTGTTATTCTATTGTGTTGCTTTTCCTTCCTTCCTTCCTTTCTTTCTCTTTCTTTCTTTCTTTCTTTCTTTCTTTCTTTCTTTCTTTCTTTCTTTCTTTCTTTCTTTCTTTCTTTCTTTCTTTCTTTCTTTCTTTCTTTCTAAGGAATGTGTGTGGCAGAGAAGCAAATGGGAAAAAAAAATCAGTCTAGAGTTCAATTGAGTTGGCTTCCAATTTTATTATATTGTGGAATTGCCTTTCCCCTGGGGTTACTTGTATTTTGAATGTTCTGGATTTGCAAACACATAATGTAATAATGTATAGGCCATATAATTTTCCTTTAGAATATCCAAATGTCTAGTGAATTATAATTTTTATAGTTGTCAATTAATATCTATTGAGTGTCTACTGGGCATTTTCCTCTGTACTATAGTGTCTTGAATTAGAGACGGCTCATTTTTTTTTTTTTAAATTTGTGACTCATGGGTGCACCAGAGAGCCAGGGTATTTGAAATTTGAATCAATGTTTATAGGCTCCTACAAAGAAGATGGAGGGAAAAAAGCATTGTTCTATACATGATTTAAATTTCATTTCATTAAGGTGAAGAACTCTGTACTGAGTATATTGTTGACTGATATTTTATCTTACATCATGGGTTTAATGTAATATTAGTGTCAAAAATAAATGATATTTGCCATTTATTACATGGTCTATTCATATATTCTTTTTTGATTAACATATAGTCTGCAAAGGAAGAATCTCTCAATGAGGCAAAAAACATTAAAGTTCTTGTGGAAACAGTGAAAGAAGAGAATTGTATAATCAATGGCAGACATAAGTATAAGAAGAAGCCAGAAGTTTAGGAATTTGACCTTAAGAACTAGATATGAAAGTGATGAATATATTCAAAGATTAAAATTTGAAACAAAATGAGCTTCTCCTGACTATTCATAGAAAAGTAAGATACTAAGGGAAAATGGATTTTATATATATGTATATATGTATATATGTATGTATGTACATATGTGTGTGTAGAGTTCCCTTAGTTTTATTCATTTAATAATACCTAGTCTATCCATTTTCCTATAAAAAATAATATGAAGAGGGGAAGCTAGGTGGCACAGTAGATAGAGCACTGGCCCTGGAGTCAGGAGGACCTGAGTTCAAATCTGGCCTCATACACTTAACACTTACTAGTTGTGTGACCCTGGGCAAGTCAATTAACCCCAATTGCCTCACTGAAGATGAAGAAGAAGACGAAGAAGAAGACAAAGAAGAAGAAGATGAAGAAAACGAAGAAGAAGAAGAAGAAGAAGAAGAAGAAGAAGAAGAAGAAGAAGAAGAAGAAGATCTGTAGAACACAATGGAATAAGATATAACTAGAAACCTAATTTCAGAGCAGCATGACCTTGTCTTTTTTCCATACACATAGTATACAAGCTCCTTGAGGGAAGATATTCTTATTTCTTTGTATCTCCATTGTCTAACACAATGTCATACATGTATTAACTTTTTACTAACTTTTTGTTCAATTATACTGTTGAATTGAATTTTGATTATCTCATGACATCTCTAGATACCCTTCTTGCAAGATAATGAGTACATTATCTGAATATTTCTTCTCTCCCATAAATAGTTTCTTCTTTAAGATGGCTAAGATTCTAGCTAGACTGTCTAAAAATCTAACGAGTGGTTGCTAATGAATCAGAAGCTTTAGCATTTATTAAGAAGCATAAGAATTTGGTGAGGAGAGAGAAAGAGGCTAAGATTTATCTATCTATCTCAGGGAGCCAGTGTCTCCAGCCCCACTCCACCCCAGGTCCTAGCGAAAGAGAGCCTCACCACTTCTTCATCCCACAGGCCTCCTGTGAAAATCGGAAACATCCTGTTCACCCACACAGCTCCAAGCTAATTGGCTGGTAGCTTTGATCGAAAGTGCCCACAAGCAAATGTCACTTCCTGACACCAAGGAACTGACCTTCCAAGCCACATGGCTTGCCCTCAGATGCCTTCTCCTCATGGTGCAGCTTTCCTACAGTATCTCTCCAGCAGGGGGCATCGATCCAATTTTCACACCCAGATATTTGGGAGTTTCATATAGCAAATTTTTGCAAAATGTTTATGATGTATAGAAATACAAGAATATATATTTTCCTCCCTCATTTGATGGGGAAGAAAGAGAGAAGTAGCAAGAGGCTACCTTCAAAAACACTTAGTCTTAAGAATATTTCTGAATGCTTTTACATTTTCCATACTTTGGAGCACTGTTGAAATGGGGATGTCTCCCAAATTGGAGTCAGAAGACCTCCAAAATTCTTGGATCTACCATTACTACCTGTGTAGTCTTGAATAAGTAAATATTTATTCCTTCTCTGGGGCTCTATTTCACTCTCTGCAAAATCTCATTGCCCTTGTGGTATTGTGATGTGTATAGCTTGATGTGATCAGTATAACATACCCTGCAAAGGGAAACATCTGAAGGACCTGACATTGCCTTCAATTTAGTAGGATGATTTTGAAGATATTTTCTGTTTTCTTTTTTATCAATGTCATTGGCAGAATCAAAATCCAGTTGTGTTTTTTTAATTTTTAAGTCTAGTTTGTTACCTGATATATCACATCACTTCTATTTTACTTTTTATCTTTTTCCCCCTTTTTTGGGGGGGGGATGGGTAGTGGTTGAGAGGAAGGAGGTGGTATCAGATATTCAAATTAATTAATATTTGTACTCTTAGTGAGGACCATCCCTCAACCAATTCTCATAAATACTATCTTCAATTTATACTCTTAGAGGATTACCTGGGACCCTGAGAAATTAAATAATTTTCCTAGGATCACACAAACTTGAATCTAGTTTTTATTATCCAAGGACACTATATCACAGCATCTTCTCAATAAATTGTTAATATAGAATAAATTAAAATATATGTACATGTGTACACATATATTTTACATATTTATAAATAACAAAACTAACAATTCTCTACAAATACCAACATTACAGTATTTAGTACGAAAAAGAGGACTGTGTGTGAAATCAAAAAAATGTTTTGTACAGTTTGCATTTTTAAAATCTTCATCGTGTTTAATAAGGTAGTAACAAATTTGACCTGAATGTATTCCCTTCTGCATTTCTTAAAAAAGATACAAATTCTTCAGTGTTTTGTTAATGTTTTATTGATGATCCATATTGTCCCTATCTCTCTTTTTTTTTTTTGTATTTCTATCAATACCTTTCCTCCAGATCATCCCCTATTGAAGGCAAATAAGTAAAATGAAGCAAAACAAATCAGCCCTGATTATGTCTGATAATGTATGTCTCACTCTGAATTTCTAGTCCATTACCTCTTGGACAAAAGTTAAATCATGCTTCATGATTAGTCTTCCTTATGTGATGATTATTATTTAGCAAAATATGGAATTTAGACACAAACATACCAAGAGAAATCCATTGGGAATTATTCCTATGGTCACTATGATTCACTTAGAATCAAAATACTGAAGAATGTCAACCCCTCACCCCCCAACCAATTCACTGCCATTTAACTTCAAAGGAGACAATGAGCGACAAGAGATAGATCCCAGGTCAAATTGTCAGGCCTTCTTTCTTTCTTTCTTTCTTTCTTTCTTTCTTTCTTTCTTTCTTTCTTTCTTTCTTTCTTTCTTTCTTTCTTTCTTTCTTTCTTTCTTTCTTTTTTTTCAGGGCAATGGGGGTTGAGTGACTTGCCCAAGGTCACACAGCTAGTAAGTGTCAAGTGTCTGAGGCCGGATTTGAACTCAGGAACTCCTAAATCCAGGGCCGGTGTTTTATCCACTGCATCACCTAGCCACCCCCTTCATTATTTTCTAAAATTGCTAAAATGGACCATGACTCTAAATTTTACTTTCTGTCGGATTAATTTTCAGAGAGTTAAAATGAGGACAGGGTTTATTGTTGAGATTCTTTACAACTAATTTTAATCCATTTAATAACAAAGACAAATCCAAATTCTAGTGGTGTAATATAATGAAAATAAAAATTAACAGGACCCATTACCAAAATATTTGAGTATGAATCATGAATTCATCCGTAGTATAGATCTCCAAAGGTCATTTTAATCCAATCTAATAGCATTTAGTCCAGCCTTAATTGGAATCATTGAGAATATAAGATATATATGTGTATGTGTATATATGAATATATATTTATATATATATGTATACATGCACACATTTTATATACATATATTTACACACATAGCACTTAGCATAATGCCATATGTACATACATATGTATGTATACATATATATGGCATGCATATATATGTATATGGTATATACATATCAAGTAATTGATGTTTGTTTGCAAATTGAATGAGTGACTAATTAATTTCTCTATTCTTTTCTTATTCCAGCCTCATGCAGTTAAAGAGGTACTCACTAGCTTCTGAAATAAATATTTTAGGTTTTGGACAGCTTTAAATTGTGTTATGTTTTTAGGATGCATTTACTTACCTTCAGACTAAATCTGTTTCTCTGCAACTTCCACAGGTTATTTCTATTCCTTTATTAACTTCTCTTAAGATAACATATGAATTATCTATTGATTTACAAGTAATTCATATATCCTTTCATTTATAATGAGGTCAATATGAATATGGTTCAGTTCCTCTAATCATGCATCAACTCATTAGTTATTGGATAATAATAAAAATTTAACAATAAAAAACCCATATTATTGATCAATTAAAGTAGTATGGTCCTCTGAAAGAAGTCACATTCTGTTGCCAATATGGCACCAAGAGGCAGGTAGGTGATGCACTAGATAGAGTGCTGAAATTGAAATCAGAAAGATATGAGTCTAAAGCCTGATTCAGACATTAATGAGATTTGTGAATTTAGGCCAGATGACTTTGCCAGCTCAGTGTCATCATCTGTAATATGAAGATAATAATCACATCTACTTTTAAGATTATTTGGGGGATTTAATGACATATTTGTAAACTTTGTGAACTTTAAAGCACTCGAGATAAATGAGTTCTTGTTTTTGGTGCTGTTGCTGTTGCCATTGTTATTGTTATAACTTGCAGCTTTCTGGGTAGAAACCTCTGAGTTTGTGATCTATGAATTCAAAAAATCCTCCCCTACAGAAGGACTAGATGTCTGACTAGGTATTGTCCAGAAGAAGAATAATGATGATTTTGATGATAATGATGATGAAGAGGTTGAGAAAAAAAAGAATAATGACATTTACAACTTATATAAATTGGGGGATTATGAGATGAATTAACTTGCATTATTTTGTTTCATGCTCACAATACTGTTAGGTCAGTAGTCCTAGAATTATTATTCCCATTTTTTAGAATAAGAAACCAAACTCAGAAATATTAAATGATTTGCTTCTATAACTAATGGATTGTAGTGCTAGAATTAAAAACCAGCACTTTTGACTTCAAGCCCAATCTTCTTTTCCTCACAACATATTATGCATATTTTAGTCTTTGAATTTTATCCCAGATGTTTTTTTTAATGAAAAATATAGCATAGTGATATTTTATTGAATAATTTGGGGTTATAAGAGGATATGTTATCTATAATCACTGATCTAAATTGGTAGGAGGAGTATGTCAACCAGAGATTGCACTGATGAAGTCCAAAGGTTAGATAAAAAATAGCAATAAAATATTATTTATTCAGCAATGTCTAACGTGTATCAAAGATGGCAGAGCCATTATTTTGTTATTTTTGTTACATTCCCATTCTCACCAATATCCCATCTGTATCTGTAAAATGCTGACTAACACTGAACAACCATAGCACAACTAAAAATCATGATGTAATTTCTCTTATCCTCTTCCTTCTAGCTAATTAATTTGTGACCAAAGTCATTATCTCAAGGAATAATGCTAACTCAACAATACCCATTCATCATCTGTACCTAGCAGATATAATGAATGGAAATATGTCAATGCCTTAATTTGCTACTTTTAAAGCATTTGTGACTTGCATTATATTGAATCATGATTAGCATATATACATTAAGATGAATAAAAAGTCTTACTTTCAAACTCTTCAGGATTCTCCTACATTCAAAATGAAAGTATTTTACTAGTCCTGTCTTTCAGAGTTTCATACACTTTGTCTTTCTATAGTGATATATAGTTTTCTATATTCATTAACTCATTTGATATACACATATTATTGTTCATTTATTTGTTTAACTAGTACTGGGATTGAATCATTAAGGATCCTTTTAGTAAGGAAAATATTTCTATCAAGAAAAAAAAATGTTACCATCCCTGTATTTTATATGCTTAGGAATTACACAGGTCACTGTTGTGACTTTCCCAGTGTCTCTTGTCAATATTTATCAAATGAGACACTTGAACTCAAAACTTACTGACTCCAATGTATGATGCATATATAATTCATCCATTTTATAGATGACTGCCCTGAACTTTTAGTGCTCTATGTCCTACCTCAAATCATCATGTGCATGCTTACCTGTGTAAAAATTATATCCCTAATTATAGCTCCCACTGTGGCATGTAAGATCATTGTTTTCGCTATTTTAAAATATCTTTATTTACAGTATCTTACATATGCTAGCTTCTTAATTAATATATATTGAATTATATTAGTTGAAGAAATTAAAGGTCAAGTAGATGAAGGAATTTCAATAAGCACTTATTAAATATTGATTAAGCACATACTATGTGCCAAATATTCTGCTAGGATCTGCTTTGTTAGGTATAGCATGAACTCCAAAGGATTATTGAGAGAATCAAAGGAGATATTGTATAAAATATGTTTGCTAAATATGGAACATTTTAAACATGTCAGTTATCATTATTTTTTGTAGATCGAAGCATTTTTTCATTTATTTTTCTTGATTTTTAAAATATAAAATTAATGTGGAAATGTTTTGCATGACTTAATATGTAGAGTGTTTTCTTCCCTTCTCAATGAGTAGGGGAGGGAGTCAATTAACCTAAAATAAAAAGTAATAATTAAAAAAAATTCAACTCCTCACTTTCCCTCATCCCCCATGTCTAGTATTGAGGTTTATTATTATTTCCTATACATCAATCACATCTGTCACCTTCTCTCTACTCATCGAACCATCACCCTAGTTGAGGAACTCATTATCCCTTGCTCACACTATTGTAATTAATAGTCTACAAACTAGTCTCCTTGCCTCAGGTATCTCTGATCTAGAAACTTGAGATTATGTGAGTTTTGTTATTTGTGGTTTTAATTCAGGATGTAATTAGTATATTCTTTCCATCTTACTCTGCCATATAGTTATAATAGATCAGGGCAGTTTTCATTTCTGATTTCTAAAAATAGAGAATAAGAACAAATTAAAAATCCCCAATTTATTTAGCTCTCAGATCTTTGGAAAGAATAACTTTTTATGACCAAACAAGAGATAGAGAATATTATAAAATGCAAAATGGATGATGTTGATTACATTAAAATAAAAAGGTTTTATAAACAGGAGCAATGCTTCCAAAATTAGAAGGGAGATAGAACGCTGGGAAGTAGTTTTGATAGCCAGTTGTGGCTCTTCAAGGTGCTGATCCATGGTCGTCTGTGACTGGCAGAAGCCTACTATTTCTGATAAAGGCCTGATTTCTAAAATACATCAGGAACTAAGTCAAATTTATAAGAAACAAAGTCATTCCCCAATTGAGATATGGCCAAAGGATATGAACTTTTTTCTGATGACGTTAAAGCTATCTGTTGCCATATGAAAAAATGGTCTAAATCACTACTGATTAGATAAATGCACATTAAAACAACTCTGAGGTACCACCTGACACCTATTAGATTAGCTAATATGACAAAAAAAATAATAAATGCATTGTTGGTGGAATTGTAAACCGATTCAACCATTCTGGAGAACAATTGGAATTATGCCCAAAGGGCTATAAGGCTGTACATTCCCTTTGACCCAGAATGCCTCTATTAGGTCTTTTCCCCAAAGAGATCGTAAAAAGGGAAAAGGACCCACATGTACAAAAATATTCATAGCTGCTCTTTTTGTGGAGGCAAGGAATTGGAAATTGAGGGGTTGCCCATCAATTGGTGAATGGCTAAACAAATTGTTGTATATGAATGTAATGGAAAATGATTGTGCTATATAAAACAATGTGCAGGTAGATTTCAGAGAAACCTAGAAGGACTTACATGAACTGATGCTGAGTGAGATGAGCAGAACCCAAAGAACATTGTACACAGTATCAACATTATGTATTGATCAGCTGTGATAGACTTGATTCTTCTCAGCAATACAATAGTCCAAGATAGTTTATCCAAAGGACTCATGATGGAAAATGCTCTCCAAATCCAGAAAAAAAAAATTGTGGAATCTAGATGCATAAGATTGAACCATACTATTTCTATTGTTTTTGTTATTTTTTTGAAGTTTTTCCTTTTTGCTCTGATTCTTCTTTCACAGCATTATTATGGCAGAAATATGTTTAATGTGTTTGTACATATATAACCTATATCAGATTACTTGCTTTCTTGGGGAGGGGGAGGGAGGCGAGGGAGGGAGAAAAATTTGAAACTAGAAATCTTATAAAAAGAATGTTGAAAACTATCTCTACATGTAACTGGAAAATAATAAACTAATTTTATGGGAAAAAACTCCAATTTAATGCTGAATTAGAAATTCTGATGAGAGGTTAATAAAATTGAAAGTAATTTAGCTATAGAATTAAAAAATAAAATTAAGAGCTGGTTTTATGAAAAATCATTAAAATAAATCTTTGATTAATTTCATTTTTTAAAAAAGGAAGAAGAAAACCAAATTACTAGTATCAAAAATGAAAGGGGTGTATTTACAACTAATGAAGTAGAAATTAAAGTAATAATTAGGAGCTATTTTGACCAACTGTATGGCCATTAATTTAACAATATAAATGAAATGAATGAACATTTACAAAAATATAAATTGCCCAGATTACCAATAGAAGAAAAAAGACCTGAATAGCCTCATTTTAGAAAAAAGAAATTGAACAAGCCATCCATGAACTCTCTAGGAAAAAAAATATCTGAGGCCAGATGGGTTTACAAGTGAATGCTACCAAACATTTAAAGAACAATTACTTTCAATATTATATAAATTATTTCAAAAAAATAGGTAATGAAGGAGTTCTACTAAATTCCTTTTGTGATGCAAATATGGTGTTGATACCTAAACCAGGCAGATCCAAAACAGAGAAAGAAAATTATAGACCAATATCCTTAATGAATATCAGTGCAAAAATCTTAAAATATTAGCAAGGAGATTACAGCAATTTATCACCAGGATAATACACTATTACCAGGTGGGATTTTTAACAGGAATGATGGGTTGGTTCAACATTAGGAAAACTATTAACATAATTGACCACATCAGTAAACCACACATTTGACCACATCCTCGACTCAAAACAAACAAAACAAAAAACAAAATTTCAGTGTCTCCTTATTGACTCTAGTATCTTGTTATTTCATCTTTATTTCAACATCTTTAATGGCTTTTTGTGTCTATATATATAATTATTGGTACTGCATTACTTGTATATAATTTATAACTAAGTAAATATAGCATATTGGATTATCTGTTTATGTGCTTTGTACTCCTATTTGCTCTATGAGTATAAGCTCCAGATCTGTCTAGTTTGAGGACAGATAAATCCCAAGTGTAATTTAATGCTGACTGTTATTCTGCACCTCCTGTAAAGGAAAATCAAAATCAAAATGAAAAGTTTTAATTAGTTTAAAATATAACAAATATGATATTGCATTAGAAATAAGAGAGTGGGTTGGGGAGTAGGGTGTTTGAGAAAGATGTCTGGCCCAGATACCAGCAGGTGATGTCAGCTAACATGTTGAATCATATCACCATCACCACCACCATCCCCTTCCCCAAGCTAACTGTGCTGGTTATCAAGATGCCATACAATTTTTTGGCACCAGTGGTTAGGATTCTTCGTGAGTTACTTGATACAGCTAGGATGCTAGGTGTATGGAGCAGGATTGGGTCACTTCCATCACTAAATAAGACTATAGGAGGTTACTGGGTAAATGCCCACATGCCCTATCTTGTTATAAAGTCCATTTGGCTTATGGCATTAGGATACATGACAATGGTCTAGCTAAAGGTAACTGAATCTACTTTATCTACTTCCCTTTTTCCTCTGGGTCTCTGCTGTTGACACTCATGTCAGAAGTGTTCCAGGATATTGACCTGAAGAGAAAACATTCTTGCCCATTATCACCACTCATCTCTAATTTCAGATGCATTTTTGACTTAATAAATTAAGCACTCAGTCTTGGTCTTGGAAGCCAGAGGAGTTTTTTGGGAGCCTGGGAGTCATCAGATGAAATATTCCTCCTTTTTCCCTTGGACTAATTCCCTTCCCATTTGCAGAGTGGTGCTGGCTTCTCCTTCAAGGGCTCATAGCTGATTTGACTATCTTTGTTCTTATACATGTAAATGATGATGACAAGCCAAACTGATAGCAGGTAGATGAAGACCACTGTGATAATACCTGCAATGACTGCAATGTTGGCAATAGCTGTAGGAGTCAGGATTTCAGTGTCCTGTAGGAGTGGAGTTGACATCAGCTCATCTGTTTTGGGAAAGGTGGGGGTGGGAGACCTGTCATGGTGGCAATGGTGGAAGTGTCTTCACACCTAGAGAGGTGGAGGATATCTCAAGTAGAACCAAATGGGGAGAGAATCTGTCTGCTCTGGGGTATTTCCTGACTCAATTACAGAGGCCATGGAGAGGGGAGTTGCATGGTTGGACAGGAGGAATAGGGAAGCTCATTTCAGCTGCCTCAGTTCCAGGAGCTACAAGTTGAGGTCCGTGCAATGGCAAAGGTGACTGGGAATATGAGTGAGGGTGACCACAAACAACTTCCCTTCCCTCTGCCCTCTATCCTCAGCTGCCATTACTAATTCTTAATATGATGTAGCTTGGAAGGGATTCCACTTCAGATTTACTGGGTTCAGATCAATTGCTACTTCTACTAGCCCTTGCAGGTAGTGCAGGCACATGAATTGAAGATGAAAAGAAGGATCGTGTAACAAAAGTTCTTTGCATTGTCAAATAGCTTAAAATTAGAGATAGATATTGTTTAATCAGTGGAAATTATATTAAAAAAAGAGGAATTGCTATGTGCTTTGATACTGTCATCTAAGAACTATGTGATCTCTTCAATTGACTTGGAAATGAAATGGTCCACATGTGTTTTCTTCTCCTTAAATTAAGTTGTGCTCCTTCAAACATTTTGACTATCTTTTCTATGTGTACCCACGACATTTAGTATAGTGCTTTGCATCTAGTAACTGCTTAATAAACTCTTATTTATTCACTACAATTTTCTCCCTATAAGCAATTTATTATAATTTCTGTTCTTATGAATGGCATATAATTCAAAACTGAGTCAGTATGCTACTTTGTGTAACTAATAATACTTTACTTGTTTGGTAAAATAGTCAAATGATTCCTTATAATACAGGTTTATTTGTTTTGATTGTACACAAAGTTGATCTATCTTCAGTAAAAATGAAGTTGTGGGAATGAAATCACTATGATATCTATAGGGTTAAATAAGTGTTCCTGTATAAAATGGCAAAGGCAGAAAATAACACCATTGACATCCTCTGACTCAAACTATTTGCACTTTCACCTCCAGTTCTGACTGATGTATTATGTATATAATCATGTACTACTCATGTGCATTTTGTAGCTCCTTCAATATCACTCATTATGATTGCTCCCTAAGAGTTGGAGGGTAGCTCACTAAGGCTCACAAAAAGTCACCATAAAGTCTTTATCTGCACAAAGAAGGTCTACCACACAGTTGGTGGGGGGGTGTTAAGGAGATTCAGGGAAAGTGGATGGAAAGTGGCTTCTATAACTGTTGTTAAACTCAAATAGAAATAGGGACCACTAAACCACATATAAGGATGCCTGTGGTCTGCATATCAGAAAATATCAAATTATTATTATATGTGATTATTATTTTTTTAAAATTTTGTTATATATATTCTAATTACATTTAATACCATCCAGGCCACACTTGAGAGTATGTGTACCTGATACAGCCCATGGGTTGTGTGTTTTACATCTCTGTTTTGAATAAAGTTTTCATCCATTCTACTCATATGTCTCACTGTCTGAGATAAAGGCATTGATTTGTACTTCTAACAGATGTTTAAAGCAGAAGGTGAAGGTTACAAAGTGAATGTCAATTTTAACATATTCCAGAGTGGAAAGCAGGGCTTGCAGACTGAAAAGGTTGATGTTTTAATTCTTTGGGTCTGTATCTTTTTCTTGGGGCCAATTTTTTTTTTTCCTGAAATGCATACCATTAAGCAGTTGCTTTTGAAAATATATGTGGCATCAAATAATATTTTTTCTTTTTCTTTTTATTATCACATAACATTTTGATAGAGTGCTACTATTTCCTAAGATCACACAATTAGAAGAAATGTTTCAGATAATATAGTAGAAAATTTCTAGAATAGTATACTCTTTCAAGACCAAGTTTTACATAACAGCAAATAAAATAGCTTTATTCTCTAAGGCAGAGAGACAGAACTCTGCAGCAGTACTGACGTCGAGACTTCTCTAATATTATTGTGCTTTGAGTTAATCAAGACCAGGTAGACCAGAATTGCTGCAGAAGGTTGCTGTAGAAGGTACAAATGTCACCCATAAAAATGGGGAAAATGGCCTTTTTAAAAATGAAGACTAAAGTTGATCTATTTCAGGCTTTATACTAGTGCTTTTAGCTTATGGGTTAATTTTATCTCTATCCATATAAGTAAAGCAATGTCTCATTTTGGTGTGACACAAGAAGATCTGCAAATCTATATCCAGTGATGTCATCAAAATAGTTCTCATAACATGTGTTGTCTCCTAAATATTCCTTTGTTACATTGCTGGCTGTCAGTTCCAAAATTCTCCCTCTCCCTCCCTTCCTCCCTCCCTCTCTCTCTCCTTCTCTCTCTCTCTCTCTCTCTCTCTCTCTCTCTGTATATATGTGTATATAGATAGATAGATAGATGTGTGTGTGCGTGTGTTTTCAACAGACTGACAATCTGAAAAAAAATAAGCAATTTATTAAATGCAAAGATTGATGCCTTAAATGTGCTTTTGCAATGTTCAGTCATTTTTCAATGTTGTCTAACTCTTCATGACCCCATTTGGGGTTTTCTTTGCAATGATACTGGAGTAATTAGCCATTCCTTTTCCAGTTTCTTTTATAAATGGCTAAACTGAGACAAATAGGGTTAAGTCACTTGTCTAGGGTTACATAGCTAACAAGTTTCTGAGACTAGATTTGAGCTTAAGAAGATCAGTTTTTCTGACTCCAGGCTCAGCACTATTTCTACTGTACCCTCCAGTTGCCCATGTTTTTCTGTTCAGTTGTTTGGTTGTTTACATGGGAGTTTCAAATATCTATGCTAACTGAGGAACTGTTCCTTTTTATTATTACAATTAGCTCTTCAGTGAAATATTTTTGTGTGATTACTTCTAAAGTAGCTTTAGAAGTACATGAAAGCAAATATATTACAATGCAAACTGCAAAAGTGATTTGCTAAATATTGATATGAAGGCTCTAAACTTGCTAGGTGTGTCTTTTATTCCATCTAAGTTAAAATATAAAATAATGCTATTAACTTTTCAAGTAATTAGTTTCCATTATGCTAAGTATAGATTAATTTATATATAAAATATCATAAGGTTTTAATGTAAGGACAGTGATAAATGTAGACTGATGGCAGGGGTAGTGGACATAGATGCTAGGGGAAAATGTCTTTGGTAAAAGTACCATTGAGATCTGTCTCATGTTATTCCCATGATGAATAACTATGTGCTTGCGAGTAAGTTAAAACTCTTCCATATTATAAGAGATTTGGAAGATTATTCTTTTCATCAATGCATTGTCTAGGTGGAAAGTAATGGAAGAATTCTCTGAAGGTAAAAATAGTAAATGAGGAAGGTAAATGAACAAGAGACCTGATGGGGTCATTTATCCAAAGACCTACATTGAAAAGAGAACGGAGTATGTTCTATAACTTTTATTAATATACTATTATGCAGTGAATGTGTGGGGGGGAGTGAAAAAAGAGAGAGAGAGAGAAAGGAAGAGAGAGGGAATGAGAATGAGACAGACAGAAACAGAGACACAGAGATAGATACAGAGTTAGATCAGTCTAATTCTACCTGGGCTACATTAAAATTTCAGTTGATTAACTATTTCTGTGTAATTTGTCTTTTTTTTTTGCTTAATTATTTAGATGTTACATCATTTGGTGCATATATACTAAGAATTATCATCAATACATTTTCTGTGTTACCATTTCACTATTGCTTGTTTCTGTCCTTGCTTCTTTCACAGTAGAGAGTATCAGTCCCACAACTGCTACCTGGCCTGTTCTGCCACACCCAGATACAATAACTTCCTAGTTCCTAGTTAGATCTGAGACAAGGCTCCAGGATAATAGAACCTCTGGTTGCCACCTGTGCCTATTTTCTCATTGCATCAGACCCTAGCATGTTGGTTATATACCTACTTATTACCCTAGTGTATTAGTCTAGGTCTCTGATCAATTCCTTGGTGGACAACTGTGTAAGGTGATTTCTTGGTTAGTCCTGATTTCCAGTATCTGTAGAATCCTGTCTAATTTACTCTTCTGATATGGGTTAGAAAAATAATTCGCTATGGATTTTTCTTGAATTTTCTGATTAGGATCCAGTCTGATGCTTTTATAGGTCTTTATTGGGGTATTCGGGTTGGGGCTGGGGAAGAGAGCTCTGTTATAAAGCTTATTTCTCCTCCAACATCTTGACTGATCTTTAGAGATAATGGATTAAGTACTGACACTATAGAAGCTGGGTTATGTTTTACATAACTAGTATTAAAAACATTTTCAAGGCTTAATAAGAACATGACATGAAAGCTTAATGATACCAAGAATAGCTATCATTTATATAGCACCTTACAATTTGAAACATATTTATTTTAATATATACTTTATTGTAACATTATTTTTTTTAAATTTTGAATCCTGAATTCTCTTCCTCTCTCCTACACATTCAGAAAACAAGGGATATGATCTCAAATATCTATTTGAAGTCATGCAAATGTCATTTTCATATTATCCATGTTGCAAAAAAGCAAGGCACATAAAAGTGAAAAAAGAATATTTCAATCTCTATTTAAAATCTGTATTTTTTCTTTAGATGGGTAGCATTTTTCATCATGGATCCTTTGAAAATTTATTGAAATATTGTATTGAGCAGAGAAGTGAGTCTTTAACAGTTGATCTCATTAACTAATTGCCATTACTCTGTACAATGTTCTGGTTCTTCTCACTTCATTTTGCATCAGTTCATATAAGTTCCCAGGTTTTTCTGACACCCTTTCTTTCATTCTTTCTTTTTGTTTTTCTTTTTGTTTTGTGGGGCGATGAGTGTTAAGTGACTTGCCCAGGGTCACACAGCTAGTAAGTGTAAAGTGTCTGAAGCTGGATTTGAACTCACATACTCCTGAATCCAGGGCTGGTGCTTTATGCACTGTACCACCTAGCTTCCCCCTTTCATTATTTCTTATATCATAATAGTATTCCATCATAATAAAATACCACAACTTGTTCAGCCTGGGCATCCCTTCACTTTCTAATTATTTGCCACTGTAAAAAAAAGATCTAAGATTTTATACACACACATATTAAGAGAGAGAGAGAGAAAACATATAGGTCTTCTTCCTTTTTCTTTTATCTCTTTGAAATATAGAACTAGTAGTGGTACTGCTGGAACAAAGGATATGAATATTTCATAGCCTTTAGGGCATAGTTCCAAATAGTTCTGCAGAAAGATTAAGCCATTTACAACTCCACCAAGAGTACATTAATGCCCCCATTTTTCCACATTCATTTAAGCATTTGTCATTTCCTTTTCTATCATGTTGGATAAACATATAGGGTTGAAATAGTACCGCTGAGTGTTTTTTTGTTTGTTTTTTTGGGGGGCAATGGGGGTTAAGTGACTTGCCCAGGGTCACACAGCTAATAAGTGTCAAGTGTCTGAGGCCGGGTTTGAACTCAAGTACTCCTGAATTCAGGGCCAGTGCTTTATCCACTGCGCCACCTAGTCGCTCCCCTCTGAGTAGTTTTAATTTGCATATATCTAATCAATAGTGATTTTAAACATTTTTATATAGTTATCAATGGATTTGATTACATTTTTTGAACCTGCCTGTTCATATCCTTTGACCATTTATCAATAGGGGAATGGCTCTTATTATTGTCTATATGTTTCATAAATTAAGCCTTTATCATAGAAACTTGCTGGAATCCCACCCACCCCAACTAGTTTCCTACTTTCTAATTTTGGCTGCATTATTTTTTATGTATTTTTTAAATCATGAAATTGAAATTATCCATTTTACTTCCCACAACATATTTACAAAAGATAGTACAGAAGGATGCAGAATATTACTCATCAGGTTTCAGATCAGTATTCTAGTATGTCCAGCACAGAAGCTATGAAAAGCTGTATCTAAACACATGAGTGTTGTATTATTACGGAATATATTTTCCTTCCTCTATCCAAGTAACTCTACTTTTGTTAATTGAGATGGTCAATGAGTTGTCTGATATTGTTCCAATTATGAATGTAAAATGCCATATCAACCAGAATGAGGACTGACCTACAGCAGCTTCTGTTCTAAAATTTCAGGCAGTAAGAATCTGGGAAAGTTATTTTTAAGGAAAGATAGCATCCTCTTTTTCCTTTGGTGTGCAAAGCCACCTCCCAGGCAGTCAGTGTGGAAAATTTAAATGCAATCTCATTCTTGTTTATGATTATCCAGATTGCTATATGCTCTCAGTTGGAACCTAAAATATGTCCCAAAGCTGGCCCATCCAAAAACATTAAATAAGAGATTGCCTTAACCTTCACTTATTCCTTTGGGTGAATGGCCAAAACCTTTTCTCTGAGAAAGGTTTGTGACTACAATTTCTATAGCTCTTAATTGAGCCTGCTGCTACCCCAAAGTCCTATAGATGATTTTATATCTTTTGAGCAGAGCCAGACGGTAGCAGCAGATGGGAAATATTTATAATTCCACATATCCCCATTGAACAGTCATTTAAACATCTGGGTTTGGAAAGGGTCACCACTGCTGGAAGAAGTTTAAATCTGTTATAGCCTGCTTCATTAGCATGCATCCACACACATGTATATGTAGAGACAATTAAAAATTAACAAAAAACATGTTTAAAGAATTTTCAATTGTGCCTGGTGTTTCACAATCTTTATTGGTGTCTTTACCATTAATAACTTGAAAAAGAACTTTTAGTAAGGAGAATACTTCAGTTTTTATATTTAACAGGATCATTAAGCTAGATGGTACAACACAATGGAGTAGAAAGAATATGACATTTGCAGACAGAAGAATGGTATTCAAATTCTGACTCTGCTATTTAAAAAAATATATATGTTACTTGGGTGACCCACTAAACTTTCACGAGAGTAAATTTCCTCAACTAAAAAATCAAGGGCTTAGACTAAATGAAAGAGTTATAAAACCTTATAGTCTTAGAGATCATCTGATTCAGCATCCTCATCTTACACATGAGGAATGTATCACTTAGAGAGGAAAACTCATGACTTGCCCAATATCAGAGAGTAAGTGGGAGAACTGTGATTTGAATGTCGATCATCTGACAATGGAGTGGGACTGAACTTTTATAGTATATGTGAAAATGCTTTTTCCAAAATTTCTACTGATGCAACATTGTGGTATATTCTTAAAACCTATGTCAGAGGAACACAAGGCCTTATAGAATCTACCAGTCTAGCGAAAACATGTGCACACACACACATACACACACAACCTTTTTAATCTTGGTCATGATGGATGATTTTATGCTGTCATGAGACTTACATCTATTACCCTTGGGTTTGGATTTGCTCCTGAACAGACCCTTTTCACTTTAGACATTCATTGAATCACTATGGGAATATCAAGTTTACTCTGTGTTGTTGGAAACAGGCACTTCTCTCTAAGTCATTAAATGCCATGATTAAACACTCTTGTCCATCCCTAGTATACACTGGGGTGGCTCTTCACTTGGCTGAAGAGTGTATGATTTCTGGTATTTGTGCTAGTATCTTTTAGTGTGCATGCAGTCACAAAACATCGGGTTGAAATTGGAGCCTGGTTAGGCTTATGGAGATTTGATCCCAAAGGAAACAGAGGGCACAGGGTCCCCCATGCTGTCCCACAAGCTTAATTCCCCACCAGCCTCCTGAAGTGTTGCACAGAAGTTGGGGGGAGAGAGGTGATATGGAGAAGGGTCAGAAAACAAGTGGTCTAGCCACAGCCAAGGTTCTGCTTTCCCTGAGAACAAAAAAGAGCAAACAGACACAGCCCAGGCTGCTGTGATCTACCTGGAGAACTTTCTGAAAGCCTCCTCCTCTTCACAGCTATCAATTCCCACCACCACAACCTTCAAGAAGAAGCCTTCTTTCCTTCTCTTTTGAGTTCTGCCTCAGCCCTCCAAAGAAAGGGAGGAGCAGACTGGGCATATCAGGGAGAGGGGTACTTCATGCTGTTCCCCTAGCAAAACAACCTCGTGGTAGCTGGGAGCTCATTATTTCATACAGTATAGTAGCCTGTCCTCTATTCCAAAACCCCACCCCATCCTCATGTCCTTGAAGGAAATGGATGTCAGTACTTAAATCTGGTTTGAGGTCCCTCTGCAAATGCCATGATGTGTAGTAATCATGGCTGGGGTTATGGGGGTATGCAAGAAGGGGAGACTGGATGGGAACAGGGAATTTGGTGTCTGGGGATATTAAATGATTGATTAAAAAAAGTTGACTTGTTATTTTTTTAAATAAAGAGGAAAAAGAAAAAAATAAACATCAATATATAAATTGTGAAATAAAATGTGAAATTTCGGGGTATCAGGAATGTATTATTTCAATTTATATCACATTGTTTTGTACTTGGCATTTTGTCCACTCTTGCCTTCTGGATTTAACAATGAACAATGTGTACTGAGATATCACTGTATAAGAGATAGGATTCAAATGCATGTCCTCTGATTCCAGTATCATGGATTTTCTAGGAACCAACTATAACTGGTTTGTAAGAGCTGGTTGTTAAATTTTCCATGTGAGCATTTACTCTTCAGAAATTGGGAAAACACTACATACCAGGCCTTAATATATTATTTTGTTGATTGTCTAAAGAAAGGTTATAGAAAAATAATGTGAATCAAATGTAAAAGTGTTTACTTTTTTTTCAGAGTCAATTTTGTGAACATTTACTATCATACCCTGGTTTTGCAGACCAAGTAATCTTCCATCTTTGCATGTAGCTGCTACAATTTTGTGCCATTAATAGAAATGAACATTCATTTGTTACATTAATCAATATTTTAAGGGCTTACTTTGTGTTGAGTGCTCCGCTGGATTTTTTTTTTATTCTTTGACATATGTAAAATTAATCTATTTATTCTAACCAATGAAAAATGTGGATTTGAGTCACTGAAAGGAATATTTAAAACTGCCTGTTCTTAAAGAATAACTTCTCTTAGTTGAGTGTCACCTTTTACAAGAGATAATATATATCTAGATATCTAGATATCTAGATATATATATATATATATATATATATAACTTGAAAATAATAAGCAAATTTCTCCCTTTTATGTATATGACCCACTGAAAAGGAATATACATATATTAGAGAGTTAGAATATATATATATGTATGTATGTATATATGTATATATATATACACATAGTTAGTTAATTAGTTAGTTAGAATAAAAGTAAAATGTGTTTTCATTTTGATGCAGTCTCATAGAAAACCCAATGAAAGATAGAAGAAACAAAAATGGGGGAAAGATACCAACATTTGGGTTTCTCCCAGAGAGACCATGTCCATATGTATGTTAATTCTATAAGAAGTCATTCATAAAGCACCTTTCAAATACATGGATTCATTTATGCTACTACTTAAATCCTACCACTGTGTATAGCATCATTTACAAACTTATTTTAGATATAAAGATTAAAGTAGCTAATCATTGTCACTCAGTACCAGAATTTTAAAGATCTATGTCATTTATAGTAGAAAACTAAGAATATGTCTTAGGTGACCATTTTACATAGAAATTTCCATATAGTGTTTCATAAGTTGATAATGGAGAGATCAAACTTTCTTAGTCTTTCAGGGTCATAGAGCTGAATGGGCCTGAACACTGAAAAAGATGAATGGAAATGATATACTAATATTCTTTAAACTATGCCTATGTAGATGGAATTATTAATCATTTGGGGGATTCTAACTAGAAATTATTTAATTGGAGATATCCTGATAGAGGATATCTTCAGTAAATGAAATCTTTACTATGGTAGCAAGTTTGCAACTGGTAGAATGCAATAATTTGGTCATCGCTATCCACAATTACCAAGATGTCTATAAGCATGCCTATAGTAAAGAATCTTTCAGTGTTACCATTTAATATATCCCATTGTTTTTTCACTTGGCATACAAATGATTAGTCTGAAAGAAGTATTTCTTCCTTCAAACTTCATTTTACTATAATATAAAGTGTCCAGTTCTGATTACATACATAAAAACAAATAAAATTTAATTATTTTAGTTTAATCACCACGAATTGGAATGGCTATATGCACAATCATTGAATTCTAATTACATTTGTAATTAAGATGAAACAATTTTTACTAGGGAGTAAAACACATTTTCAAAGTAATGCTTCCTATTAATGGTGATATAGAAATAAATATATGTATTAAATTATTGCACATTTGAGCGACTATTAAAGTATTTCATGAAAAACAAAGATGTTCATATAACCTTACAAATAAGTGCTGACTAGATCTAGGAGAAAAAAGAAATGGAAAAGACACAGATTTGAAGGGAATGTCACATCTGTGATCAATATACTTGATTTTCAAGACCGTATGTGTGCACACCATGGTTTTGAAAGTTTAAACTGAATTGGCTGCCATTAACCAATCACTAATTACTCAATTAATTCATCTATCTGGTTATTGACTGTTCAGTAGCCAATCAGAACCTTGCCAATTCAGTCAAAATTATCATATGAATGTGGAGAACATTCATGTCTCTAATCCTTCAGTCCAATTATATTATGTAGGATACAAATTCAGGGCTATGATCATGAAAACATCTTGGTTCTAAATAAGATGATATTCAATAAGGCAATTAATATTAATATTAAAATGTCCAAATAAATTTGTGGTACAAAATTTTACATATGTTTTTAGGATTATGAAGTTCACTATACACACATTTAGTCATCAAAAGATTGAATGCTTATGAGAGAAGATAAAAGGAAAAGGGAAAGGGAAGTCATTTGTTAGGAGATAGACTAATAAAAGAGGAATTTGTGGAAATTATATATATATATGTGTGTGTGTGTGTATATATATATGTATATATAACTAATGACATTTATTTGCAAAATACTCCATGATTTACAAATGGCTCTACTCACAATAAGCTTGTGAATTAAATCAAGTGAGGAAATTGACATCTATGGGGTTCAAATGATATCCATAGTAACACAACTAATTCATATCAGACCTAGGCCTAGTACTTTTCCTCTTACACTAAGCTAAATCCAAGTAACAATTTCACAAACATATTAATATCAGAATCATTTAAGGAAGGAGAAACCATGGCATAAATATGGACAAATACACCTTTTTATATTGCTTATTTTATTATGACACCAATAATTATAAGATTAATAAAACTTTTCAACTATTAGTGTTATCCATTCAGGTTTGATTTTGATTTATATTTTTTCAGAGACATTATGCTAACTTGTAAATGATCATTTAATGGCTTGAATTTTCCCAAAGATTATTGATAGGTAAATGACAGATGGATAGATGATAGGTAGATGAACATTACTAAGTGCTTACTCTGTGCCAATCACTGTGTTGAGTGAAGAGTTTAGAAATAAAAGTCCCGAAGTCAGTCCCTGCCTTTAAAGAGATTCCAATCAATCAGGGAGAATGAAACAAACAGTACTGGCAAGAAGGAGGAAACAAAAGTGCAGGGTCTGAATGAACTGGAAATATCAAGAAAGCTAGATAAGGCAAAAAAGCTCTACTAATTTTTAGATTTAGATTGAAAAGTGATATCATTTAGAAGAGATTGATAGACAAGCAATAGCCTTGTCTAAATATTTCTCATGATAATCTGCATACATGCAATGAGATGTGATGTGTCATCTAGGAAAATGGGTCATTAAAATAGTGAGGGTAAAAAGGGATGAAAACCCCAGTTGGTGCATAGATTGATGAGAACTATAAAAATGCCAGAAGAAAACTTCATGTGCAATGAGATCTGCTACATAAAAGCTATAATAGAACATGGAGAATAATCAAATAGAAGAGGAAGGCTGTAATACACACTGAGGGAAAGGAAGTTTATAATAATGAGATCAGGGATCCAATCAAGGAGTGAAGTAGATTGTTATAAATTGATTTTCTTGAACTGCACTATAGCTTTTATTTTAGTTTTGAGTGAGATCTAATAATGTATTTAATGCAATTTCTAACACCCTATACCTTATGATATGTAAAGTTGTAATTTGGTTTTTCTCTAGTTCCTTTTTGCAAGAGTCTCTTGAATTAAATGTATAGATATACATTTGTTGAGCTGGGTACTTGCTAGACACATATATGAAAATTTATCTACACGTCTCTAGCTTCATCAACATATAATATGTTCAAAAATCAAATCAACATATATTTATCTGCCTAGCATTGCAGTAAGTGCTAGGAATAGTAGTACAGAGTGAAACAACCCCAACTCACAATAAGCTTGCATTCTCATCAATGAGGCAAGCACTCAACATCCTGACACTTCCCCACATGCAAGTTAGGTTCTTGAGACCATCCTCAAAACTTGGTTTCGTCAGACTGTATCAGTACACAGATAGCATAAAGAACACTATGTGTCCTTTCTGATAGTTGACTGAATGAAAACAATTGTCAGCTCATGAAATATAGATCCACTTAGCTGTATCCAGTAAAGATATTATCATTACTTACCTTTATGGAATTTTCTTCTACTGTTATTTCTAAGTAAATCTCATTTTGTTAATTGTTGAGTGATGTGCATGTTTCACTTTGTTCAAATTTTGAATCTAAACTATCAAGAGAATGCCTTGGGTCAGAATCAATCTAGAACAGGGAGGTCTGTTCTTCTGCCTTGTCAAAATACTTTTTACTTATTCAAATGATATTCCTAGGTCTAACTATGAAACTTCCCTGCTCAAAAAGTATCAGAAGCTCCCTATTATTATTTTTAGAATTAAATATAAACTCCTTTCTGTGTCATTTAAATCTCTTCAAATCCTGTCTCCAAATTACTTTTTGAAGGTTACTATACAACAGTCTGTATCATGTACTCTATAAACCAGAAAAAACTGTCCTTCTTGTTCCTTACACATAACACTCAGTGTCCTGTCTCTACCCACCTTGTCTAGACTATAGTCCCTTGTCACCTCCACTTTGTAAAATACCTCATTTCTTTTAAAATTGAACTCAAGTGCTACTATTTACATGAGGCCTATCCTGATCCCATTCACTGATAGTCTCAGCACCTTTTTATGTCAGAGGCAGAATTTAAAACCAGTTCTTCCTATTTTTGTCACTGGTGCTCAATCCAAAATTGCTTTATATTTTTTTGTATATTCTGTATGTGTTTTCATATGTATATTTTATCTCCTCTTATAGAATGAAAGATTCTTCAAGGTAGGATCTCTTTCATCATTGTCTCCTTGCTACCAGGTCTTAGCACAATTATTGGCACTGGTGCTTAATAAAAATTTGGTGACATATAAATTGATCTCTGAATTGTAAATATAGAAAGGGATTTGAGAGGTCAGCAAGTGTATATCTCATAGTAAGAGAAAATCACAGGGATGCCTACTCAAGTATGTATCAATATACATAATGGGAAATAACTTTCAAACTAGGAAATCTACACAGTCTCTTGGTAGTTCATTCAATAATATGATCACACTTATTATAAATTGATTCTTATTCCTTCTTTCATTCTAATAAGCTTCAGTTTGTACCCATTTCTTTTTTGGTCATTAGAACTAAGCAGTAGTCATTATTTTCTGTAAAAGTGCTTCATAATTTTAGGAATTTTCAGCCCAATCCTCCTTCATCCAGGCTAGATAATTAGTCTTTCATCAGACATATTATTCACATTAATTTGGTATAAAAGTGATATGTAATAATTTAAAATGTTATTATATGCTTCTGAACTTCAATATGAAGGTTCATTTAATGAATTAAATATGAATAGATTTCTCTTCTCTCCTTCCCTTCATTTCCCCCTCCTTTCCCTTCTTTTCCATTCTCTTCCTTTCCTCTCTTTACACCCCTATCATTGTATGGATTTAGAAATGTAAGTAAGATAGGATGTTACACTGATTGTTGGGGCTTGAATCTTAGAATATCTTGATTGAAATGCTACCTCTGATACATACTGAATGTGTGACCCCAGGCAAGGTATTTAGATTTAGGTAACTCTGAAAGACTATAAGTTGCAGATGAGGGACTTTGTGGATGAAGATAGTTTCCCAAGAGATCCCTATAGCACCAAAATTATAGGTACATTCCTTATCACTGTTCACATACTAGTGTGAAAAAATTTCTCCATTGATGTAATTAGTTAAATCCTCTTCATTAACTAATAATCAGAGTTATCTGAGGTCAGTGCTAGATGATGAGAAAGATCTCAGGATTTGGAGTCAGAAGAGAGGATTTAAAATATCTCTACTACATATCACCAGTGCAAATTTGTGGAAGTCAGTTTTCTTATGTTGGTTTCTTATGATGGTTTCCATATCTATGAACTGAGGTGGTTCCATATGATTTATCAGTTCTAGTATGTCCTTAAATCTACAACCTTGTGATCCACATTCACACAGCAAGGATGAATCAGAGGTAGCTTTTAGGCCTATATTTATTACTTCAAAGACAGGTTTCTTTTCCTCTATTCCATATGACCTCTATGATCATTGGCATGTATAATTAGAACCTGAATCCGCATGGGGGCAAGGAAGGGAAAGGAAAGAAATTAGCAAGTTGCCGACTTCAACCAATGGTTGAGGAAGTTTCATCCCTTGGCAGTTAGGTAGCATAGTACATAGAATGGTAGTCCTGGAGTCAGGAAGACCATTCTCAAATACTAACTTACTAGCTGAGTAGTTTTTGGCAAGTCACTTAACCTGTCTACCTCAGTTTCTTATGGATTGTAATAAGGATAAAATGAGATAATATATATAAAATTTTACTATAGTAGCTTGCACATAATAGTAACAAGTTGTCACAACCATAATGTCAGAGGCAAGTCTTGAACACAGGTATTCCTGGCTTTAAGGTTAGTGCTTTATTCAGTATGCCACACTGTCACAGTTGTCATTGTTACAGGGTTTAAAAGTTCCTTGTGACATAATTAATATATTCAAAATGATGGTGATATAAAAAATAGCTAAGGTATATGCATAACAAGCATATTCATGATTGTAATTTTAAATACGAATGGTAGAAGGGATGGAAAAATTAAGGCCCAATCTCTAATAATATTTGAGTCTGCCTTTTAAAGAACATTTTTGTTTAGTACTTTGCAGTGTTGTATAGGCTTCATATTTTTATAGCTCCTATAGGGTCCAGCCACCTTATAGCTATGATTTTTAGGCTCATCTATAGTTTTATAACTTGAATGTTTGTTTTCAAATATAATGACAAAGAAAGCTTCTGTGATTCTTACTTAAAATTAACTCCAAACACTTTTTTTGGGGGAAATGTATTTATAGAACCTTAGATAAAAATCATGTGACTGGAAATTTTAGAACCCCATAATTCTTAACTATAGAGAACAGGCCTTCCTGATTGAATTTGTTTTAATTAATGAACCTTAGTATCTGGCAATGTTTTTAAAGACACTTATATTAGCAACCCATTTTTTTCTGTATGCTCTAGAACAAATGCAAAAAAAGGCAAGGGGTCCCTTATCATCCTTTGAGATTTTCCAAAGTTTGGGAAAAAACCCCCACAACTTTTGGCCAACTGCTTTTTCCCCCCATTCACCATCAAATACACCCAACTGCAAGACATTAAAGGCAGTGACCCCAAGGATGGAGGCTATTGTGCTGAACAACATTTTTGCCTTTTCCCAGCAATAATTTTAAAAAGGAGAACTCCTTTGTAGATATGACTTTGAATTTCTTTGATTATATATTTAGAACTCAACTGGGACACTAATTCACTGTGAATGAAATAATCCAATTTCAAACTTATACTTTTTGTTTGATACCAATAATGATGAGTTTAATTGTAGAGTTCTGTACAGCATAGCCAGCTTAAAGGATTCATATATTCTATAATTGTAGCATTGGGTGGGGTCAAGTAGAGGAGAGAAAAAAGTCTATAGAATGGTTTGCACTAAATCAAACCTTTGAATGATCCTGCATTAAAGTGCTATGGTACAACATGATAGACTTTCAGAGCTATAATGAATGTCTGCCTCTAGTTCCATAATTAGAGATATATCAGTATTCCTAATGTTGTTTCTCTTCCACTTATTCCTCATCCAGTCTCAATGATTCTTTTCCTGTAAGGATGCTGAATACAAAGATGTGTAGTGATTTATTTAAGGTTTTACAAACAAGATACATCACCCATCTCTCAATGTTAAGAATCTTCAATTTTTCCAGAATCATATGTTGTAAAGCCAGGGAACTATCTCACAAATGCCTATTTTTCACTGCAAAGGGAAGGAGTCCAGAAGGTAACTCATTGAATGTCCATTCCTACTTCTGCTAAAGAAAGAAAATGAAACAAAGGAAGCAAAAATATTTCAAAAATAGTTCAATGATCACAAACCCATGATAGTGCCTCACCAGTCACATATTTTCCTAGAAAAGACTATTTTATTATTATGTGCTGCAGATGCTTATAAAATTTCAGTAGATGAGAGTAAATTTGTTATTGGTTGTAATTTCGATATCTAATGGAGGTCTCCAATTCCTAGAGAAAATACCTTTATTGTGGTACAAATAATATGTAAAAATATTTATAGCAGCTCATTTCATAATGGAAAAGAATCAGAAAATGAATAAAATCTATTAATTGGAGAAGGAAAACAAACTATGGTATATGATTTTGATAGAATACTATTGTGCTGGGGCGGCTAGGTGGCACAGTGGATAAAGCACCGGCCCTGAAGTTAGGAGTACCTGAGTTCAAATCTGGCTTCAGACACTTAACACTTACTAGCTGTGTGACCTTGGGCAAGTCACTTAACCCCAATTGCCTCACTAAAAAAAAAAAACAAAAAAAACAAAAAACAGAATACTATTGTGCTATAAGAAATGATGAGCAGAATGGTTTCAGGAAATTCAGGGAGCAACTATATTACTTGAAGCAAGGATCATTGTACATAGTAACAACAATATCTTAACAATGACGACTATGAGAAACTTAGATACTCTGATGATAAAAATCCCTCATGAAAAATGTTTTCCAATATAAAAGAGATCTGATGTATTCTAAATATATATTGAAGTATACTTTTTTCACTTTATTTTTCTTTTTCTATGCAACTTGGTTAATATTGACATGTTTTTTATGGTTTTGCATTTATTAATTGATATAATTTTGCTTTCCTTCTCAATGGGTGGTGAAGAAACACATTTACATATTTTATCTCCTGTCATCTTTGAAATATTTTATTTTATTAAGTATTTTTCACTTGTACAAATGCTTCTCAATTTCCAAAAAAGTGGCATTCATTTTTTTGAGTTATGAATTATCTTTCTCCTTCCAATGACATCTAAAACCATTGAGAAGACAAGCAACATGATAGAGATCACACATGTAAAATTCTGCAAAATAATTTCTATATTAGTTATTTTCCAAAAGAAAACAAATTTATTAAAAATAAAGAAAATTAAAAAGTTTTCAAAATGAACTCACAGTTGAGTAGTTGTTTCTCTGGAGGTATATGGCATTTTTGATCATAGGTCCTTTAGAATTTTTAACTCCTCTCATGCCATTTGTTCTTTTGTTTAATTTTTTAAAATTTTTTAGTGAGGCAATTGGGGTTAAGTGACTTGCCCAGGGTCACACAGCTAGTGAGTGTTAAGTGTCTGAGGCCAGATTTGAACTCAAGTACTCCTGACTTCAGAGTTGGTTCTCTATCCACTGTGCCACCTAGCTGCCCCTATGCCATTTGTTCTTAAATAAGAACCTAGTAACATGGTAAAAGGAAAAGATAAAATGGGCAATATTATGTAGTAGAAGAATACTGATTCTGGATATTGGTAAAATATTTCTAATTTACCATTATAAACACTATTCCTGTGAATATTTTAATTCCTATGGATCTTTTGTTGCTGTCATTAACCACTTTACAAAGTATCTCAAAATCAAGCAGTTATTAAGCACTTATCTTGCTAAGCACTGGAAATAAATAATAATAATAATAAAGTTTCTGACATCAAGAAGCTTATATTCTAAAAGGGAATGAACATATAAATAAATAGATCAATTGGAAATATGTAAAAGATTGAAGTTATTAATATTTTGTAAGTTTTCTTACAATATTCTAAATCATTTGTCAGAATAATTGGACTTTGTATTGCCATCAACAGCAAAATAGCGTGCTTTATTCTTAAACCCCTCTAATACTGAATTTTACCATCTATTCTGATCTTTGTTAAGTTAATGGGTATTGACATGATGATTCATAAAGGTTTTAATTCTCTATTTTCTGATTGTTAGTGATTTTGAATGTCAAATTATCTTTTTAGAGTTAATTTGTCTACAGAAGAAATACTCAGATTAACCCATCAGTGGGGAGGGAAAAGGTAGTTGTTGGGGGAGAAGATCAATGTGCATAACTTCTCTATTCTTTGAGGCATTTTTGTAAAGATGACGGTGCTATAGCATAAAGAAAAGCATAATGAGTAAGGATTTGCTTTGACAATGAAGAGTTGAAATTTATTATGGGAAGCCCATTTTAGGCCTCTGAATTTGTGTGATTTAACACACTGTATTAGAAGCCTATTTAGCAGAACCTTTGGTGACACAGCAGTTCAATTTCATGCTTAATTCTTTCCCATTACCTGAATGCCAACCTTTTGTCAGTTTCTTACAAATAGGCACTAGCTAGCCTTTGTAAAGTAAGTTCAGCACTGGCAATCAGATATTCTTCCCATTAAATTCCTGTAGAGCACCTGTGCCGACAAATGGCTCAATTCCTCAGAACAGCTACAGTCCAGCAGGACTGATTCCAGTGCTTGCTGGGTTGGCAATGATCATATAACTAGCTATACATCCTAGTGTCAGTTGACTAGGGATGTGCTAACTTGGTCAATGGAGATATTACCTTTCACCCCCAGGTTTCTGGCTCCAGAATAATGTATAATTTAAAAGAGTCAATTGCATTTTAATTATGTTCCCTATGACTAATATTCATACTGTGTTGGCATTGGTATATGCCTTTATTGGCAATCTCTTCAGAAAGAACAACTAATGACTGTCTCCTGGGGAGAGGGGTGTAATAATTTATCTACTGTCAAAATGAAATATCCCCCAAAAATTTGAAACAAAAAATTGATTCTTCCATCTCCAGTTCTAGTTGATTTTCTCTTCTCCTATTCAACAATTCCATCACTGTGCTGTATATGTTTGCCCATTAAAGCTCAATTATGTAGTTTGGTGATCACAAAAACTACTTAGTATTATATGGGTAAGGATTCTTGATGAACTTTCATGTGAAGACAAAAGTCATCCCTCATACCTTATGATCTAACAAATGTCTGAGAGTATCTCATAGGGGTATTTAAATATCAAGAGGAGAATAACCCCATGCAATATTCTGTATCACAAGTTTATAGCACTTGAAGTCAAAAAATTCCATTTTAATTTTTAAGCTTTAACAGATTAACAACTGCCAGGGGATGGTATTTTCAGGGAAAGATTAATCTTGTACATGACATACATCTCTGTTCAGAAATCAGTCTAGCTGAAAAAAGCAACAAAGGGTTCAAAGCATATGTATCTAAAGAAGCTCTGAGTAAATCCATGGCAATGGTGCCACAGGGAAATCAGTGTTCTGGCCATGATGTTCCTCCTATTAAGAAAGATGGAGAAAGTGAATCAAGGATGTTTACTCTATTATCCAAATAGGAAACAAATTCCTGATATCTTTTATGTTTTCTGATGTCTTGGTTCTGGTAAAACTTTTAGAGGTTGCTAAGCAACTGTGAACATTACTCCTTGCATTGAACAAATTATAGGATATATGCAAAACACCAATAGATATGTAGCATTATAGCTCCCAAAATCATTTCATGCAAAATAATTGGCAGGGAATAGCTACATGACAGTTTTCCACCAACTTCTTGGCTTCTACTGGTAGCTAACTCACAATGCCAGGAAACATACAAACACATAAGAGATACTTCTAATGAACTAAAAGATGTTAGTTGAATAAAAATTTTCAAAAGAAAATATTAAGTGACCTAACTGTAAAGTTTTTTTTCCATCCTCAGTGAGTAAATTATTATACTTAAGTTTTTACTTGAATATTATTTTATATAAGAGAAATCTTTATTATTAATATTAATTATAAGGAGAAATTATCCAAGTTTTAGTGAGTGGAAAACAGATTGTTATATTACCATGACCACTATCATATTTTTAACAACATTTTTTTTCAGGAAAGTCCATGAAGATTTTGGGGGACAGAAGCATCACAACAATTTAAAATTGAGGCAACATTTCATTTTTGGTTTTAACCCTTTACGTTAGAGATTTTTAGGAGTATAGGATTTCTTGAGTGAAGATTAATTTATAGTCTGATAACTTCATGATTACAGTGAGACCCAGAAAGGTTAAATAAATTGTATAAGGACAAATGGTAGGGTAAACATTAACAAAGCTTCAAACTCATGTCTTCTAACTTGAAATACAGTGCTTTTTCTTGTAATACATGGCTCCTCCTTGTCTACCTGTACACGAATGAACTGATCTTTTCTTATGTCTTTTTATCCTTTTTCTTGTGAAATAATTGACTAACATATTAGTGGAGAAAAACAATCTTTCTGTTTAGAAACCCATAATAGCTTATTTGTCACTCTATGATCTGGAAAATTCATTCATATTGACACAGCCTCACTCAATAAGAATATATTGATATGTTTCACATTCCCATTTTCTCCCAGGGGATTGAAGTCTCTCTATAGTTCAGGATGAGCGAAGGAGTATCTCTTTTTAACATTTATTCTTTCAGTACCATTGACTGATCTTTCTTACATTAATGATAATCAACTTCTAAATGACTGTATTGCCTCCCCATTGCATTCTAGGGCAGTCTTGAGAGTTATAATTAGAAATTCTTTTCATTAAAGAGGCAAATGTTTTATTCTTTCAGCATTTAATATGTGTTTATTTGTGGAGAGAATTGCATTAGACTCTAGTGATGATATGATGTTAAATGAGAGATTGTCACTACCTTCATGGAGTTTACGTTGTAATGGAGAGACATCACACACACACACACACACACACACACAGATATATACATTAACAATGCATAGCATTACTTGAGAAGTCCTTTGGAAAAATATAAAATGAAGTGTAACAGTATTCAGGTAGGGAAGATATCTGTTATGGTGATAGAACACAATAACTTACAAATGAACTTTTGGGACAACCTCTATAATAGAGGTAAATCTCTCTACATGTCCTGTATCTGAATCAATCGTGCAATAATTTGAGATTTAAATGTTGAAGGAAAATATTGGTAATATCAAGACACCCCTTGGTTCCATAAAAACCACATTATTACAGTGATATGTATCTGATCAATTATTTAATATCCATCATACAATAGGTAAAATTTATTTCCTTCTTTTAGATATTATTTTATACTTCTATGCCAATCAGTTCAATCTGGTTTATTAATAATCAGAAAGACCTAAACATGTAATATTAGTTATGGGGACAATTCCTGTTACAGAAACAGTACCTAATGAAGCATTTCAATATATGTTTATTATTGGATTGAATTCCATCTGTTGATGCAGATTGATAACTCATTTAATACTGACAGTTTTAAAAAAATTATTTTGGATGTTATGATTTGCACAGCTAATACGCATCTAAGCCAAATCATCCCAACTCCAAGGCTAATCATTGTGTGTGTGTGTGTGTGTGTGTGTATGTGTGTGTGTGTGTGTGTGTGAGAGAGAGAGAGAGAGAGAGAGTCATTGTATTGGAGGTAAAATTATTATATGACTATCATTTCAACAACTATAATCTCTTATATTAGAAGGTATGTCTGAATATCCCTAGTGAATCATAGAATTGAATAATTGTCTGATGGATCTAACAAAGAAGTTAAAGGGCTATTTAACTTCTTATATTACATAAATTATAATGATATTATCATTTAGCATAAAAAATCCAGTTGGACCAGTACATGCCTAGAAATAGTTGCCCTATGTGTTGTTTATTAAATCTAACTTCTTAGAATTAACATATTATTCAACATATCTGATTCTCAGAATTGTGATCAGAATCAATAGAAATCAAGTGAAGTGGTAGACCTATGCATAAGTGTGTAAATCTCTATCATGTATCTATCTAATCTATATCATCTTTATATATGGATATTTTTAGATTTTTTTCATTCCCTAACAAGTAGTTTAGATGAAAAATAGAAAACAGCAAATAAGTCAATAATTGATTGGGGATATGAAGTTTAATGATGCAGAATACTTTAAAAATGTATAAAGTTCCTCAGTTTTGCCATTTATTCATTGCATGAGTAAATGCCGTTGGTCCCTGTAGCCAGGATCTAACAAAATGATGCTGGGGATAGAAAATAAATGAATTAATTTAGGAAGTGTATTTATAAAGAAGGAGTTGACGAAAATCTCTTGCTTTGCTAAGCAAAGGGGATTTGAAATCCACTTTTCTGGTTGCAACAAAGAGTTTTGCTCCCCATAAGGGAAAACCTATTACATAAGGCCAGCTTCCTTTCCCTTTCTCCCCACCTCACTCCCTGGTTTCTCTTAGTAGTCTGTTAAGATAGTCTGAATTCAGCCATGATTAGCCTTCAGCCATGGGGAGCTTAAAAAGTATTACCAAATAAATATTTATTAAATCGCACTTTCAGAAAAATGTATAAGAAAATTGGCTTGAGCTGGATGATGAAAAATTCCATTTTCCCCATGAAGAAGAAAAAAAAAGATTGTTTTTTAGTATTCAGGCAGCAGAGCAACCAACCAGAAAAATTCTGCTCAGAAAAATCTCTCCTTAACTACTAATGTGAGTTTCAACTCAGGGAAAAGAAAATAAAAGTTTAGCTATTTTAATAGGTTTAATAACCTTCACTGGACCAGCCAGATTAAATTCTGTCTTCAATCAGCCCCAATGATGAATTTTGCATGTATTTCGCTCATTGATTACTAGGACTTACAAAATTATTCATCTGGGTCACACCATCAGTCTATCAAATATGTTATCTATTCTCTAACTATTACCAATATCAAATACATCAGGGGAAAGTGAAGTACTGTGAAAATACATCTCATCCTTTGCCACTTGGAACTTAGGAATTTACTCTTACCTATCTACTATCAGCAATCATTTTGTAATGAGACATTTATCATAGTCTGTTTTATTGGGTCAGGGGACTGGAGAAAAGGAAGGAATATTCAATTGATTCAGTAGCATTCATTCTCTCTCCCCCTATACCCACTAAAATGGTATAATCAAAGAAAAACATGTTTTTATTTAACTATCTTTATGAGATCTATCAAATATTTCTTCAGTTCTCTAATTCACTAGGGCATTTATATATATTGTCTAATATGGGAGGCAATGGTTTTTGTAGTAAGAGTTACAAAATTATTTAACTTATATATTAAATTGTTGCTAGTCTAGGATCTTTGGCAGGAATTCTTGACAGAGTTGCTAAGCACTAGAATATATAATATATTTTTGAAAATATTCTCCCTCTTAAAAAAGAATCTCAAAATATTTTAAAATTTCTCATTAATAAAATTATATAATGACAAAACAATAATAATAATAATGGTATTATTTATTTAAAATACTATAAAATAATATTGTATCTGTAAAGTGCTATTTAAATGTTTAAAGACTAGACCACATCATCATCAACATTATCATCATGATCACCAGCATTTCTATAGGATTTAAGAACTTGTAAATGACTACAGAAATCTTCTCATTTGATCTTCACAACTATCCTTTAAGGTAAGTGCTACTAATATCACAGTTTTATAGATGAAGAAGCACTGAAATGGACTCAAATTAAGTGACTTTCTCAGGGTCACATAGAATGCAGGTGTTCCTAACTCCTAGTCCAGCAGAATTTTAACTATGTCAACTAACTGCCTAAATAGTAGTGAGCACTTGATATTACCTCTTGTCCTTGATCCCACTTTATAAAAGGGAGACTTAGGAAGCATGTTTATTTTTCATTTAGTGAATATCCAAACGTGGGGTATAATTCAGTTTTGTGACTATGCTGTACCATGTTCCATGCTTATGACCCAAGAGTCCATTAGTTTTAGATACCAGTTCACCTCTTGCTTCATACTAAACCTTAGAAATATGTTGGTACAAAAAGTAGAAGAAAGAGTGTCACACAGTGAGTTGGGTCCAAAATGTCAATTTTGAAATTAACAAAATACCCCAGTATGATTTTATGCACATGTTAAAGTGCTTACTCTCAGGGGAACTTCTGTTTGAGGTCCTAGAGTCTACTTTAGAACCATTTAATTGGATTGAGAATTAACAGCAGGAAAGCCAGCATCTTATTAATGATGCCCTCAGAAAGCCAGTAGGACCATTACACAATGAAAAATTGTGTCCTGGTACAAGAAGATAATATTAGGAGGTTATAAAGTACTCTAGTAAGAAAAAAAAAACATTTAGATTTTTTTTTTATAAAAAGGTCAATCTAAAGATGGCTCTTCATAGTTTTCAGGATTCCTGGCAATCTTACCAGTAAAAATGGACCAAACTCTCTGCTTTCAATAATATCACTTGATGTAACAAAAATTGGCAGACTGAAGGGGAAAAGGGAGTTGGAATTTTTTTAAATTTAAAAGACAACAGGCTTTGATAAAAAGCATAACTTCTCACACCCACTTCCCACTGGACTTTTTTTTTTGTAATTATAGGCTTTATTAAAACCACATCAGGAATTTGAAAATTATTTTTCCCCTGAAAAGCAAACATTTAGGTTTTACAAATCAATTGTTAGGCTTGTCCTCATTTTAATGTGTGCGTTTGAGTCATTCAGAAGATCTTGTCGAATATTTTTATGAAAAGCTTCTCTAAAAGGGATAATGCAAAACCATTTAAACAGTGATTCAGATCACTTTTTACTTTATTTCTTTTAGCAGTAGGTATACAATGGAAATGATTTTATTTCAATCCACCTAAATATGTTGGTGGTACTGGGAGAGGACCAAGTCACTTAGTAGAGACTTTTCATTCAAATATATTGCACAAATGTGTCTTATATATTAGCATCTGCATGGAGCGGTAACCTCTCTCTGCTACACACATATATGCAATGTTCGCAGAAGCACGTGTATGCACATTAATAAAGATTCAATTCAGGTCAGTTAAATGGGATTTGCTATTTAAATTCTTTCTGTGTTCCAGAAACTGTAAAGACAAAAATAAAAAAAAAAAATCCCTAACATTACAAATCTTGCATTCAAGTGTTTTTTATTTTAATTCTTAACATTAGTAGATACAAAGTACATGCAAATAAATTCATAGTAATTTTGGAAAGAGGAGCAATCATTACTGGGGGAATCATGAATGGTATCTTATAAGAACTAAGTATTGAATTAAGCTTAGCATCTTGAGATCCAGAAGTAAGTATACAGAAAATTCAGGTCCTAACAAGAAAGCCTATGAAAATGTATTGAAATAGAAGAAGGGATGCTTCAGTATATATGTGTATCTATCTATCTATCTATCTATCTATCTATCTATCTATCTATCTATCTATCTATCTATCTATCTATCTATCTATCTATCTGTCTGTCTGTCTGTCTGTCTGTCTGTCTGTCTGTCTGTCTGTCTGTCTGTCTATCTATCTATCTATCTGTCTGTCTGTCTGTCTATCTGTAAATCTATCTGTAGGCAGTGTTTCATTTCAGTATTGTGGGAGAGGGAATTAAACTATAAAAGTAATTTACAGCCAGGTTGCAAAGGTCTTTAAATGTTGAAAACAAGATTTTTTTGTGTTTTTTCAAAATTTTCTATGATACTCATTAGGGACTCACTGAAGCATCTTGAAAAGGGATGAGGTGGGGATGACATGATAAGTAAGGATACAGAGAGAAAAATTAGGGGGCTTTCAAAATAATTCTGGCGAAAAGTAATAATGATTTTGATGGCATATATATATATAGAGAGAGAGAGAGAGAGAGAGAGAGACATATATGTGAAAGATATCTCCTACATGTATGTTTATACATATATGTTATATGTATAATACATAATATATACATATGTCTGTGTATTGAATAGAGAGATATAGAGATTAGAGCAATAGAGATAGAGATGGAGATGGAGATGGAGATGGAGATGGAGATGGAGATGGAGATGGAGATGGAGATAGAGATGATGTATGTGTTTCCTGTTTCTCAGTCTCTTCCTATTTCTAATGAAAAATGGGAAGGAATTTTTTCTCAATTCAGGCTGAGGTAAGGATAAGAAAACTAGAGAAAAATTTATATAATTTAATTTATCAGAAATATATTCACGTCCAGAAAGCTTTATTAACTCAGAGAGGGAATTCATGAGGAAATATAAGCCAGTAGCAATGAAAGATACTGCTGATGCAGTTTTATTTTGATTTCTTTATTTACTTATTCACTTATTTATCTATTTCTGTACTTATTTATTTGTTTATTCATTCATTCTTTCATTTATTTATTTGTTCATTCTTTCATTCATTAATTTGTGTTTGTTCATCAGTTTATCTATCATTTATCTATTTAACTATTTGTCTATTTGTCTATTTACCTATTTATCTATTTGTCTTTTTATCTAATCTATATATTTATTTACTTATTCATTCATTCATTTATTTATTTTAAAGAAATGCATCCTACACATAGGACATAGTCAAACCTTGGGGGGGGGGGGGAAACAGACAAACAAAAAAGAATAGTGAATGAAACTTCCTTGGAGCCTTAATAATTTCTGTGTAGCTCCCTTTCATGTTAATCTGAAATTTAGGTAGCTTCCACTAACTGGTTGATGATGGTAGTAGTTCTGTTGTTGCTGATATTATGTTTTCTTTTGCTTTTAATGGTAAAGTTAGAAGGGATTGTTTTTTATCTTTAGTTATTCATGGCTCTGAGTTCAAACACATCCTCCCAAACTAGTCAAGTCTAAACAGTATAGTCTTTCACTTGCTTGTTTGTTTGTTTTGAACCTATGATTTCATTGATTTAGAGAAATCCTGGAGACCCTTCTAGCATTGAAGTCTGATAAATATTCTGTATCCTATAAAGTAGTCCAAGAGAGTTGGCAAAGAATAAGAGTTTAATGGACTTGGTAACAGTCACACAGGTGTTAGTACATATTGGAGACTAGTCACAAACATGTCTTCCTGATCCAAAGGCCAGCTGTCTTTATAGTTTCCTATAGTATCTGTATTAAAATGATTACATACATGTTTATAAACATATATTCCTTCATATGTATAAATAGCTATAACAAATTAGTGTAGTTCAATAAAATTGTCTCAATTAAATTGAGAAATAGCTACCTATAGGAATTTGTAATTCCCTACCCTGGATTCTTTTATCATGTTATCTATTGATATTTTCTCTAATCTAGGGATTACTTTTACTTTGTATCTAAAAATCTTCTGAGGTGTTCATACAAATATTACTAAAGCTTAGTTATAAGTAGTCAAAATTTTCTGGGAAATGAGCTAAGGTATGTATCAAAACACTCTAGTACTTTAGTAGTTGATGTAACCCCCCCCCATATGTTCTTTAGTCCATGTAACTCCATGCTATAATTGAGCTCCATGAGAAGAGGACAACTGTCTAGACTCAGTTATCATTATGTTGTTAATTCAGGCAACACAGATTATTTTTGTTTTTGTTTTGTTTTCAGGGCACAGTCTTTGAAGGGAGAGAAAGATTCTGGGAAGAAAATTATCTGTGGAGGAACAGGTACCTTGATTATATCTCTGTCCCTAGAGAGTTCAAGGAAATACTGATTGGGTGATATAATGGGACTCCCTCTTTTGGTTAAACTGAGATAATAGCTAATAGTTAACCTTTATATAGTGTGTGATGGAAGACTTACACATGTTTTCTCACTTTATCCTTAAAACTTGCCTGGAAGGTAAGTGCTATTATTAACCCCAATTTATAATTGTAGACATCAAGGCAAAGAGATTAAATGACTTGCCCTGGTTCATGCAACTAGTAAGTATCTGAGGCCAGATATAATGTCAATTCTTCCTTACTCCATGCCTAATATTCTATCCATTGTACCAATTAGGTGACTATTGTGCTTTCTTCTATGAGGAAAGCATTGCAACCTAGTTTCATTATCCCAATCTCTTCCTGGCAGAAATCTAAGTCTTCCTTGGAGTAGAGTGGAAAGAAGATAAGCTCTGGAGATACCTAGTTACACTTCCCTGTGAGATACATCTTTGTAGACATATAACCTATATGAGAAATACATACACATACATATACTCCCTCCCACAGTGACTTTCATGCATGCTTTGTATCTCCAGTGCCTAGAACATTGTATAATACATAGTAAGCTTTAACTAAATTCCTCTTGATTGACTGATTCAATTGAAAGGAAGATGAGCATTGTCTCTCTCAATTGAAATCACACAACCACTAAACTTTTTCTATCCATATGAAGTAAAATTAGGCAAAAAAAAAACCAAAACAAAAACAAAAGCACATAGCTTATATTCTTGCATAAGTGAAAATGGCTCACTATTGTCATTAGTCTGTATCTGTGGATTAATTCATTTATTTGGGATCACACTACTTAATTTTCTGTCCAATAACTACTTTCTCCTTATTCACACCTATTTCTTCTTATCCGACTTTCAATCCATCCTTTGCCTTATCACCAGAGTAAAATCCTCTACAAATGGATGCAATGTTACTCATCAGCTGAAACTTCAGACTCCTATATCTGACATTCAAAATTCTTCACAAATTGGCACTATTATCATTCTCCAGATTTATGTTATATTTTTCTACTTAATAGCATCTATGTTCTCAGGGAAACTGGGATCCTCTATCTCCACATGTATTCTGAGTTCTCCTGCTTTATTTTACTCACTACCTTCCTTTTGCTTATTTAATCCTCAGTATTTATCTGCCAAATTGATAATAATCCCTGAAAAATTAAATTGATCTTCCATGTTATTATTATCTCTTGACCTCACATGGGACTTTGTTTTATGCCTAGAAAATGACACTGGATAATTCATATATGATGTAATGCTGCATATTATAATTTTATGTCTCTTGTCACCCTATTAAATTGTAAATTCTATGAGGAAAAGTAGAGTGTCTTATTTTATATTATATGATACACAAAAGCTAGTAGAGTGTTCTTCATAATATGACTACTACTAAGATTACGACTACGACAACTACTACTGCTCTTACTACTACTACTAACTACTAGTACTACCATTTATATAGCATTTACATTGTGCCAGATACTGTGATAAATGAGTTTTCATCTCTTTTGATCTCTACAACAACCCTAAGATGTAGATTCTTTAATATACCCATTTTGGATATTGAGGAAGCTCAGGCAAACAGAGGTTGTGACTTTACTAAGATCACATAACTAGTATCTGAATAAGAAGATCTTTGAACTTAGGTCTTCCTCACTACAGGCCCAGCCTTCTATCCTTTTGGCTATCTAGATGACTAATTAATGAATGTTTGTTTATGTGGAATGTGAAGATTGGATAGACTTCACATTCTATTTAGGAGAGACAAAACACATAGGAGTGTTAGCTTTAGGATGGAAGGACAGGTCTAGAACTTTGAATTATAGAACAGCAGGGCAGACAAAATGCATTGTTGTCTAGAGGACTGTATAGCTGACCAGACAGCTGTTATTCAGGATCAGGATGGCTCTATGGAAGATAATATGGTAAGAACCAGTGGTTCATTATTTTGTCAAAGGAGTTGTGGTTGGTGACTGCTTATCAAATTGAATTCCTAATTGGACCTAATTTCTTTATAGTTTGTCTAATTCCAAAGATATTGATCCTTACTTATCAGTAAAAATAAATTCCCTATCATGCATATCTCATCTTTTTTGGCATAAGACTTCATTGAGAAAGAACTAATAGACATATTTCTTCCAGAGACATAACTAGGAATTATGATACCAAGGCAGGAAGGGGTGATAATAAAAAGTATAACCTTTCCTGTGAGATTTTAGATATTCTAAATTAGAGGCACATATTATGGAATTTGAAGAAGTCCAGAAGCTGAGAGGCCCAGGTGTTGTAGTGGAGAAGAACAAGTTAGGTACTGAAGTTATTATGAAATAGTGAGACAGATCTGGCTTTCAAATGATGACAAGAAGAAATATCTATATAAAATGTAATGAACTTTAAAAGAAGAAAATATATTTCTTCTTTCCTTTTTTTGAGGGGCCATGAGGGTTAAGTGATTTACCCAGGGTCACATAGCTAGTAAGTGTCAAGTGTCTGAGGCCAGATTTGAACTCATGTCCTCCTGAATCCAGGGCCAGTCCTTTATCCACTGTGCCACCTAGCTACCTCCTGAAAATATGTTTCTTAATCATAATTCAGAGGGAAAATCCAAATATGACAGTGGAGATTTGAAGAGTTACTCCTCTTTTGGCTCTGTGTATCAAGGGTGTCAAAGCTGAAACAGCCTGATTTGGAGAAAATTCCAAGACATAGAACATCAAAAACAGGCTAGATTTAAGTAGAGCACTTGGAAGATGAAAGGAATCTGAGAGGAAGAGATCTAGGATCACAGGGTTAATGATTTCGATCTGTAAGAGACTGAAAATTAACTATTGCTATTGTAGTCCATAGAAATAAAATAACTTGCTCATGTATTCAGGAAATAGTTATAGAGGTAAGATGTGCAATAAGAAACTCTAACACTAAATGTTCTTACAAGTTGAGGGGGTTTAGTGGACATGTAGGGCATAGAAAGATGATAATTGGTCAAAGGCTTAAACTATTTACTAAATTATGGGGGATGTATCTATTATTATGGGGGATGCTAGTACAGCCTGCAAGTTGTCTTTAAAACTCAACCTCCGTTGATCCTGAGTATCCATGTATAACGTGTCCAAAAGCCAAATTTTATTCTGTACTGTTGGGAAGATGTCTTGGGAGAGGGCTACAAAGCCATGGGTGGGAATGATTGCAACTACTCACCTACTTTCCAGTCTTATCTGTTGTTGTTTGCCCTTCCTTTTCCAAGAGTACTAATGACATCACAACCTTGACTAGCACATGAATCACATTTAATTGAGGTGGAATTGTGCAAATCATCAGCATCATGTTTGATCAGACATTGAAAATACCAAGGTCATCGAGTCTTATACCTTAGCCTCTCTCTCTCTCTCTCTCTCTCTCTCTCTCTCTCTCTCTCTCTCTCTCACACACACACACACACACACACACATACAATTACACACACTATGATTCAGTCCTACTTACTATCCTTGAATAAGACAGTCATTACTTTTGGACATTTTTTTTGGGGGGGGGAATGGGGGTTAAGTGACTTGCCCAGGGTCACACAGCTAGTGTCAAGTGTCTGAGGCCGGATTTGAACTCAGGTACTCCTGAATCCAGGGCTGGTGCTTTATCCACTGCGCCACCAAGCTGCCCCACTTTTGGACATTTTCAATAACTGTATCCCATGACTGAAAGGACTCTCCATTATCATTTGTGCCTCCTGACTTTTCTGGATTTTTCAAGATCATGCTAAAATCTTACTATATAAGCTACATTTGATAATCCTCCATAAAACTAGTAGCTTTTCTCTGTAAATTATTTCCAATTTATCCTCATATAATTTGTTTATATATTGCAGTTTGCATATTGTCTCAACCAGTTCTTTGAGAACAAGAACTGTTTTGTTGTTGTTGTTGCTGTTGTTTAACTTTCCTAGTATCCACAATACTTGGCACAGTAAATAGCACATGGTAGACACCTAATAAATACATATTAAAAGACTGATATAAGTCAGGGCAAGAGAGAAAACCAATGCTCCCACTGTTGCTAAGGGAAGAGGGGGGTTGAAATTGGGCTGTGGTAAATGATTCCTGAGGGGAGGAATCAAATACAATTCTTCCCCTTACACTTGCCACAAGGAATCATAGTATCAAGGAAACATATCATCTACACGTGTTATTTCTGCATCTTGTTGTTCAGTGGTTCAGTTGTGTCCCACTCTTTGTGGTACTTCCAATATTTGTTGCTTTCTATCATTGTATGCAATCTGTTAGATGCGAAATTATATCTTAAGGTTGTTTTACTTTGCATTTCTGTAAACAATAATGGTTAGAGTATTTTTCATATAACTATAAAGTGTTTTGATTTCTTCATTGGAAAATTCCCTGTTTATATCCTTTGACCACTTATCAATCAGGGAATGAATCATATTCTAATAGATTTTACAGTTTTTTATAAATTTTAGATTTAAGACCTTTACCTGATAAAAGTTTCTATAAATTTTCCCCTAATTTTCTGCTTTCCTTCTGATCTTGGCTATACTTGTTTTATTTGTGCAAAAACTTTTTAATTTCATGTAAGCAAAATTATCCACTTTACACCCAACTTTGCTCTCTATCACTTGTTTATTCATAATTTTTTGCCTATCTATAAGTCTGATAAGTAATATGTTCTGTGTTCTGTAAAACCTCTATATATCTAGGTCATGTATCCATTGTGACTTTATATTGGTAAATATTATAAGACATTAATTTATTAGTCTATGCCCAGTTATTTTTACTCACTATTTTCCTTCTCAGCCTTTCTTTTCACCCTATCCTTCTTAGCTTATTTTCTCCCTTTATCTTCTTATTCCTTATTTTACTTACCATTCTAAAAGTCCTTCACTCACTCTATCCCCCAGTTTTCTAGCTTCCCTGAGAAGTTCAGAAGATTTCTAAATTTTTTTATATGTATATGTCATTTCCTCTCTAATCTATATGAGAGTAAGTTTCCGATATTACCAGCCCTCCACACCCACCTGCTTTTTTTGTTATTAGTTCTTCCTCCCATCCCATTTTCATGAGATAATGTCTGTTTTTAACCTTTTCTACCCAGTTTGGATTTTTAGAATCACCTCATCATATACAACTCAGTCCCAACCTTTCTTTCAAACTAACTTATTAATGATAACTGTTTAAATAATACTATTACTAAAATTGTTATAATTAATTAGAAAAAACAATTGATCAGGAGAGCAGATTGAAGAGAGAAATTTTAAGAATTGTTGGACTACCTGAAAGTAATGATTTTAAAAAAAATAATCTGGAAACAATATTATAAGAAATTATAAAGAAAAATTGTCTTGGATTTCTTGAATGAATCCACTGATCAACACCTGAAAGAGATTGTAGGAAGAAAATTTACAGGAAGAGCATAGGCCAAGTTTCAAGTCCCCAGGTTAAAAAGAAAGTAATATAAGCAACAAGAAAAAAAATAATAATTTAAATATTGAGGAAAAAACATCAGAATTTCACAATCCCTAGTGGCTTCTACACTAAAAGACAGTAGGTCTTAGAACATTATATTTTGAAGAGCAAAAGAACTGGGGTTGAATCCAAGAATAATTTATCCAGGAAAGTTGAGTATAATCCTGAATGAAAAAAAAAATAGGCATTTGAAGAACTGAAAGACTGTCACATATTTGTAAGAAGAAGGACAGAACTCAATGGAGAATTCTATATAAAAGATGCAGAAGAAATATAAGAAAATCATTAAAGGCTACTTATAAGGCACTAATTAAGCCCCATTATTTACTTATGATATATGAAAATGTTATCGATACGAATAAGTATTATTAGTAATAATATTCTTAAAATTGTCCAAAGGACTCTTAAAATTTTTCTCCCAATCCAGGATTTGGAAGCATTGATTCTGAACTACTTCCCTTTCCTTATTATCCAAATGTCACTGCCATGCATTGCTACTGGAAAAAAACATAGCTTTGAGTAGATGGATTTTGATCAGCAGGGTGATGTTTCTACTCTTTAGGACATTGCCATAGTTTTCCTTCCAAGGAAGTAAGCATCTTTTAATTTCATGGCTGTAGCTACTGTCTACAATGATCTCTGAGTCCAAGGATATAAAATCTGAAACTATTTCCATGTCTTCTTACTCTATTTGACAGGAAGTAAGATACCAGTTGCCAAGATCTTAGGTTTTCTTTTCTTGTTTTCTTTTCTCTTCTTTTCACTTTTCTTTTCTTTTATGTTAAGCTTCAATCTAGTTTTTATACTCTCCTCTTATCCCTCCTCCAGAGGCTTCTTAATTCCTCTTCACTTTCTGCAATTGGTGGTGCACCTGCATGCATGAAAGTGTTGATATTTCTCCTGGCAACCTTAATTCCATCTTTTGATTCATACAGGCTGGCATTTTGTATGCTGTACTCTGTATATAAGTTAAATAAATAAGCTGAAAATATACAACCTTGTCGTACTAGTTTTCTAATCTTAGAATTAAGTTGGTCCAATTATAGTTCTGTTGCTTCTTAACCCACATACAATTTCCTCAGGAGATAAATAAGATGCCCTTGTACTCCCATCTCTTTGAGGAATTGCCACATTTTGTTGTGATCTACACAGTCAAAGACTTTAGTGTAGTTAACAAAGAAGATTTTTGTTTGCTTGCTTTTCTTTTCTGGACATCCCTTGGTTTCTCTTTAATAAAGCAAATATTGACAATTTGGACTCTAGTTCCTCTGCCTCTTCAAAAACCTGTCTGATTTTCTGAAAATTCTCGGTTCACATATTGCTGAAGTCTGGCTTGCAATACCTTAAGCAAAACTTTGCTGGCACATGAAAAGAGAACAATTGTTTGGTAATTTGAACATTCCTTGACATTGACCTTCTTTAGGATTGGGATGTAAACTGATCTTTTCCCACAGAGTGGTCACTGTTGATATTTCTAAATTTGCTTCCATATTGAGTGAAGCGCTTTAAAAACATCAACTTTTAGAATTATAAATATCATCCTAGAATTATACTACTTCCACTAACCTAATTATTAGCAATGCTTCCTAAGACCTACTTGATTCCATTCTCCAGGATGTCTGACTCTAGGTCAGTAACCCCACCATTGTCGTTATCAGTGATATTAGGATCTTTCTTGTAAAAGTGTTTTTTGTATTCTTGCCACCTCTTCTTAGTCTCTTCTACTGTTAAATTCCTCCAATGTTTGTCTTTTATCAGTACAGTTTTGCATGAAATGTTCTCTTGATATCTCTAATTTTCTTGAAGAGATCCCTTGACGTTCCCATTTTATTGTTTTCTTCTATTTTTTCTATTGCTCATTTAAGAAAACTTTCTTATCTCTCCTTTCTGTATCTACTTGCTTTTATTTTTGTATCTATTTTATTTCTGTATTTACTTGCTTTTATTGAGCAAAGAGAGCCACCATATTCACTCACCCTTCTGTCAGATGTCTAATAGTAAGTTATTACAGGTCAATTTAACAAACAACTGGAATCGATTCCCAAACCTACTCTTTCTGCTTGATTGCTGCCACTTAAACCATTTCTTCCTTTCTTGACTATTTTTTCTCAAGCGTTAAATTTCTTATAAAATTTTCATGAATTTAAAAGAACATTAACAAATATGACCAATTCCAAATATCAAAAGGAAAAATGGAATTCTATATGAAACCATTAATTTAACATAAATAGCTAGTTTTATTTAATTTTATTTTTAAATATCATGCTTAATTGAAATACCTTTTTTTTCCTCATGTGGGAAGCATCCCAGTAAGTAATAGAAATAAAGAATAGAAAAATGAAACATTTCCTGTTTTCAACAACTTCATATTATATTTAGAGACAAAAATGCATAGGAGGGTTTGTTTCAGGGTGGTCTAGTCTTCTGACAGACAAAGTGCTTTGTTGTCTGGAATTCTGTGTAGCAGGCCAGATAGGCCAAATAGGTTATTCAGAGTCAGGAGGGTTCTGTGAAAGGTAAGATGGTAAGGGCCAGTGTTACATAATTTTACCAAAAGAATTGTAATGGATTAATCCTTGATTATCAAATCAATGTGAAAGACCCTGTCTACCCTGGAGATTGGTGAGAAGGTTTGAGAGACCCAGTCCACTACCAGTAAGAAGAGTGGAGTAGGTCTGAGGGTCAGAATAGAGGGATTGATCTGAATTCTTTCATATTAATGTTGGTGTGTGGGTGTTCAGAATTAATCTGGGATTAGTAAGTATAAAGTAGGATTGGAAAATAATGGGAAAGGACTCCTGAACTTATTTTGCTGAGTCATCTGTTGCTTGGTGACTTATGGTGGACATTTTGCAGAATTGGGTTTGGTGAAAGATATTATTCTCCCCAAGGGGATATTGATATATATGCCAATAAAATCTGGAGTAAATATATATTTCCTTTATTCCACAAAAAAGCTTTACTCACTTTTTTTTGGTGGGGCAATTGGGGTTAAGTGACTTGCCCAGGGTCACACAGCTAGTAAGTTTCAAGTGTCTGAGGCTGGATTTGAACTCAGGTCCTCCTGAATCCAGGGCCTGTGTTTTAGCTACTGTGACACCTAGCTGCCCTGCTTTTCTCACTTTTGTGGCTTCCAGTCCTCTCAATATAGTGGTATCTCAAGGTTGGGAAAAAATCAAAATTAGTATAGTGTAACTGGATCTGTATTCCTAATAATTACCCGTCCCACCCCTAAGAAATGTATCCTTCCCTAAATCCTTTATCCCTATGACACAGCTGCCCAACCATCCTGCTTCCAATCTGGATTCTGAATTTTTTCCCTTGGAATTATACTATATAATCTAAAAGATGCCTTTCTGCACTAATTCTGTGGTTATGTTCTTTATCCTCTTCTTACTTTTATTTCATTTCCTAGTGTTTCCTTACTCAAGATGATACCCCATCTATTGGCCTCCTCCCTAAGGGGAGTTTCTCTTACTATGACACCCTCTGACTCAAATGGCAAAAAAGAGTACTTGGCATACTCACTGAGCCTTACTGTCATATTCAGATTCTCGCTTTGCCACCATCAATTAAATACCATTGCACAAAAATTACTTAAGTTCATATTCATGATGTGGTAATCTATGGACGTGTAGGTCCATTTCTCTTCTTTTCAATAAGCTTAATATCTGGATCACTGTCTTCTTATTTGTACTAGCTCCTTTTTAACCTGAATTGAACTGGACTGAATCTCTTGCATGACTACTATATTAATTCCTTGAATCCAAGGTCTACAAATCAGGAATGAATACAAAATAATTTATTCATTTTTTTAATGTTCCAAACAATATACTAAGTTCTAGGGATATAAAAAAGAGAGACAATTTTTGCTCTCAGTGAGTTCATTTTGAGGGAGATAGCACATAAAGCAGTGTTAAGTTTTAGTTTTAAGGGAAAGTATCATCTAGAGCAGAGCAGTAGTATGTAGGGCAATACACATCTAAAGGAGTCATATGCATTCCTGATGGTAAGGACAGGGGTCCCTTAGAGCTTGATAGCACAAAGTTAAGGCTTAATGATCACTCATATTATTACACTTTCTCATTTACTTAGCCAAGGTTTTAACATAGATATATGGACATATACATTATATACATACACACACACATATACACACACGTATATATATACATATATATGCATACAATGCATCTGTATATACATATACACATATGTATATATGTATCTATGTCCACATGTGTCTAACATATGTGTATGTTTGCTAATGTACATATGTGCATGATATACATTCGTGCATGTATTTATCATACTTGCATACATTTATATTATGTGCATATATGTATATATGAATATTCAAGTTTAACTTAACCCTTTTTTTCTATACCTTGCCAAGCAAAAGCCCATTTTCCATACCTTTTTAATATTCCTTTCAAAAATATTATCATATCCAAGCACTTCAGAGATTTTGCTCAATTTATAAGACTCATCAACTTCACTGTGTAGATTCAAGCATTAAAGTCATAAATACATGGTTAGAAGCAGCACACTTTATAGAAGCTTTCAGTCAAACTTATCAGCAGTCTCAATCTGGCATGTTTGATTGACAGAGGCCTGGAAGCATCTGTGCATTCAACACTATGGAAATAAACTGAAGTTTTATTGGCCTAAAGTGAGGATAAGGATAGTGTGCTTATAAAACCTATCACAGTTTAGGGAATGTTCTACAAATATCACTCAATTTAATCTCCATTCTTAACATTTAAAGCCTTTGAAACAATTGAACTAAAAAAAAAATTTAAAAAGAAAAAAATTGAACTAACTTCTTAAAAAAAATTGAACTAACTGACTTTCTTCAAAGATTTGTTATGCCACACTTGTTTCTTCCAATCAGGCCATAAATATTCTGGGAACAGTTTTATTCATGGCGTTTCACTATCTTTTTACTTAGTTTTAATCAATAAAAGCAGAAGTA